>NC_045629.1:0-368125 GCF_009829155.1 Mustela erminea
AATCAATAAATAAGATGTGGTATATATGTACAATGGGATACTATGCAGCCATCAAAAGAAATGAAATCCTGGGCGCCTGGGTGGCTCAGTGGGTTAAGCCGCTGCCTTCGGCTCGGGTCATGATCTCAGGGTCCTGGGATCGAGGCCCGCGTCGGGCTCTCTGCTCAGCAGGGAGCCTGCTTCCCTCTCTGTCTCTCTGCTTGCCTCTCCATCTACTTGTTATTTCTCTCTGTCGAATAAATAAATAAATCTTTAAAAAAAAAAAAAAAAAAAAAAAGAAATGAAATCCTGCTATTTGTGATGACGTGGATGGAACTAGAGGGTATTATGCTTGGCGAAATAAATCAATCTGAGAAAGACAACTATCATATGATCTCCCTGATATGATGAAGTGGAGATGCAACATAGGCGGTTTCGGGCGTACGAAAAGAAAAATAAAAGAAGATGGGATTGGGAGGGAGACAAACCATAAAAGACTGAATCTCACAAAACAGACTGAGGGTTGCTGGGGGGAGGTGTGTTGGGAGAGGATGGTGGGGGTATGGACATTGGGGAGGATATGTGCTAATGGTGATTGCTGTGAAATGTGTAAACCTGGTGATTCACAGACCTATACCCCTAGGGATAAAAACACATTATATGTTTATAAAAAAATTTAAAAAATAATTTAAAAATGCATTTAAAAAAAAAACACATATTGCAAGCCCAGAGCTAATCTCATATTCAATCAAAAAAGTTTGAAAGTTTTTCCCTTAAAGATCCGAAACAAGACAAGTGTGTCCACTTTCACTACTCTCATTTGACATAGTACTGGATGTCCTAGCCAGAGCAACAAGGAGCACAAAGAAATAAAAGACTCCAAAAAAAAAAAAAAAAAGGAAGAAGTAAAATTTTCTTTTTTTTTGATAACATGAACTTACATGTAAAAAAATCCTAAAATCTTCACACAAAAAAATTTGAATAAACAAATTTAGTAAAGCTGCCAAATACAAGATCAATATATAAGAGACAAGAATTTTGTTTTGTTTCTTTTTTTTTTTAATACCCATTCTTTTTTTAGGCATTTTTTTTTAATTTTTTAGTTTTTATAAACATATATTTTTATCCCCAGGGGTACAGGTCTGTGAATCACCAGGTTTACATACTTCACAGCACTCACCAAAGCACATACCCTCCCCAATGTCCATAATCCCACCCCCTTTTCCCAAACCCCCTCCCCCCAGCAACCCTCAGTTTGTTTTGTGAGATTAAGAGTCACTTATGGTTTGTCTCCCTCCCAATCCCATCTTGTTTCATTTATTCTTCTCCTACCCACTTAAGCCCCCATGTTGCATCACCACTTCCTCATATCAGGGAGATCATATGATAGTTGTCTTTCTCTGCTTGACTTATTTCGCTAAGCATGATACGCTCTAGTTCCATCCATGTTGTCGCAAATGGCAAGATTTCATTTCTTTTGATGGCTGCATAGTATTCCATTGTGTATATATACCACAACTTCTTGATCCATTCATCTGTTGATGGACATCTAGGTTCTTTCCATAGTTTGGCTATTGTGGACATTGCTGCTATAAACATTCGGGTGCACGTGCCCCTTTGGATCACTACGTTTGTATCTTTAGGGTAAATACCCAATAGTGCAATTGCTGGGTCATAGGGCAGTTCTATTTTCAACATTTTGAGGAACCTCCATGCTGTTTTCCAGAGTGGCTGCCCAGCTTGCATTCCCACCAACAGTGTAGGAGGGTTCCCCTTTCTCCGCATCCTCGCCAGCATCTGTCATTTCCTGACTTGTTTATCAGGAAATGACAGATGCTGGCGAGGATTCGTTTTTTTTAATATGGAATGCTTCCCAGTTTTTCATGTCATCCTTGTTCAGTAATCACGCTAATCTTCTATGCATCATTCCAATTTTAGTATATGTGCTGCCAAAGTAAGCACAAGACAGGAGCATTTTAACACTCTAATGATAAACTATCTGAAAAAATAAAGAAAACAATCTAATTCACAATAGCATCAAAAATAATAAAATATTTAGGAAAAGATTTAACTAAGATTTAACTAAGGTTTAACTCTCTCAGGCAGAGGGGATGCCCGGGCAAAGAGGATTTTGCTCCATGCAGGTTTATTACAACGTGCTGTGGAGACCAGCTCAGGCAAGCAGCAGCAATGTTATGTGTGTACAGTGTGATGATTTCATATATATTGTGAAATGATTACAATAAGATTAGTTAACACATCCATCACTCCCTGCACTTGTGATTGTGTGTGTGTGTGTGTGAATGTGTGCGTGTGTGTTAAGAACTTTGAAGATTTGCTCTCCTGGCAACTTTCTAATGTATGATACAATATGGTTACCTAGACTTACTGTATAATACATTAGATCCCCAGACCTTTACAAAATCTTATAAATTGAAATGTATAGCCTTTGACCATCTTCACCCATTTCCCCCATCCCACTCCACCCTCCACCCCTGGCAATCAGCAATCAACAAACTGTTCTCTTTTCTATAATATCTGTTGTTTCACATTCCACGTATAAGTGAAATTATATAGGATTTGCTTTTTCTCTCTGATTTAGGTCACTTCATATAATGCCCTCAAGGTTTATGCATGTTGTTGTAAGTGGTAGAATGTTTTTCTTTTTGGTGGCTGAATATTCCATCCCATATATATTTTAATATAGTTTACTAACTAGTTAATGACTTTACTGATTGTATCAGGCCTGATTCTCTGGTCGGGCTTACTGGTTAGGAGGGACTAGAAGCAGGGCTACAGATTTGCTTTCCTGCCCTGCTGCAGCCGGTTAGATTAGCCGGCTGGGGATCCAAGCTGGACTGTCAGCTGAACTTCCTGCCAGATAGGGCCACATCTGCAGAGCCACTCGCTGGGATCTCTGCTCACGCACGCTGCCAGGAAAAAGGCAATCCACCCAGACCTGAGTGCTGGGGCTCTCAGGAAGAAGGCAATCCACCCAGACCTGGCTGCGGTGAGTCCCGCCTCCTTCTCCCTATCTCCCATCTGAGTGTCTCCAGGAGGCAAGATCTAAGGGGGCCACTTTGGTAGCATCCCCTAATGCCAGGGAAGCTTGTTGTTCACCTCGATTCTCTCCCACTGGAGAAACTGTAGGCCCAGGGGGATCTTGATGTGGCTCTGTGTTGGCCTGGGGGAGGGAAAACACCATCGGAGTGTAGCAGCTCCCCTTCCACACCTAATGCTCTCTTCTTAGTCTCTGTTGTCAGCCTTCCCCTTGGATTTGAGGATTTTCTCAATGGGGTTCTGACCATGAATTGTCTAGGGTCTTCTTGTGAGGGGGACTGAAGTTAGGAACAACAGATGATGCCATCTTGATGGTGTCATCATATTTATTTATTTATTTATTTATTTATTTATTTATTTATTTTTGAGATTTTTTCATTTATTTTAGAGGTAGTGGAAGGGGAAGAGGGAGAGGGAGAGAGTCCCGAGCAGACCCTGCTCTGAGCACAGAGCCCCACTCAGGGCTCATCCCACAACCCCAATATCATGACCCTAGCCAAAACCAAGAGTCAGAATCTCAACTGACTATGCCACTCAGGTGCCCCTTCACTCCCTTGCTATAATCTATTGGTCTGTGACTTGCCTGAATGCCCAGCTAGATCTGATCCTCTCTGTGTACAAAATTATCAAAAATAAATAAAAGCCAGATGATTCTTCCCTCCTCTCAGACAGAGAAGGCAAGCTGGGCTCTAGCACCACAAAAGGACAAAATCACACCTTCTCTAAACACTTGGACTCAAGGCAAGGTACAGCCTCAGGCCCCACCCCAGAGCCTATGAGAAGGCAGGCATTTGGAAAGGCCAAAAGTCAGGCAAGCCAGGAAGGAAAGCAGGATGAAGACCTCTTTCAGGGGAATAGGAAGTTGGTAATGAGACACACCTTAGAGCATTTTTCTTTTACTACAGACACATACCTCACCTTCTGACATCAGCCACATGACTTCATTCCTCTTAACACTTCTGAACATACCACACATATAGAGTGCAGCTAGGGGAACATAACATAGTTCTTATGAGTCTATGCTATTTTGAATAATCAGCAAGTTACCTTATATTTATTTTTAAAGATTTTATTTATTTATTTGAGAGAGAAAGAGAGAGCACTAGAGAGAGAGAGAGAGCAAGCAAGAGTGGGGGTCAGAGGGAGAGAGAGAAGCTGAATCTCCACTGAGCAGGAAGCTTGATGCAGGGCTTGATCCTGGGACCCCAGGATCATGACCTGAGCTGAAGGCAGACGTTTAACTGACTGAGTCACCCAGGTGTCCCTATATTTATTACTTTTAAAGTGAATTTAGCATTAAAATTCTGGACAGATTAAGAAAAACAGCTTTGATCGTTTCATGGTTTTGGATATTAACTTGAATTATTTGAATACATAATAGGTATTCAATAAGTTTATTACTTCCTTAGTTTAAATACAACAGGTAAAATCATATATCTAGATATCTATTAACAGTAAATAACCAATATAAAATGGTTTATAAAGTAGGAGGTTTTCTAATCTCTCAAAGCAAACATTATGTCTATTGCATTAAATGATCTCCATTATTTTTATCAGAAGAAATTAAAAAATATATTTGTAAGATAGATGCTTTCTACATTTGGTTTTATTAGAAAATCTGGCTCAGAGAGCTGGGTGTCATAGACCACCATCCAGCTCAGGTAAATGTTTAAGAAATAAAGCCTCAGTCTAGTCACTCTGAACCTGGCAGTGCTGATTCTTCACGGAACAATTTTATTGTTTCTCCTTAACATCATGGAACAATTTTACTACCTGGTACATAATGTGTTTTTCCTCAAAATTCTAAACATGTGTATAATCATGTTGGTCTTTGCCCTTTCAGATTTCTGACGTGAATCTAGCCAAAATTTTATGGCTAACACATATTTCTAAGCCAGCATCTAATTAGTATTATGTAAGCTATGGCACAACCAAACTCAAACTAGAGTATTTTAAACTAAAATACGTATCTTCCTAAAGTCTTATCTGTTAGGAAAACCAATGTGTACTTTCAGTTGAATCATTCTTCACACCAGATGTATATTTATTTCAAAGTCCATGTATTTTTATTTGTTATAAGATGTTATTGTTTTATTTGTTAGGATGTTATTGAAATGATACTCCATTACTAACTTTGTGGGCACAAGAGGATTCCAGAAGAAAATAGAATCTTTCAAAATTAAAGGTATTTAGAATTGACCATGATCAGCACTTTACAAAAATTGAATTACACACACTACACAAAAAAAAAACAATTACCCACACTTTCCATTTTCTCCCCTAATAAAATAGATAAACAATGAATCTATTTATCACTAAGCAAATGGGAAGAGACAAAATAGCTCCTTATGCTTCTCAGGAAAGCCATAGATTATGTAACATTGTCATTCTCTCTCTCTCTCTCTCTGTTAAGGAGATGGATTTTTTTTAAAGATTTTATTTATTTGGGAGTGAGCATGAGAGAGAGCATGAGGGGGGGTGGGGGGTGGGGTAGGCAGAAGAGAGGGGGAAGCAGGCCTCCTGCTGAACAGGGAGCCCAATGCTGGGATGGATCCCAGGATCTTGGGATCATGACCTTAGCCAAAGGCAGACGTGTAACAGACTGAGCCACCCAGGCAACACTCTATTTCCCTCTTTTTAACCACAAGTTCTTATCATTTGAGTAGTTCTCCAAAGGCTAGAAAAGTGGAAAAGATGAGGCATTTTTATAGTTTATATTTTTATTTCTTAAGACAGTAGGTATATTTGTCCCACTGTGGAGCAACTAAAGTAAAACCAAGAGAAATAATGATGCCTGGCAGTTACTGAGGATCTATTATATGCCAGACACTATCCTAGACTCTATACATCTGCTTCATTTGACTCTCCCCACAACCTCACAAGATAAATGGCAGCTTCTATTTTTATGGAAAATCAAACTGAGTGTCTGAAGTTAAGGAAATGTTGGAGGTGGACTGTTAACTGGGGCCACCTGTCTGACTTCAAAGACCATACTTCCTCTTTACTTTGTAATCTTGACTGTAATCTCTGCACTTCCCTTTAAAATATGAAACACTAGGAATAGCTTTGTAGCATACCACAATTTTGGGTCCAGTATATTTTCATATCCTCTTAAGACATTGAAACAACAAAAACCAAGAGAATTCCTATCCTGTTCCTGTTTTCAGAGTATTCCAAGCTTCTGTTCTTTACAGTCCCAAAGCCTCACCCCCTCATTAATACAGGACTAGCATTATCACATTCTCTTGAATTCAAGATTCCTGCCAATCATTCTCATACCTGGTACTCACTCCTGAGAACATTTTCCTTGATCCTTCATTTCTGGGGTAGACATCTACACATTTTTGCTACTTTTTATTATTTATTTTTATTTTTATTTTTTTACTATCTTCTTAGTTAAGGATCTCCTTACCTGTGTCCCCGCCATTACAAGATGGTGCTTGGCTCACTGCCAGCAAATACACTGCAAGTAAACAACAAACTTTCTGGCGAAGTCCGCCTAGAGGAAGACATAGTCATTGGCTGTTTCAAATTTAATCAGCAGAGTAACAGGACTCTCATTGGCTCTTCCCATTGCTTGGTCCCTTATTGGTCACCCCGCCACATATAAGCTAAGGAAGTTGACGAAATAAACGAATGAAGCATTAACACCATACCAGGCTCATTGTCGTTCTTGCGGGCTGAGGGCGACAAATGGTGCCGAGACCCGGGAATCGTTAACGAGTAGTAAACCTTGCAAGGAGAAAAACCGCAGGTAAGCGGTGAAGGGACCACGATCAAAGTGGTGGGAATCTTGTACAAGACCGCAACAAGAAGCGGGGCGGCCATAGAGCCGGGATTTTCTTATCGCTTGTGAAATTAGCCTAAGCGGCCAGATGGGTTCTGAATTATCAAAATCTAGATTGGAGGGTTCTTTAAAGGACCTTCTCAAAGCCAACAGTGCACCTCTGAAATCAAAAACCGCCAGAGCATTTCTAACTACGGTGGAAACCGTTGCACCTTGGTTTTTGGACGAGGGTTTGTTAAATATTCTGCAATGGGACCATTTAGGAGAGGATCTTAAGAAAAGAGATAAAAGCAAACCATTGCTGCCCAGAACATTAGCTATATGGACTCTGGTCAGAGGATGCCTTGGGGGACATAAGCCGAGATGTGAGTCAGTTATTCAGGAGGGAGCTGAGGCCCTTGAGAGTTACACATAGCACCAGAAAAAATCCAAAAAACATCTATCAAGGACGATCTGGGCACTAGACTTGATGATACTAAAGTTAAACCTTTAAAGGTAACCCTACGAACAGATAATTTAAAAACATTAAATGACTTCCAAAAGCTAGTGGAGACATTAATTGGATTAGGCCTTATTTAAAGCTTACAAACCAAGAATTACATCCTTTATTTGAAACGCTCAAAGGAAATGCTGATCTCAATTCACCCCGTCATATGTCCAGACAAGCCCAAGCAGCTATCGAGTTAATTCAGAAAAGACTGGAAGCTGCTCAGGTTGACAGAATTGATTATTCAAAAACACTATATTATTGTATTCTCGCTGTGGTACGAGCCCCCACTGTGGTCTTCTGGCAGGAAGGACCCATATCATGGGTCAACCTAGCCTACTCCCCAGGAAAAATTCTGCCATGGTATCCAAACACCATTGTAAAAATTATACTGAAGGGTGTAAAACTCAGTGTCACAGCATTTGGCAGACAACCTGACATCATCATCACTCCCTATACACAAGACCAATTAACCTGCTTAGCAGCATGTGATGACGATTGGGCTATAACCATGACCATTAGCAAAGTTCGACAATCATTATCCTACAAGCCCATGGCTTCAATTTAGCTTAACCCATCCACTCATTTACACTACGACAACTCGCCACAAACCACTCAGTGGTGCTAAATTGGTTTTCACTGATGGATCCGAACATGGGGTGGGTGCTATAGTCACAAAGGAGAAAAAAAAAAATTGGACCTTCTGTTTCAGAGCTCTTCCCCACAGGTCACAGAGCTACTTACCGTTACAAAAGCATTTCAAATGTTTCATCAAGAACCCTTCAACCTTTATCAGATAGTAGATATGTGGTGCAAGCTGTCTCTATCATTGAAAATGTGGGTTCTATTAATGCCAGGTCTACTATCTCTAAGGCATTACAAGAAATCCAAACATTAGTTTGGGACAGGAAGGCTCCATTTTATATTGGCCACATATGGGCTCATACAACCTTACCAGGCCCCCTGACAAAAGGTAATCGGTTAGCAGACTCCTTAACCAGAGGAGAATTTGTCTTTGCCATTGAGGACCCTGGTGTAACATGCGAGACATTATCATAAGCTGTTCCATGTGAATGCTTTAACTCTTTGCCTCAAATTTAACAGAACAAAAGCACAGGCACGGGACATAGTAGTCTCCTGCAGAAATTGCGTGACCTTACTACCTGCACCGTCCTTGGGGGTTAATCCTAAGGGTTTGTTACCTAATCATATATGGCAAATGGATGTCACACATGTTTCAGAATTTGGAAAGTTAAGATATGTTTATGTCTCTGTAGATACCTGCTCTGGAATAATTTTCGCCTCAGTGCATACGGGGGAAAAATCCAGAGATGTTATCGCCCATTGCCTACAGGCTTTCGCGGCATGGGGAAAGCCACGCCGGTTAAAGACAGATAATGGTCCAGCCTACACCTCACAACCCTTTAAAGCCTTCCTACAACAACTTGACATTCACTTGATACATGGAATACCCTATAACCCACATGGACAGAGTGTTGTGGAGTGCGCGCATCTTACAATAAAAAATGCGCTTTATAAACAAAAAAGGGGAATAGGGGACACCTTCAGGTCCCCTAAAGATAAGCTCAACACCATTCTCTTTATTTTGAATTTTTTAACGTTGGACAAAATGGGTAAATCAGCTTCAGACAGACATGCAAGTGATGCTGCTGCTCTCCCCAAGCCTTTAATCCTTTGGAAGGATATTCTTACAGGACAGTGGAAGGGTCCAGACCCTGTACTAATCTGGAGCAGAGGTACTGTTTGTGTTTTTCCACAGGACAAGGAAGTACCTATTTGGATTCCTGAGCGGTTAACCCGACAAGCCCCAGACCCTGAAGACGGCGCTAAAGAAGATGCCACTGATACTACTGATATGGGGAGCATTAACACTCCACCTCCAGCCGATAGCGACCTGTGAATTGTGAGCACTCCTTAAAGCCTGGCCCTACCCTTTGCCAGTTACTAACTCCTCATTAATATTCCCTCTATTTTTCACAACTAATCAAACATTAGGACTGCCTGCTGTACACAATTCGCCCGACATCGCGTCTTTACAGAATCATACCTTCTATCTGCCAGGAACTTTACTATTACCTTAGACATGAACCAAACATCACCCCCACATATCCAATTGAGTATAATCACACTGTCGTTAGAGGTAATGTTACCGTCTTATAGGGTCTTACCCCCAGCCCTTTGTGTTACCCCTGCAAAATTCTCTCAATTTAATAAGGCCAGGAATTCCTCCCAACAGCTCTCCCAGTATTTGCAGGGTGCTTGGTCTGACGATTTTCAAAATTTCACACGAAATTTCTGGCTGAGATAACTCGAGTAAATAGTACGTGTGTGCAACCAGCTTCCCTCCCAGAGCTATTTCAAACATTCAGCAATATGTTCCAGCTCACCAAACAATGGGCTGGCACAATTGGTCTTCTTGTCCTCCTTCTTTATTGGCATTCTGCTTCTATTCATAAAAGTTCACCAATGGAGAACACAGCAGCGAGAGCAGAGCCGAGCTATAGTACAAGCCCTTATATCAATAGAGGCTGGGACACCTCCCCAGATATGGCTAAGCATGCTAGATCGGTAGTCAAAGACGGGTAAGATCAGTAGAGAAGCATACCAACCTAAGATAGGACAGAGATCATCGATATCTTGTGTCTGATGATGGGTAAGGATGTTTTCTGCTACTGACGACCTAAGACAGGCACAATCTCTGCCATAAAACAAAAAAGGGGGAGATGTTGGGGACCGCCTCCGGCCAGGAAAGTCCCCGCCATTACAAGATGGCGCTTGGCTCACTGCCAGCAAAATACGCTGCAAGTAAACAATGAACGTTCTGGTGAAGCCTGCCTAAAGGAGGACATAGTCATTGGCTGTTTCAAATTTAATCAGCATAGTAACAGGACTCTCATTGGCTCTCCCCATTGCTTGGCCCCTTATTGGTCACTCTGCCACATATAAGCTAAGGAAGTTGATGAAATAAACGAATGAAGCATTAACACCATACCAGGCCGATTGTCGTTCTTGCGGGCCGAGGGCGACAACCTTACACCAGTTAGAATGGCCAAAATTAACAAGACAGGAAACAACATGTGTTGGAGGGGATGTGGAGAAAGGGGAACCCTCTTCCGCTGTTGGTGGGAATGCAAGTTGGTGCAGCCTCTTTGGAGAAGACTGTGGAGATTCCTCAAGAAATTAAAAATAGAGCTTTCCTATGACCCTGCCATTGCATTACTGGGTATTTACTCCAAAGATACAGATGTGAAAAGAAGGGCCATCTGTACCCCAATGTTTATAGCAGCAATGGCCACAGTCTCCAAACTGTAGAAAGAACCAAGATGCCCTTTAACGGATGAATGGATAAGAAATATGTGGTCCGCATACACTCTGGAGTATTATGCCTCCATCAGAAAGGATGAATACCCAACTTTTGTAGCAACATGGATGGGACTGGAAGAGATTATGCTGAGTGAAATAAGTCAAGCAGGGAGAGTAAAGTATCATATGGTTTCACTTATTTGTGGAGCATAACAAATAGCATGGAGGACATGGGGAGTTAGAGAGGAGAAGAGATTTGGGGAAAATTGGAAGGTGAGGTGAACCATGAGAGACTGTGGTCTCTGAAAAACAATCTGAGGGGTTTGAAGTGGCGGGGGTGTGGGACGTTGGGGGAACCAGGTTGTGGGTATTGGAGAGGGCACGGATTGCATGGAGCACTAAGTGTGGTGCAAAAATAATGAATACTGTTATGCTGGAAATAAATAAAAATAAGTTTTTAAAAAATAAAATAAAATAAAAATATGTGGAAAATTTTTTTAAAAAAGAATTTATTCTCCTTGTAACAGGACACCGTTAGAAACATGGGCTATTTTACCAAGGCTTTGACTGGAATGTCATATTCGAGAAAGACTCAGATATGACCAGACAGCTTAAAGCAACTAAGGTTGACTTTATAAAACCTGGAGCTGTAAAGTCCTTTGAAACTATTGGCCTGATACCTTGCTTACAGAATTTCCAGCAACCTCACCAGGTGAGTAAAGAATGTCACTTCATGGCAGGATACTTTGTGAACCTCAAGAAGAAAAATTTGCCCAAATCGACAGGTATTGCAGACATGCCTGATGGCAAGCAAGTGGCTTGACTTCTCAGGCCCGGAGAGACTACTAAAAGTTCAACCTAGAGATTCCTTATAAAAAGTTCCAGCAAAGCAGATTTTAAAAGATCTGTATGATCACACTCACTGTTCTTGCTGAACTTATGTAAATAATTAGACAAAGTTTGCTAAAACTGGACATATAGGAATTTATAAAGAATCTCCATACACAGAGGCTTCGTATCAAGGATATTACCCTACAAAGTCAGTACAAAGAGCTGAGTTAAAAGCTGTTCAATTAGCCCTGCAGATGTATTCTGAACCATGCAATCTATACACAGACAGCCATTATATGGCTCGAGCAGTCGTTTCTCTGCCACAGGCTTATGTGCTTACCAATGATAAAGTATTATATCATTTGTTTTCTAGCATTCAGCAACTTCTGAGGTCGAGACAAGCTCTGATCTTTATTTCCCATATACGAGCCCATACTAAATTACCAGGTCCTTTATCCAGAGGCAATGATATTACAGATATGATCACTCATGCATATGTAATTGCTGTCACTCATAAACAAATGGCTATACGAAGTCACACTAAATTTCATCAGAATGCGTCGGCCCTACGCCAACACTTTCATATAACCAGAGAAGAGGCTCGTCAAATAGTCAAAAGCTGTCCTGCCTGTCCAATTCATTATTCATTACCTACATATTCAGTAAAGCCTAGAGGATTGATACCTAATCACTTATGGCAAATGGATGTAACACTGTTCCCCGCCTTTGGCTGTTTAAAATATATACATGTCTCTATTGACAACTTTTCAGGATTTGTACATGCTACTGCACACTCAGGAGAAGCTTTTGTACATGTACAAAATCACCTCTTTCCTGCCTTCTCCCAAATGGGAACTCCTAAAGCCATTAAAACAGACAATGGCTCAGCATACAGTTCAAAAGTCTTCCAAGAATTTTGTCTAACCTTTCAAATTAAACATTCAGTGGGCATCCCCTATAATTCTCAAGGACAAGCCATTGTCGAAAAGGCTAATGGAATCCTTAAATCATACCTCAAAAAATTAAAAGAGGGGCAGATACTACAGGGAACAGTGAAATACTCTCCTCATATGTATTTAACTTTAACTCTTTATGTTTTAAATTTTTTGAATGTCGATGATATAGGTCGCACAATCTATACACAGACATATGCTTTTGGCATCCAGACTTTTCTCCTTTTCCTTATGCTAGGTGGAAAGAGCCCCCTGGCGGGCACTTGGAAGGGTCCTGATTCTGTCCTCCACAGAGGATGCGATTTTATTTGTGTTTTTCCTCAGGATGAGGATATCCTGCACTGGCTTCCAGAAAGGTGGTGCCAAATCCTCGCGTCTCCAACAGAGGATGGCTCACCTCATGTTAAACGGCCAAAACAGATAGAGAGGAAGAAGACATCTCCCCCCTTACAGCTGGAGGGATGTTTCATGCAGAACTCTGGAGACTGGTTGTTGCCCTGGGACCAATCGGAGTGAAAATAACCAGGAGTGGTTACACTGCCACAAAAGACTTCAATCTGACTTTGCGGGCCTGGGATCCTGGATCTTTTTTGCTGGTAGTGGGCTCAGGATCAATAATTCTCACCTCTTTTCAACAAGAACATCTATTGTATAATATCCATTGTGATCATTGTATGTTAACAAATTGTCTACCTGTGTCCCTGCCTTCATCAGGCACAGGTCCCATAATAGTGTTTATAACTATGCAACCTCTATATATGTTATTACCTGTGGAAGTAGAAGGACCTTTGTATGCTAATTATGGTTATCAGTTTGCTCTTGAAATGCAGTTCCAACTCAAACGATTCAAATGTTTTCTGGGTCTATTGATAGCAGGAATAGCAGCACTACTGACACTCATAGCCACAGCCACCGTGTCTTCAGTGGCATTGTCTCAAAGTATTCACACTGCTAAGCATGTGAATAATCTTGCTAAGAATGTCTCGCATGCCTTAGCTACACAGGAACCTACTGACCAAAAGATTCTCAGTTGTCTTGATGGCCTAGAGGAGACTGTAAAATATTTAGGTAACCAACTGTCCATTCTTAAAACCCAGATATCTTTGGTTTGCCACGGAGGGTTTCAGCATATCTGTGTAACCCCGTTGGAAGCAGGTAATGTTACCTGAGACCGAGTAAAAAGACACTTACAAGGAGTATGGTATCATACTAATGTCAGCCTTGATTTAATGGATCTGCAAAAGGATATATCAAGTATCAGTCAGTCTCGACTGGACATGGTTAACCCTGCTGAAGTGGTGGCACACATCCTAGATAGTCTTCATGGATTTAACCCCGGTAATTTGTTAAGACACTCATTCTGGTTGTTTACTGGACTCCTCATTATATTACTTGCTCTTGTTTTAATATGGTGCATTGTACATATTCGTGCAGGGCAGCACAGATTCCATATGAGGGCCCAAATGTATTTTCTCGATCTAAATACAAAAAAGGGGGAAATGTAGGCAGCTGCGGACCTGGCTAGAGTCAAGAGACCAAACCAGGCGCCGACTAACACCTCCTGGAAGCCCAAGGGTTAATAACCCCACGAGTGGAAAGTTGAGCAGTGCTTGAGAAAGGGCCTGAGCTATGGATCCTAAGACTCGCCGATGTGGTTGCCTTCATGTACTTATCTGGAATGGGCAAAACAGGCCTGCTCATTGAATCATTGTGGGATTGTGCTGTCCTTGCATGGGCTATAAACTACACCATTGTTAGATTGTGCTGTGCTTACATAAACTATGTCTTGAGTAGCATTGAAGTTAGTACATCTGGCACCAGGGGGTCTGCTATTGGTGCTTGGGAAATAGATAATGGGAAAGCTTGAAGGGTTTTCTGTGCATGTTGCAAACTCTTTCATAATCAGTTAAAAATAGATACTTTTTTGTAGTTGTTTCTGTTAGCTAATACACAATATATACTTAAGTGAATACCAGAGAGGACATTAAAGTAAGTAGATTGAAAGATACCAGTGTTTGGAAAACTAATTGATCATCAGATGTCAGTAACATTTGACAGATAGCTAGTAGAAAGCCATACATCAGTCACTCTATTTAGACAGTATTCTGTATCAAAAGAGTTATTCCAAGGAAAAAGACAAAGTTAAAGGAAATAGATATGTTGTTATATGCAAGAGATTTAATGGGTGGACTTTTACATAGATATAATTAATTTCAATGTGCTTTTTTGTTACACTGACCCTATTTGAGATTGGTGACTAATGATAATGTACCTAATTCTCAAATCACTTCAGAAAATTTATTTATTCCTACTGTGTGTGTGTGAAACCATATGGCTGATTGTAGGTATATCAAAGATATTTGATGCCCTTCTGCATTAGATGGGACTCATGCATCCCTAATTTTCCATGGAAGATGAAGGACAGGATAATATGCAACAAATGAAGAAAATCTAAAAGGAGATGTTGTTTAGGGTTATAATATTGATGTAAGTTACCATGAGATAGGTGTTCAGATCATGATTGTTATCCATTTATTAAAACTAAAGAACTTCTTCGAACTATAAATACAAGGTTTTACTAATTGTTCTTTACAGAAAAAGTGGTGGCCGTCCAGGTCAGTACTAATGTATCTTCATAATAGTGATCTTTAGAGAGTAGGAGTTGATGTGGTTGAAATGCAGAAATCCTCACAGATAACAAAAAGAGCATAGCTCACTCTTCCCTACAATGCCATATCATTGGACACACACATTTGTTAACGATTCTCAGGCCTGAAATATATGGTAATCACTACTCCCACATCATGATACCAGCATTTAAGGGCTTTTAAATGCTTGCATCTTGTATTTTGAACAGGGATAATAGAGTATATTTGAAATGCATAACATAGTCTGTGTACTTAATATATTATGTACACAGTGATGCCTTGCTGCCTTGAATAAAATTGGCACTGCTTGGACATCATCCACTGTGTCCCTCCTGTCCCCATCTCTTTACATCTTGTCTTTGTCTCACCATCTCTTACCCTCTTCACCCTGGTCGTGTTGTCGTGCTGCCTGCGACAGACAAACCAAGAAACAGACTCTTAACTATAGAGAACAAAGTGGTGGTAGCCAGAGGGAAGGGGGGCCACGGAATGGGTGAAGGTGATGGGGGTTAAGAAGTGCACTTGTGCGAATGAGTATTGGACAATGTATGGAAATATTCAATCACCACATTATACCCCTGAAACTTATGTTAACACTGTAAGATAACTATACTTAAATTAAGTTTCAAAGAAGTAAAACAGTTTTTAAAAGATGGAGCACTTCTTGATAGGCTCCTTTGACTTGACCTCGTGCCATTCATCTGAGGTTGTATTCCTCTAACCAAACACTGGAAGCTCAAGGTCATGGCTCAGTGATGGATGATACCCACTGTGGATGTGTGCAGTGGTGTTAAATGACATAGAATCTGAGGCTGAGAAGAGAGAAACAGGCAGGCAGGGGAAAGTGATGCCCTGAATCATGACCTCACTTTCTCAACACAGATCTGATAAGCCAAAGACTTAAGAGGTTCCTGTAGCACCAACAAAGGACTTGTCAAATTTGGCGTTTCTGGGTTCTGCTCCTGGGCTCCCCAAAGAAGCAATGCTTTCACATTTACCAAAAGTCAAAAGGAGTCCATGGAAACTTAAAGAAGGGGCTCTCTCTCTCTGCACTGAGCTCACAATGTACATTTGCTTGATAGAAGAATATAACCCAAAAGGAGCATTTGGGAAAAGAGGATAAAAAGGAAGATATTTCCCTGGTTCCCATGACATTAAAGTCATATAGCCCTGCATATAGTAGAAGCCTAACATCGGGAACTGCAATGTCTTTCTACAATGTCTTTTGTTGAACAATTTGCAACTTTTTATGTAAAAAATGGATATACCCCAGCACAAAAGTTCCTTTGTCAGAACACTCTCTTCTTTGTAAACTGCCTATCCCACACAGCTGTCCTAATCTGGGCTCAAGTAAAACTATGCTTTTTTTTCCCAAAAAAATTCTAAAGGGTTTTTCATTGTTCATCGATGGCATTAATCTCTTGAATTTAGTGGTTAGACTTGCTCGAGTTGATGGTGCATGGGTTTGGCCAGGTGGCACTGAGCATTCAAAGTAAAGGAAAGAGGACTGGAGCAACCACTTCTGAAAGCTTATCTTCACCTCCACCCCATGCCAGTCTCCAAGCACACTGCATAATGATATTACTCTGTGAGATTCAGCAAGGACTTTTTTTTTTATTTCAAGTTTTTACTTAAATTCCAGTTAGTTAAAATAGAGTATAATGTTAGCTTCAGGAATAGAATTTAGTGATTCATCACTTCCATATATCACCTAGTGCTCATCCCAGCAAGGGCCCTCCTTGATGCCCATCATCCATTTAATCCACCCCCTTGCCTACCTCCTGTCCAGTAACCATGGGTTTATTCTCTAGAGCTAAGAGTCTGGTATATGGCTGGCTTTTCTCTTTTCTTCCTCCCCATGTTCATCTGTTTTGTTTCTTTAATTCCTTAGGTGAGTGAAATCCTATGGTATTTGTCTTTCTCTGAATGACTTATTTCTCTCAGCATCATACACTCTAGCTCCACCCACATCATTGCTACAACAGATACATGAATTCAGTAATGTCACAGAATGTAAAGTCAATGTACAGAAATTGGCTGCATTTCTATACACCAATAATGAAGCACCAGAAAGAGAAATGGAGGAATGGATCCCATTTACAATTGTACCAAAGGCCGTAAGACACGTAGAATATAATTAATCAAAGAAGTAAAACATCTCTACTCTGTAGACTACAGAACACTTATGAAAGAAACTGAGCAGGACAAAAAGAAATGGAAAAACATCCCACGCTCATGGACTAGAAAGACAACTACCATGAAAATGTCTATAAGACCCAAAACAATCTACACATTTAATGCAATTGCTATTAAAATACCACCAGTATTATTCACAGACCTAGAACAAATAATCTTTATTTTTCTTTTCAGTGTTCCAGAATTCATTGTTTATGCACCACACCCAGTGCTCCATAGAAAAAACAATCTTAACATTTTGATGGAACCATAAAAAACCCTGAAGAGCCAAAGCAATCCTGAAAAAGAAATGCAAACCTGGAGGCTTCAGATTCCACACTTAAAGCTACAATACAAAGTTTCAGTCATCAGGTCATCAGGTACGGTACAGACACAAAAACAAACACATACATCAATGGAACAGAATAGAGACCCCAGAAATGGACCCACAACTACCTGGCCAGCTAATCTTTGGCAAAGCAGGAAAGACTATCCAATGGAAAAAAAGAGTCTCTTCAATAAATGCTGTTGGGAAAACTGGACAGGTACATGCAAAAGAATGAAACCGGAACACTTCTTAACACCATATACAAAAATAAATTCAAAATGGATGAAAAACCTAAACGTTAGACAGGAAGCCATCAAGATCCTAGAGGAGAACACCTTGGCCATAGCTTCTTCTTACTAGATGAGTCTCTGGAGGCCAGGAAGAAATAACTTTAAATAAGCCTATTTTCTCATGTTGGTAGTATCTGACTTTCTCTGGAAGGAAAATCTGTTAAATCTCTTCCCCTGAAAAGTGATGAAAATGAAGGCTCACAGAAGTTACATAACGTATGAAGTCACACAGGCATGAGTGTTTTGCAGCACTAATAAAAGTTCCTATAAGAGGGGCACCCACGTAGCTTAGTAAGTAGAGCATCCAACTCTTGAATTTGGCTCAAGTCAGGATCTCAGGGTCTCAAGCCTCAAGATCTCAAGTCTCATGATACTTTGCAGCTGTGTGCTAGGCGTGGATCCTGCTTTAGGTTTTCTCTCTCCCTTTTGATCAGTCCCTTCACTCTTCTCCCCCCCACTCCCAGCTGTATGCTCACTCTTGCCCTCCCTCAAAAGAAAAAAAAATTATCATAACAATAATAGTTCACTGAGGGATATTGTGCTAAGCATTTTGCTAATCACTGTATATATGTTATGGCATTTTATTTCATCAAAATCACGTGAGGTCATATTATTGTCTATAATTAAAGAATAGGAATCCTGAGAAGAAATATTAAAATCATTTATTCAGCCATATTAAAAATTGACAAGATGAGATGAAACAGTAGAAGTGCAAGTAAGTTATTCCTTACTCTTTGGGAATAGTAAGAGAAACATGTTTTGTCTTTATCAGGCATTCATCGCATTTAAACCACCTCTATGTGACTTGCTTTGCTGGCAGAGCCCGTCTTCATTCTACTAAACCATTTCTAGTGATGGCTGGGCTCCTCCAAAGGCTTCCTGAAAAGGTTTTTGGTGTCAGGACGTGAGATGGTCTGGAGGGAAGAATGACCCATCTTTCCCTCGGAACTGGTAGCTTCTTTCCCACCTCACTGAAGTTGGCATGACATCAAATGCCAAGAAGGGATAATTTCTCATTAATTGGGGTGTCTAATGTCTCACAACTGTGATCTACTGGGCTGAACTAACCTGAACATTCTGGCTTCTTCTATTTTTTTTTTCATTGAATACCAAAAAGTTCTTTCTTTTTTTCAATTTATTTTATTTTTTATTAATTTATATTCAGCATAACAGTATTCATTGTTTTGCACCACACCCAGTGCTCCATGCAATCCGTGCAATCCGTGCCCTCTATAATACCCACCACCCACCCGACCTCCCACCCCCCCACCCACTTCAAACCCCTCAGATTGTTTTTCAGAGTCCATAGTCTCTCATGGTTCACCTCCCCTTCCAATTTCCCCCAACTCCCTTCTCCTCTCTAACTCCCCATGTCCTCCATGCTATTTGTTATGCTCCACAAATAAGTGAAACCATATGATACTTGACTCTCTCTGCTTGACCTATTTCACTCCAGTCCACTCCATGTTGCTACAAAAATTGGATATTCATTCTTCTGATGGATGCATAATACTCCATATGGACCACATTTTCCTTATCCATTCATCCTTTGAAGGGCATCTTGGCTCGTTTCATAGTTTGGCGACAGTGGGAATTGCTGCTATAAACATTGGGGTACAGATGGCCCTTCTTTTCACTACATCTGTATCTTTGGGGTAAATACTCAGGAGTGCAATTGCAGGGTCATAGGGAAGTTCTATTTTTAATTTCTTGAGGAATCTCCACACTGTTCTCCAAAGAGAACTGTGGAGGCTGCACCAACCTGCATTCCCACCAAAGGTGGAAGAGGGTTCCCCTTTCTCCACATCCCCTCCAACACATGTTGTTTCCTGTCTTGCTAATTTTGGCCATTCTAACTGGTGTAAGGTGATATCTCAATGTGGTTTTAATTTGAATCTCCCTGAGGGCTAGTGATGATGAACATTTTTTTATGTGTCTGATAGCCATTTGTATATCTTCCTTGGAGAAGTGTCTGTTCATATCTTCTGCCCATTTTTTGATATGTTTGCCTGTTTTGTGTGTGTTGAGTTTGAGGAGTTCATCATAGATCCTGGATATCAACGTTTTGTCTATACTGTCATTTGCAAATATATTCTCCCATTCCGTGGGTTGCCTCTTTGTTTTCATGACTGTTTCCTTTGCTGTGCAGAAGCTTTTGATTTTGATGAAGTCCCAAAACTTTATTTTCACTTTTGTTTCCCTTGCCTTTGGAGACATATCTTGAAAGAAGTTGCTGTGGCTGATATCGAAGAGATTACTGCCTATGTTCTACTCTAGGATTCTGATGGATTCCTGTCTCACGTTGAGGTATTTTATCCATTTTGAGTTTATCTTTGTGTATGGTGTAAGAGAATGGTCGAGTTTCATTCTTCTACATATAGCTGTCCAGTTTTCCCAGCACCATTTATTGAAGAGACTGTCTTTTTTCCACTGTATATTTTTTCCTGTTTTGTCGAAGATTATTTGCCCATAGAGTTGAGGGTCCATATCTGGGCTCTCTACTCTGTTCCACTGGTCTATGTGTTTATTTTTATGCCAGTACCATGCTGTCATGGTGATCACAGCTTTGTAGTAAAGTTTGAAATCAGGTAACGTGATGACCTCCGTTTTATTTTTGTTATTCAACATTTCCTTAGCGATTCGGGGTCTCTTCTGATTCCATACAAATTTTTGGATTATTTGCTCCAGCTCTTTGAAGAATGCCAGTGGAATTTTGATCAAAATAGCATTAAAAGTATAGATTGTTCTAGGCAGTATAGACATTTTAACAATGTTTATTCTTCTGATCCAAGAGCATGGAATGGTCTTCCATCTTTTTGTGTCTTCTTCAATTTCCTTCATGAGTGTTCTGTAGTTCCTCAAGTTCAGATCCTTTACCTCTTTGGTTAGGTTTATGCCCAGGTATCTTATGGTTCTTGGTGCTATAGTAAATGGAATCGATTCTCTAACTTCCCTTTCTGTATTTTCATTGTTACTGTATAAGAAAGCCACTGATTACTGTACATTGACTTTGTATCCTGGCACGTTGCTGAATTGCTGTATGAGTTCTAGTAGTTTGGGAATGGAGTCTTTTGGGTTTTCCATATAAAGAATCATGTCATCTGCAAAGAGAGAGAGTTTGACTTCTTCATTACCAATTTGGATACCTTTTATTTCCCTTTGTTGTCTGATTGCTGATGCTAGGACTTCTAATACTATGTTGAACAAGAGTGGTGAGAGTGGGTATCCTTGTCATGTTCCTGATCTCAACGGGAAGGACACAAGTTTTTTCCCATTGAGGATGATATTTGCTGTGGGTCTTTCATAGATAGATTTGATGAAGTTGACGAATGTTCCCTCTATCCATATACTTTGAAGCGTTTTAATCAGAAATGGATGCTGAATTTTGTCAAAAGCTTTTTCTGCATCGATTGAGAGGACCATGTGGTTCTTCTTTCTTCTCTTAGTAATTTGATCTATCACATTGATTGATTTGCGAATGTTGAACCATCCTTGTAGCCCCGGGATGAATCCCACCTGGTCATGGTGGATAATCTTTTTAATGTGCTGTTGGATCCTGTTTGCTAGGATCTTGTTGAGAATCTTAGCATCCATATTCATCAGTGATATTGGTCTGAAATTCTTCTTTTTGGTAGGGTCTTTGCCTGGCTTGGGGATCAGGGCAATGCTGGCTTCATAGAAAGAGTCTGGAAGTTTTCTTTCTGCTTCAATTTTTTGAAACAGCTCCAGGAGAATAGGTGTTATTTCTTCTGTGAAAGTTTGGTAGAATTCCCCAGGGAATCCATCAGGTCCTCGGCTCTTGTTTTTTGGGAGGTTTTTGAAAACTTCAATCTCGTTACTAGATATTGGTTTATTCAGGTTGTCAATTTCTTCCTGGTTCAATTTTGGGAGTTTATAGTTTTCCAGGAATGCATCCATTTCATCTAGGTTGCTAAGCTTATTGGCATATAACTGTTGATAATAACTTCTGATGATTGTTTCTACTTCCTTGGTGTTCATTGCGATCTCTCCCTTTTCATTCATAATTTTATAAATTTGGGCTTTCTCTCTTTTCTTTTGGATTAGTGTAGCCAATGGTTTATTGATCTTATTGATTCTTTCAAAAAACCAGCTTCTAGTTTCATTGATACATTCTACTGTATCTCTGGTTTCTACCTCATGGATCTCAGCTCTATTCTTGATGATTTCACTTCTTATGTGTGGAGTTGGTTTGATTTGTTGTTGATTCTCCAGTTCTTTAAGGTGTAGAGACAGCTGCTGTGTTCTGGATTTTTCAGTTTTTTTGAGGGAGGCTTGGATGGCTATGTATTTCCCCCTTAGGACCGCCTTTGCTGTATCCCATAGGTTTTGGACAGAAGTGTCTTCATTCTCATTGGTTTCCATGAATTGTTTCAGATCTTCTTTGATCTCCTGGTTGATCCAAGCATTCTTTAGCAAGGTGGTCTTTAGCTTCCAGGTGTTTGAGTTCCTTCGGAACTTTTCCTTGTGATTGAGCTCCAGTTTCAAAGCATTGTGATCTGAGAATGTGCAGGGAATAATCTCAGTCTTTTGATATTGGTTGAGTCCTGATTAGTGACCCAGTATGTGGTCTATTCTTGAGAAGGTTCCATGTGCACTTGAGAAGAATGAGTATTCTGTTGTTTTAGGGTGGAATGTTCTGTATATATCTATGAGGTCCATCTGGTCCAATGCGTTATTCAATGCTCTTGTTTCCTTATTGATTTTCTGCTTCGATGATCTGTCTATTTCTGAGAGAGGTGTGTTAAGACCTCCAACAATTAGTGTATTCATATCAATATGACTCTTTATCTTGATTCAGTTTTTTTATCTAATTGGCTGCTCCCATATTCGGGGCAGAGATATTTAGAATTGTCAGATCATCTTGGTGGATAGTCCCTTTAAGAATGATGTAGTGTCCTTCTGTATCTCTGACTACAGTCTTTAGTTTAAAATCTAATTTGTCTGATATGAGAATCGCTACTCCAGCCTTCTCTTGAGGCCCATTGGCATGAAAGATGCTTCTCCATCCCTTCACTTTCAGTCTGGGTGTATCTTTAGGTTCCAAATGGGTCTCTTGTAGACAACATATGGATGGGTCCTGTCATTTTATCCAATCTGCAACCCTGTGCTGTTTTATGGGTGCATTTAGGCCATTAACATTGAGAGTGATTATTGATAGATACGTTTTTATTGACATCGTGTTACCTTTGAAGTCTTTCTTTCTGTAGACTGTCTCTATATTTCTGTTCAATGCTATTCTTGGGCTTTTTCCTCCTTTAAAGAAGCCCCTTTAATATTTCCTGCAGTATCGCCTTGGTGGTTGCATAGTCTTTTAAACCTTGCAGGTCCTGGAAACTCTTTATCTCTCCATCCATTTTGAATGTCAGTCTTGCTGGATAAAGTATTCTTGGCTGCATATTCTTCTCATTTAATGCCCTGAATATATCTTGCCAGCCCTTTCTGGCTTGCCAGGTCTCTGTGGACAGCTCTGACTTTATTCTGATGGGCTTTCCTCTGTACGTAAGGATCTTCTTTGTCCTAGCTACTTTCAAGAGGTTCTGCCTACAATTATAATTCTTCATTCTTACTATTAGGTGTCTCGAGGACTTTCGAGAATCTGTAATCTTGGGGGGAAACTTTCGGCCTCTAGTACATGAACACTGGTTCCATTCATAAGATTTGGAAAATTTTCATGACGAACTTGTTCCACTATATCTTCTAGACTTCTTTCTTTCTCCTCCCCTTCAGGGATTCCAATAATTCTGACGTTGGAACGCTTCATGGCATCATTTATTTCCCTGATTCTGTTTTCGTGGTTTCTAAGCTGTTTGTTCCAGGCATTCTCCTGATCCTTTCTCTCTATCTCTTTGTCCTCCAAATCACTAATTCTATCTTCTGTCTCAGTTACTCTAGCGTTGAGAGAATTTAGATTAGATTGGAACTCATTGAGAGCATTGTGAAGCTCATCCCTGGTAGCTTTCAGCTCTTCCCTAATATTGAAAACATGATCTCTGGTTGTTTTCAGTTCAGCCCTAATCAATTCTGTTTGGTCATCCATGGCTTTCTCCAACCTAGCTATTGCTTGGATAATTGTTAGCCTGAATTCTCTTTCCGACATATTGTCTATGTTTATAGCCATTAGCTCTGTTGAAGAAGGTCCATCCTCTGTATTTTTCTTCTGCTGGGCATTCCTCCTCCTAGTCCTTTTGGTGAGAGATAGCTGAACGGGTGTAGCTGGGTGTATCGACTGGTGGTGCAGTCAAGGTATACCCTGGAATGCTTCTGAGCAATCAGGGTTCCCCACCCAAATGAGAGGAAAAAGAAAAGGAAAAGAAAAAAAGAGATAGGGAGAGAGACAGGAAAGAAAGGTGAGATAAAAGAGAAGGTTCAGCCCAAATGGGCCCCAAGGTAAGATTTATGAAGTATACAAACAGACACAGACAAACAAAAAGACTTATAAAAGTATATGGCAAGAGAAAAAATTATATATATATGCATATATATATATATGCAAATAAAGGAAGAACCTCGTCAAAAAGAACCCCGAGTGTAAGATTTATATACTATCAGGACAAACACAAAAATACTGGTGGAAGAAAAAGATGGGAGAGTGGTTGTAAATTTTCCGTGTGGGTGAGGAAGGTTGTTTTGATTCTTCCTGGATGTATCTTGATATCTTTGTTAAAGGACTCAACTTACCTAAGATAAGCGGGAATTAGGAATTTGTTTACCTATAGGGGTGGCATTGATTGGGGAAAGGGGATTACCTTGAACTTTAACTCTATATGAATATTAGAAAATAAAAGTTAAAAAAGGAATAAACTAGACTAAACTAAACTAAAATTTAAAAAAATAGAAATTTAAAAAATAGAAATGCAAAAGGAAAACACAGGTGTATGTATCAAAAAGTTCAGGTTAGAAGGTTATTATGGAATTTGATGTACTGGACATCTCACTGTGACAGTAAATAGGTTAAAAAATTATCTATATAATAATAAAAAATTAGCTATATAAAAAAATGAGCCAGAATAGTCGGATCGAATTTATAATAAAAATTGTCCTATTGGAAGGGGAGGTGAATCATGAGAGACTATGGACTCTGAAAAACAATCGGAGGGGTTTAAAGTGGCGGGGGGGGGGGGTGCGAGGTTGGGGTACCAGGTGGTGGGTATTATAGAGGGCATGGATTGCATGGAGCACTGGGTGTGGTGAAAAAATAATAAACACTGTTATGCAGAAAATAAATAAATTTAATTTAAAAAAAATTGTCCTATGAAGTAGTGGTGGTTGTTCTCTTGTCGTCTTTTTTTTTCTTCCTTTCCTGGTTGGTTTTCTGGGGGAGGGGCCTGCCACGTGGGTGGGTTTTCAGTCAGTAATGATCTCTCAGTTAAGTCCTCTCGCCCCCCTCAAGGGGGTGGGATCTGAGGAAACTATTTTTTTCAGGCTTTTGTTCTCTGGGTTTTTTTTTATTTGTTTACTTTTTTTTCTCTCTTACCTTGACCGCTTTTGATGGGTTTTGTAAGTTTAGAGGGAAGCAAACTGCACCATCACCTCCGTCGCAGAGAGAAGCCTCAGTCTGGCTGCAGAGCCCAAATAAATCCCCCCTTGGCTGCTGGCAGAGCAGGTTCCCAGTCACGGTCCCTGCGGACTCAGGATATTTTTTTAAATTTATTTATTTTCAGAAAAACAGTATTCATTATTTTTTCACCACACCCAGTGCTCCATGCAATCCGTGCCCTCTATAATACCCACCACCTGGTACCCCAACCTGCCACCCCCCCACCACTTCAAACCCCTCAGATACTTTTTCAGAGTCCATAGTCTCTCATGATTCACCTCCCCTTCCAATTTATCCCAACTCCCTTCTCCTCTCTAACACCCCTTGTCCTCCATGATATTTGTTATGCTCCACAAATAAGTGAAACCATATGATAATTGACTCTCTCTGCTTGACTTATTTCACTCAGCATAATCTCTTCCAGTCCCGTCCATGTTGCTACAAAAGTTGGGTATTCGTCCTTTCTGATGGAGGCATAATACTCCATAGTGTATATGGACCACATCTTCCTTATCCATTCGACCGCTGAAGGACATCTTGGTTCTTTCCATAGTTTGGTGACTGTGGCCATTGCTGCTATAAACATTGGGGTACAGATGGCCCTTCTTTTCATGACATCTGTATCTTTGGGGTAAATACTCAGGAGTGCAATTGCAGGGTCATATGGAAGTTCTATTTTTAATTTCTTGAGGAATCTCCACACTGTTCTCCAAAGAGGCTGCACCAACTTGCATTTCCACCGCACTGTAAGAGAGTCCCCTTTCTCCACATCCTCTCCAACACATATTGTTTCCTGTTTTGTTAATTTTGGCCATTCTAACTGGTGTAAGGTGATATCTCAATGTGGTTTTAATTTGAACCTCCCTGAGGGCTAGTGATGATGAACATTTTTTCATGTGTCTGAGAGCCATTTGTATGTCTTCCTTGGAGAAGTGTCTGTTCATATCTTCTGCCCATTTTTTGATATGTTTGCCTGTTTTGTGTGTGATGAGCTTGAGGAGTTCATTATAGATCCTGGATATCAACCTTTTGTCTGTACTGGCATTTGAAAATATCTTCTCCCATTCCGTGGGTTGCCTCTTTGTTTTCTTGACTGTTTCCTGGACTGTGCAGAAGCTTTTGATTTTGATGAAGTCCCAAAAGTTTATTTTCACTTTTGTTTCCTTTGCCTTTGGAGACATATCTTGAAAGAAGTTACTGTGGCTGATATCGAAGAGATTACTGCCTATGTTCTCCTCTAGGATTCTGATGGATTCCTGTCTCACGTTGAGGTCTCTTATCCATTTTGAGTTTATCTTTGTGTATGGTGTAAGAGAATGGTTGAGTTTCATTCTTCTACATATAGCTGTCCAGTTTTCCCAGCACCATTTATTGAAGAGATTTTCTTTTTTACACTGTATAATTTTTCCTGTTTTGTCAAAGATTATTTGCCCATAGAGTTGAGGGTCCATATCTGGGCTCTCTACTCTGTTCCACTGGTCTATGTGTCTGTTTTTATGCCAGTACCATGTTGTCTTGGTGATCACAGCTTTGTAATAAAGCTTGAAATCAGGTAACGTGATGCCCCAGCTTTATTTTTGTTTTTCAACATTTCCTTAGTGATTCGGCGTCTCTTCTGAATCCATACAAATTTTTGGATTATTTGCTTCAGCTCTTTGAAGAATACCGGTGGAATTTTGATCGGAATGGCATTAAAAGTATAGATTGCTCTAGGCAGTACAGACCTTTTAACAATGTTTATTCTTCCAATCCAAGAGCATGGAATGGTCTTCCATCTTTTTGTGTCTTCTTCAATTTCTTTCATGAGTGTTCTGTAGTTCCTCGAGTACAGATCCTTTACCTCTTTGGTGAGGTTTATTCCCAGGTATCTTATGGTTCTTGGTGCTATAGTAAATGGAATCGATTCTCTAATTTCCCCTTCTGTATTTTCATTGTTAGTGTATAAGAAAGCCACTGATTTCTGTATATTGACTTTGTGTCCTGCCACGTTACTGAATTGCTATATGAGTTCTTGTAGTTTGGGGGTAGAGTCTTTTGGGTTTTCCATATAAAGAATCATGTCATCTGTGAAGAGAGAGAGTTTGACTTCTTCATTGCCAATTTGGATACATTTTATTTCCCTTTGTTGTCTGATTGCTGTTGCTAGGATTTCTAACACTATGTTGAACAAGAGTTGTGAGAGTGGGTATCCTTGTCTTGTTCCTGATCTCAACGGGAAGGCTGAAAGCTTTTACCCATTGAGGATGATATTTGCTGTGGGTCTTTCATAGATAGATTTGATGAGGTTCAGGAACGGTCCCTCTATCCCTGTAATTTGAAGCATTTTAATCAGGAATGGATGCTGGATTTTGTCAAATGCTTTTTCTGCATCAGTTGAGAGGACCATGTGGTTCTTCTCTCTTCTCATATTAATTTGTTGTATCACATTGATTGATTTGCGAATGTTGAACCATCCTTGTAGCCCAGGGATGAATCCCACCTGATCATGGTGGATAATCTTTTAATGTGCTGTTGGATCCAGTTGGCTAGGATCTTGTTGAGAATCTTAGCATCCATATTCATCAGTGATATTGGTCTGAAATTATCCTTTTTGGTAAGGTCCTTGCCTGGTTTGGGGATCAGGGTAATGCTGGCTTCATAGAAAGAGTCTGGAAGTTTTCCTTCTGCTTCAATTTTTTGAAACAGCTTCAGGAGAATGGGTGCTATTTCTTCTTTGAAAGTTTGGTAGAATTCTCCAGGGAATCCATCAGGTACTGGGCTCTTGTTTTTTGGGAGGTTTTTGATCACTGCTTCGATCTCGTTACTAGATATCGGTCTATTCAGGTTGTCAATTTCTTCCTGGTTCAATTTTGGGAGTTTATAGTTTTCCAGGAATGCATCCATTTCATCTAGGTTGCTAAGCTTATTGGCATATAACTGTTGATAATAACTTCTGATGATTGTTTCTACTTCCTTGGTGTTCATTGCGATCTCCCCCTTTTCATTCATAATTTTATGAATTATGGCTTTCTCTCTTTTCTTTTGGATTAGTGTGGCCAATGGTTTATCATTCTTATTGATTCTTTCAAAAAACCAGCTTCTAGTTTCATTGATATATTCTACTGTATCTCTGGTTTCTACCTCATGGATCTCAGCTCTAATCTTGATTTCACTTCTTATGTGTGGAGTTGGTTTGATTTGTTGTTGATTCTCCAGTTCTTTAAGGTGTAGAGATAGCTGCTGTGTTCTGGATTTTTCAGTTTTTTTGAGGGAGGCTTGGATGGCTATGTATTTCCCCCTTAGGACCAGCTTTGCTGTATCCCATAGGTTTTGGACAGAAGTGTCTTCATTCTCATTGGTTTCCATGAATTGTTTCAGTTCTTCTTTGATCTCCTGGTTGATCCAAGCATTCTTCAGCAAGGTGGTCTTTAGCTTCCAGGTGTTTGAGTTCCTTCGGAACTTTTCCTTGTGATTGAGCTCCAGTTTCAAAGCATTGTGATCTGAGAATGTGCAGGGAATAATCTCAGTCTTTTGGTGTTGGTTGAGTCCTGATTAGTGACCCAGTTTGTGGTCTATTCTGGAGAAGGTTCTGTGTGCACTTGAGAAAAATGAGTATTCTGTTGTTTTAGGGTGGAATGTTCTGTATATATCTATGAGGTCCATCTGGTCCAATGTTTTATTCAAAGCTCTTGTTTCTTTATTGATTTTCTGCTTCGATGATCTATTTCTGAGAGAGGCATGTTAAGATCTCCTACGATTAGTGTATTCATATCAATATGACTCTTTATCTTGATTCACAGTTTTCTTATGTAATTGGCTGCTCCCATATTGGGGGCAGAGATATTTAGAATTGTTAGATCATCTTGGTGGATAGTCCCTTTAAGGATGATGTAGTGTCCTTCTGTATCTCTGACTACAGTCTTTAGTTTAAAATCTAATTTGTCTGATATGAGAATCGCTACCCCAGCCTTCTTTTGAGGCCCATTGGCATGAAAGATGCTTCTTCATCCCTTCACTTTCAGTCTGGGTGTATCTTTAGGTTCCAAATGGGTCTCTTGTAGACAACATATGGATGGGTCCTGTCATTTTATCCAATCTGCAACCCTGTGCCATTTTATGGGCACATTAGGCCATTCACATTGAGAGTGATTATTGATAGATACATTTTTATTGACATCGAGTTACCTTTGAAGTCTTTCTTTCTGTAGACTGTCTCTATATTTCTGTTCAATGCTATTCTTGGGAGTTTTCCTCTTTTATAGAACCCCCCTCAATATTTCCTGCAGTGTCACCTTGGTGGTTGCATAGTCTTTTAAGCCTTGCCGGTCTTGGAAACTATTTATCTCTCCATCCATTTTGAATGTCAGTCTTGCTGGATAAAGTATTCTTGGCTGCATGTTCTTCTCATTTAGTGCCCTGAATATATCTTGCCAGCCTCTTCGGTCTTGCCAGGTCTCTGTGGACAGGTCTGACGTTATTCTGATGGGCTTCCCTCTGTAAGTAAGGAGCCTCTTTGCCCTGGCGGCTTTCAAGAGATTATACCTACAATTATAATTCCTCAATTTGACTATCAGGTGTCTTGATGTTTTTTTGGAATGTATAATCTTGGGCGGAGACCGTTCAGCCTCTAGTACATGAACGCTGGTTCCATTCACGAGATTGGGATAATTTTCATGAAGGACTTGTTCCACTATATCTTCTATACTTCTTTCTTTCTCCTCCCCTTCAGGGATTCCAATAATTCTGACGTTGGAATGCTTCATGGCATCATTTATTTCCCTGATTCTGTTTTCGTGGTTTCTAAGCTGTTTGTTCCAGGCTTCCTCCTGATCCTTTCTCTCTATCTGTTTGTCCTCCAGATCACTAATTCTATCTTCTGTCTCATTTACCCTAGCTTTGAGAGAGTTTAGATTAGATTGGAACTCATTGAGAGCATTGTGAACCTCTTCCCTGGTAGGTTTAAGCTCCGCCCTAACATTGTGAACATCCTGTCTGGTCGCTTTCAGTTCGGTCTAATCAATTCTGTTTGGTCATCCATGGCTTTCTCCAACCTAGCTATTGCCTGGATAATTATTAGCCTGAATTCTCTTTCTGACTTATTGTCTATGTTGATAGCAGTTAGCTCTGTTGCAGAAGGTCCATCCTCTGTATTTTTCTTCTGTTGGGCATTCCTCCTCCTAGTCATTTTGGTGGGAGATGATGTAGCTGGATGTATCAACTGTGGTGCAGTCAAGGTGCACCCTGGAACACTTCTGAGCAATCAGGATTCCCCACCCAAACGAGACAAAAGAAAAGAAAAAGAAAAAGAAAAAAAAAGAAAAGAAGAAAAAAGAGAGAGAGAGAGAGAGACAGGAAAGAAAGGGAAGATGAAAGAGAAGTTTCAGCCCAGATGGGCCCCAAGGTAAGATTTGTGAAGTAGACAAACAAAAAGAGATAAAAAGACTGATACAAGTATATGACAAGAGAAAAAAAAAATATATATATATGCAAATAAAAGAAAAGAACCCCAAGTGTAAAATTTATATGCTATCAGGACAAACACAAAAACACAGAAACACTGGTGGAAGAAGATGGGAGAGTTCTTATAAATTCTCAGTGTATGTGAGGAAGGTTGTTTTGATTCTTCCTGGATATTCTTGATATCTTTGTTAAAGGACTCAACTTTCCTAAGATAAAGGGGATTAAAAATTGGTTTACCTATAGGGGTAGTATTGATTGGGGAAAGGGGATTACTTTGAAGTTTAACTCTATATTAATATTAGAGGATAAAAATAAAAAGGAATAAACTAGTCTAAACTAAACTAAAATTAAAAAAAGGAATTCAAAAAATAATAATGCAAAAGAGAAACATAGGTGTATGTACTAAAAAGTTCAGGTTAGAAAGGTATTATGGAATTTGATGTACTGTAGGCTCGCTGTGATGGTAAATAGGTGAAAAAAATTACCTATGTGTAAAAAAAAAAAAAAAAAATGAACCGGAATAGTGGGAACGAGTGAACAATACAAGTTTTCCTATGAAGTAGTGGTTGTTCTCTTGTAGTCCTTTTTTTTTCTCTCTCTTTTTTTTTTCTTTCTTGGTTTGTTTTCTGGGGGAGGGGCCTGCCATGTGGGTTGTCAGTCAATGATGTTTCCTGAGTTAAGTCCTCCCGCCCCCCTCAAGGGGTGGGCTCTGAGGAAACTGGTTTTTTTCAGGCTTTTGTTCTTTGGCGGTTTTTATGTTTGTTCACTTTTTCTTTCTCCCACCTTGACCACCTTTGATGGTTTTTGTAGTTTTAGAGGAAAACAAACCGCACCCTGATCTCCCTCTCAGAGAGAAGCCTCAGTCTGGGTGCAGAGCCTAAATAAGTTCCCCCTTGGCCGCTGGCAGAGCAGGTTCCAAGTTGCAGACCCTGGGGGTGCAGGATCTTTTGCTTGTACCCAAAGCCAAGGCAGTGGCAGCTGTCTGGGAGCTCCCAACTGCCAGAGAGGTTCCAAGCAGAGATCACACACTGAGATTTTGCCCCTGGCCTCGGGTTGGGAGTGCCTGGTCTTGCTGGGTCTAAGAGTGCCCGGCTTGCGTGCACCTCTTTCAGAGGTGGCTATGGGTCAGGCGCGCGTCTCGGGCACTGAGAACGGGGTGCTGGTTCGTAAGCACCAGGCTGGGCTTTTGCGCACCTCTGTCAGGGGAGAGTTTGGGACGCGCGGCTTAGGCTTTGAAACAATGGCGCGGGTCAAAGAGCGCCGGCTGGGCCTTTGTAACTCAGGGGAGCATGAGGGACTGGCGTGTGTATCTCAAGCTTTGTGGTAGGGCTCGCACGTTCTGCCCACCGGCGTGGCTCCCATCCCTTCACAGGAACTAGAACCCATGCATTCTCGGGCGCGCTGGCGGCTTAGGGACCAAGACCTGGTTTCTCCACTGCACTCTCTCTGCCTCAGCGCTGGGGAGGCTGTCCTGGGACCAGGGACTTAAGCCCCTGTCCCTAGCCGCCCCAATTCCCACAATTTCCCCCCACAATCCTTTGCTCTTTTGGAGTGCTTTCAACCAGTCTCCGAGTTAATGCTGGTCCCCAGAAGAGGTGCACTCTTGCTCGTATTGGGGTATTACTTTTCAATCGGTCGCCTCTGGTGGCTCCCTCCGCCTTTTGTTTATCTTCCGATATCAGTCCACCGTTCCCACTCTGCTTTACCTGCCCACTGGCGTCTTCTGCCCCTGTAGATATCCAGACGTGTATAATTCTGATCTCAGGCTGATTTCGTGGGTGATTGGAGTTCTTTGGAAGGTAATCAGCTCACTTTACGGTACAGGTTGAAAGGCGCCTCCTCCTACTTCCCCACCATCTTGTCTCCCCCAGGGTAGCTCTATTTTCAACTTTTTGTGGAACCTCCATGCTGTTTTTCAGTATGGCTGCACCAGTTTGCATTCCTGCCAACAGTGGAGGAGGGTTCCCCTTTCTCCCTCGCCAGCATCTGTCATTTCCTGACTTGTTAATTTTAGCCATTCTGACTGGCATGAGGTGGTATCTCATTCCGGTTTTGATTTTTATTTCTCTGATGCCGAAGGATGCGGAGCACTTTTTCATGTGTCTGTTGGCCATCTTGGTGTCCTCTTTGCAGAAATGTCTGTTTATGTCCTCTGACAATTTCTGATGGGATCATTTGTTCTTTGGGTGTTGAGTTTAACAACTTCTTTATAGATTTTGGATACTAGCTCTTTATCTGATATGTCATTTACAAATATCTTCTCCCAGATACTCTGCCAGAACACATTTGTTTCCCTAGCCAGCCCCAATAAAGGTAAATCATAACACCTAAAAGGAACACAGTTTCTTCTCTCTTTCCCGAATTCTCTAGGGGGAGTTTTAAGGCACAGCTTATAAATCAGCAGGAATTCAAGTTCATTTCCTGACAAAGGGTATACTGGTTTCTCCCAGCATTGCTCTTTTGTCAGTGCCAGATTTCTGACAGAGAGCTATGCATATTGTTAGAAGAAATAAGATGATCATCTCTGGACCCCACCCACTTATGAGCATGCTTTGTTTTTGTTGGATCCCCATACCCCCATTTCCCTTTATTACCTATTTAACCAACATCCTTCCACCAGTGATGCACCCAGCTCAGAGGGATGCTTAACCTGCAGGTGGGGCTAAGGACAAGTATACACATGCCTAGAAAGGGGCTGCATTCAGAATCAGCCATGATGTGGCTACGTGCAGTCATAAGCCAGCCTAGAGCACCATTAGGAAATAGTATCATAAAATTTAGTGGTGTGGAAATGGAATACTATGCAGCCATCCAAATGAAATCTTGCCTTTTGAAACAACGTGGATGGAACTAGAGGGTATCACACTTAGTGAAATAAGTCAACAGGAAAAAGACAACTATCACATGAGCTCACTGATATGAGAAAGTGGAGATGCAACATGGGGGGTTTAGGGGGTAGGAGAAGAATAAATGAAACAAGATGGGATCAGGAGGGATACAAACCATAAGTGACTCTTAATCTCACAAAACAAACCGAGGGTTGGTGGGGGGAGGAGGGTCAGAAAAGGGGAGGTGGGGTTATGGACATTGGGGAGGGTATGTGCTATGGTGAGTGCTGTGAAGTGTGTAAACCTGGTGATTCACAGACCTGTACCCCTGGGGATAAAAATATGTTATATGTTTATAAAAAATATAAATAATAAATAAATAAATTTTTAAAAATTAGTGGTCTAAGTTTTTTACACTTTTTTTTAAATATAAACTTTTTTTTACAGGTATGTTTATATTCAGGCCACACTTTTTTTCATATAAACTTGTTTTTACAAATATGTTTAGATTCAGTCCTGGCATCAGACAGAATGAAAGAAAAACCCTGTGAAGTGGGAAAGATATTACGTTATTAAATTATATTGAGTTGTGGGGGCGCCTGAGTAGCTCAGTGGGTTAAAGCCTCTGCCTTTGGCTCAGGTCATGATCCCAGGGTCCAGGGATCAAGCCCCACATTGCGCTCTCTGCCCAGCGGGGAGCCTGCTTCCTCCTCTCTCTCTGCCTGCCTCTCTGCCTAATTGCAATTTCTGAGTGTCAAATAAATAAATAAAATCTTAAAAAAAATTTTTAAAAATTACACTGAGTTCTGTAATTGTAGTCTCCATTAACCCCTCCTGCCCATGGGCACAGCCCAGAAAACTTTTCAGTAGAGTTTCCACATGCCCTCAAAGAGAGTCTAAGAATATAATAACTTGAACTCTTCCCCCACTGTTCTACTTTTTGTCCTAACCAGTACTGAATGCAAGCTCTTTCAATTTCCCATTTCCATTTTCAGAGAGACTGCAGTGAGGGCAGAGAGTAATGTGGTCATCTAGGGAATATTCTGTTTCTTGGTCTACTTCTATACTCAAGTGCTAACTTTTGTCTGCCAGTGGACCTCTGACCATCTGTGGGAAACCCAACAAATACTAAAAGTAAAGGGTCTCTGGGTTAATCTTGGGAAGTGTCAGCCAACATTTAGAATTCTCTCATGCCTAGAATGACTCTTGATCTGCAAGGACCAAGATAATTCCCCTCTCGTTTCCTGAGAGAAGGAACTCCAGATTCCTGATACAGCACCTTACGATTTCCAAGGCAACATACACACACAGACACCCTCCACTATTTTATTGTTGGCAAAAGTGTTTGCAAATATGTGACATGCAGCTGATTTAGATTCAAGCAAACATAGGAGAAATATCTAGAGTACAACACTTGGAACAATACTGAGCTCCCCACCCAGAAGGGTTCTTCTGCATTAGCCTGGGATACTGGTGGCAGGGAGAGGCATGCTCATGGAATGCTGAAAAGGAGCAAGAGGATGGGGGTGGGTGGGAGGTTGGCAACATGGAGTGTGGGGGGAAAGAGAGAAGGAAGTTGGGAATATGAGAGGAGATATTGTCTCTGGCCTCTTGCTGGGGCCACTCCAGAGCCCTGAGCACTCATTGCCAGGGCTTATGGGGACTCTGTTGTCCTTTCAGTTAGAGCAGGTGTGCAAAGAACAAGGGCTTTTACTATTCTTTCTATCCCTATGGATGCTGATCCAAGACTTTGGGGCTGAGGTGACTTCCCATTTGTCACTCCTCCTCTCTCCTGGCAAAATGCAGGGGTGGCCTGAGGCAGAAGGGTAGAATTCTATGCCCAGCCAGAATATCTTTCAAAATGGAAAGTGAGAAAATAGAAGTGTGGGAAGGAAGAAAGAAAACTACAGTCGATCTTATACACCACAGATTGGAATACCAGTGTACACTTACAGGTGCATTTTTTACAAACAAAGCATATTACTCTAAATATATGTACTCTTCATTATGACATGTTTTCCCTCTAGCTTACTTTATTTTATGAATACAGTGTAGAATCCATTAACTTGCAAATTAGCAGTTAATCATTTCCTTATATTTTCTGTAAGGGTTCCAGTCAACAGGTGACTATTAGTAGTTCAGTCTTGGGGGAGTCAAAAGTTATACACAGATTTTTAACCTTGAGAGTCAGCACCTTTAACCCTGTATTCTTCACAAAAATATTAGAGTCCATAAACCCATTCCATAAGGTTGCAGGGTACTATATGTACAAACATCACTTGAGTTTCTATTCACTACCACTGAATAACATGAGAAGGAAATTAAGAAGCAATTCCATTTACAATATCACTGAAAACAGTAAAATGTTTAGGCATAAATTCATTGTAGGAGAAGTGAGACTTGTTCAGTGAAATGTATAAAACACTGCTGTAGGAGATTAACGACCTAATGGAAAAAAACCACTGTGTGCATGTATGGAAGACTGACTGTATTCCTACAACAATACTACACAGGGTTCTTCAGAGTCAATACGGTTCTATCAATATTTTTACTCTGCACTTTCTAATGCTGTCAGTCTTTTGGTGTACACTACCTTTCAGACTTTGTCGTTCTCATCTCTTAAAGATAGGGGCTTGTTCATATTTTCCATTTATCTATTTTTCATTTTCAAGTGATGGAAAACTGTTATAATAAATGTTTTCTTGTCCTTTTCTGGTGGTTCTCCCATCTGCATCAGCTTTGGGTTCTGTTCAGATGACTGATCTGTCTCCTGATTAGGGGTCATTTCTTTTGCAAGAGCTCCAGTCCCTGTCCCCTCTACTGCTTTCAAATAATTGCCCTGAGTTGCAGACCCTGCCTATGGAAGTTGTATAAAACAAGATACTGAGTTATGACAGATGAGGTTTGGGATTTAGTAAGAGCTGGGGGGGGTGCCTGTGTGGCTAAATCAGTTAAGCATCTGCCCTTAGCTGGGGTCATGATCCCTGGGTCCTGGGATTGAGCCCCATGTTGTGCTCCATCTTGGTGGAGAGCCTGCTTCAACCTCTTCAATGCTGCTCCCCTTCCTTGTATTCTCTTTCTGTGTCTCTGTCAATTACTTAAATAAAATCTTTAAAAAAATAGGTTGAGAGCTGTCGTGATCCTGAACTTCCAGGGAATTGATGACAAGGACCACAAAGAAGCAGGCCAATATGCCTTTGGGCTTTTTGAGTTGCAAATGGGCATGTGCAAAGGCATGATACATGGTTTTCGAAGATAACTCAGCAACAAACTTAGCCATCATGGCCACAAAATCCATGACCCACCAGTCACTCTGTACACAGATTATCCTGCTTTAACTTTGGCCAATGGCAAGTATTTCAGAAAATATCAGAGACTTGCATAAGACCACATCCAACCAATATGGGGATGACATAAAGGTTTGTATTGCCAAATCATTCCCCCCAAATCATAAATCGTACCCCATGTCAAGTTTTACTCACATTTTCAAGGGTCAAATTTTGAGGTACCAGCAAAGCACCTGAGACCCCAGCAACACTAACTGCAGGAACCTGCTTCCCACAGGATGACATGCTCTGAGCCAGAAGAAACATGTTATCTCTAAGTTTTCTTTTTTTATCTTTTTAAAAATTTTTATTTATTTATTTGACAGAGAGTGAGACACACAAGGAGAGAGAGAACACAAGCAGGAGGCATGAGACAGGGAGAAGCAGGCATCCCGCTGAGCAGGGAGCTTGGTGTGCAGCTCGATCTCAGGGCCCTGAGATCATAACCAGAGAAGACACATAAATGGTTCATAAGCACAGACAAAGGTCATCAATGTTACTAGTCCGCAGAGCAGTGCATGTAAAACCAGGGACCAGTTTACACTAACAAGTGCGATTCTGATAAAAAAAAAAAAAAATGGGCAGAAGATATGGACAGACACTTCTCCAATGAAGACATAAAAATGGCTATCAGACACATGAAAAAATGTTCATCATCACTAGCCATCAGGGAGATTCAAATTAAAACTAAATTGAGATATCACCTTACACCAAGTAGAATGGCCAAAACTAGCAAGACAGGAAACAACATGTGTTGGAGGGGATGTGGAGAAAAGGGAACACTCTTCCACTGTTGGTGGGAATGCAAGTTGGTGCAGCCTCTTTGGAGAAGAGTGTGGAGATTCCTCAAGAAATTAAAAATAGAGCTTCCCTATGACCCTGCCATTGCACTACTGGGTATTTACCCCAAAGATACAGATGTCGTGAAAACAAGGGCCATCTGTACCCCAATGTTTATAGCAGCAATGGCCACGGTCGCCAAACTGTGGAAAGAACCAAGATGCCCTTCAACGGACGAATGGATAAGGAAGATGTGGTCCATATACACTATGGAGTATTATGCCTCCATCAGAAAGGACGAATACCCAACTTTTGTAGCAACATGGACGGAACTGGAAGAGATTATGCTGAGTGAAATAAGTCAAGCAGAGAGAGTCAAATATCATATGGTTTCACTTATTTGTGGAGCATAATAAATAGCATGGAGGACATGGGGAGTTAGAGAGGAGAAGGGAGTTGGGGGAAATTGGAAGGGGAGGTGAATCATGAGAGACTATGGACTCTGAAAAACAATCTGAGGGTTTTGAAGGGGCGGGGGGTGGGAGGTCGGGGTACCAGGTGGTGGGTATTATAGAGGGCACGGATTGCATGGAGCACTGGGTGTGGTGCAAAAATAATGAATACTGTTATGCTGAAAATAAAAAATAAACTAAAAAATAAAATAAAATAAACAGTTTTTTATATATGCCAAATGTGAATGAAAGCTACTTTATCTCCATCCACTGAAATATGCATATGTGTGCATTGACACCAATAAAAAGACGATATATCCAAAAAAAAAAAAAAGACAATACCAAGTGTTGCTGAGATCATGGGGAAAGTGGACCCTCCTAGATTGCTAGGGAGAACAAAAATGAAAGAGACACATTGGAAGCCACTTGGAGAGTTCTTAAGAGTTCAGCACAAGCTTCCCATAGACCCAGCAATTCCACAACCAGACTTCTATCTGAGACAACTAAGAACATTTGTTCACTCAAGCCTGATTCAGAAACCTTTGGGTCAGCATGAAAATAGGAAAAAGCTGACAGCAACACAATAGGAAAAATCTGACAGCAACACAAAGGGCCACTGACTGGTGAATGAACAAAAGGTGGCCCATATGTTCCATGGAATTCTACTCAGCAACAATAGGAGAGAAATCTGATTGAAGCTACAGCATGAAGGACCCTGAAAAGCATGCCAAGTGAAAGAAGCCAGTCGCCAAGGACTACATACTGTCTCATTCGATTTATGTACAATGTCCAGAAAGGAGCCATGTATAGAGACAGAAAGCAGATCAGCATTGCTTGGGGATGGATAAGGGAGTGAAAATTGTCTGCAGAGGGGCTGGAGGAGGTGTGGGGAGGAGAAGGAAGCCTCTAAAACAAACTAGGGTCCTAGCTGAACAACACTGTCATTGTAGGGACACCCTACAATGTATGTAAATTTCACCTAAAAAAAAAGAAAGGTGACAGTCCCAGCTCAGTGTGTCCTGGGGTCCCCAGGCAAACACTGGCTGGTGAGTTGCCACATCCTGGGTCAAGCAGTTGGTGGTTTAGAGCCTGGTGTCCAAGGTCACAGCCAAAGTCAGGGATTCAGGGCCTGTATCTTCAGCCTCTGGCCCCCTCAGTTCCCCTGGACTCCACAAGGGAGCAGATGACTTAAGGGGGAAGACTTCCAGGTGGCACAAGTAGATCAAGGGGCAGGAGGCAAAGAAGGGGGGAAGCTGCTCCCTGGAGATTTGGGGAGGATGTCAGGGCTGTAGTGCACATGAAAGCAGCTGGAAAGATCTGGAAAGATATTTTTTTAAGATTTATTTATACATTTATTTATATATTCATTTATTCGACAGTGAGAGAGAAAGAGAGAGAACAAGCAGGGGATGCTGCAGAAGGAGAGGGGGAAGCAGGTTTGGGGAGACTCATGGGGGATCCATCCCAGGACTCTGGGATCATGACCTGAGCTGAAGGCAGACGTTTAACCTACTGAGTCTCCCAGATGCCCCTGGATAGATAGAAGTATGTTTGGTCTGTTGTTTAAGCTCTACCCATCAACTTTTAGGGTAACAGACAAAGACATAATGACATAATTGATGCTCTTCCTGCACTGGCACTGAGGCTCCCCTCCCCCCATCAGAATAGGGAAAAGAGCCCGTGCTGCTATTAGAATTCTTCTAAGTCTAAATGGAACAGTTTGGGCTGGTTTATGGGAATCTGCCCATTTCTGGCCATCTATATATGGCCAGCTTCTGGGTGCTGAGCCATCTCTGCAGGGACTTAGAAGGGGCACCCTTGTCCTTCAAATTGGAGCTGGGATTGTGAAGAAGGTTTCCTGCTAAGATTAGCACCTCATCCAAGATCAGGTGCTGCAGTGACCTAAAGTGGGGAACCTACTGTGTGTCACTGCTTCTCTCTGGCAGAGTCAAAGGAGGCCCATGGTAGTGGTGGAGGGAGAGGCAGGGATAGAATTCTACACTCTGTCAAAACGTCATCCACAGTGAAGATTTAAAAAAATATTAAGAGGATAGATGTCAGATTATATACTTGGTGATACAGTAACAGCTCTGCGTGGTGACAGAAGTAGCTTACACATGTAGTGAATATAACATAATTTATAGAATTGTCCAATCACTATCTTGTCATGTGAAACTGATGGTCACATGGTGTATCCACTATAAATCAAGTTTTAAAACAACCTGAAGGTGAGGGGAAACATTTGAAAAGGAAGCAACAAAACTACAGTTGACTGGGGAACAACAAGGTTTTGAATTGTACTGAACAATGTAGGGGTGATTTCTTTTCTTACAAATATAGTATGGTACTGTCAATACATTTTCTCTTCCTCATGATTTTCTCAATGACATTTTCTTTACACTAACTCACTGCATTGAAAGAATAAGGTATGTAATATAAACAACATAAAATATGTGTTAATCAAGTGTTTTTGTTATCTGTAAGGCTGTTACACTAAGTACACCCACAAACACCCCAGCTACTAGAGTCTATAACTTAAATCGGCAGAGTTGTAGGATGTAAGACAGACAAAATCAAGTGTTTCTAAACCCTAGCAATGAACAAATGGAAAAGGAAATTAAGAAAATAATTCCATTTATAACAGCACCCACCAGAATAGTATCTAGGAATAATTGATTCAAGGAGTCACAAAACCCGTACACTGAAAACTACAAAACATTGCTGCAAGAGATTAAAGAAAACCTAAACCAGTGGAAAGACATCCCATATTCACTGATTGGAAGGACTGAAGTGACTAAGAAGGCAACACCATGTGGCTAAGAAGGCAACACCATGATCTGCAGATTCTGTGGGATTCCTATCAAACTTTTTTCTTCTGCCTTCTCTATAGCACTTTGCATTCATTTCCTCTCAGATATTGTGGTTTCTTTTTTTATATATATATTTTATTTATTTATTTGACAGACAGAAATCACAAGTAGGAAGAGAGGCAGGGGGAGAAAGCAGGCTCTCTGCTGAGCAGAGAGCCCAATGTGGGGCTCAATCCCAGGATGCTGGACAATGGGATCATGACTTGAGCGGAAGGCAGAGGATTTAACCCACTGAGCCACCCAGGCACCCTAGACATTGTGGTTTTCATCTCTTAATGTGAGATTTGGGGGTTTGTTTTGTTTTGTTTTGTTTTACATTTTCTATGTATCTGCTGAGTGTTTTGAACTGATGGGATGTAGTTATAAAAAACGCTTTTTTGTCCTTTGGTGATTCTCACCTTAGTGAGAATCATTTCATTTTCAGATGAGTGACCCATCTCCTCATGAAGGTTCATTTCCCCTGCTTGTCTGCAGACCTCAAACCATCAGATGGGATGCCACACAATGTGAATGCTATCATGTTGGTTGCTGCATTTTTTGTTTGTTTGTTTTCTGTAATATAAAGTGTTTAGTGATGCATTTAAATTACTTGGAAACATTTCGAGTGTATCTTTAATGATTTATTAAATGGTCCAGAAGAGTAAACCACTTCCTGTAAGACCCTACTGGTGTGCCCCCCCAAGTAAAAATCAAAGTTTGAAAGCATAAATGTAGGGTCTGAATAAAGGCTTTTACACGGGAAAAAGCCCCAGCTCCAGTGAAAGCACAAACACAGAAACCCTTTCAAGCTTGGATTTAAAAAGCAACACAGCTGTGAGGACAGTTTTCCCTTGAGCCTGAGAGCAAGCAGAAGGCCCACCGTTCCTTGCCCAAGAGCTAAGCTGCTGTCTGGGAAATGTCTATAGTGCCAACTGAATGGGTCCTTTGCAAGTAGACAGATATGCCTCTTTAGAAGCCTATCAAGGGTCGTTGGGCTGGCTCAGTCCAGAGAACACCAGAGTCTGGATCTAGGAGTCCTGAGCTTGGGATCCCCTCACCTCCGCTGGGTATAAAGATTGCTTAAATAAACTTAAATAAATGAACAAAAGCATGTCAAGTTCCAAGGCCTATATTCTCTGAAGGGCCCTCTGGAGGAAGGCTGCCAAGGGTAAGAAGTGGCCTGATTAAGGATAGGGAGTCTGGGGACTGTGTGAGGCTTTGTAGGGTGCTGGTGGCAAAAGGGAGCCAGAGGACAGCGGAGGTGGACAGACTCTGGCTTGTGTTCCCTGGGGAGTGAAAGAAAGCCCCTTCTTCAAAGATACAGATGTAGTGAAAAGAAGGGCCATCTGTACCCCAATGTTTATAGCAGCAATTGGCCACGGTCGCCAAACTATGGAAAGAACCAAGATGCCCTTCAACGGATGAATGGATAAGGAAATGTGGTCCATATACACTATGGAGTATTATGCCTCCATCAGAAAGGACGAATACCCAACTTTTGTAGCAACATGGACGGGACTGGAAGAGATTATGCTGAGTGAAATAAGTCAAGCAGAGAGAGTCAATTATCATATGGTTTCACTTATTTGTGGAGCATAACAAATATCATGGAGGACAAGGGGTGTTAGAGAGGAGAAGGGAGTTGGGATAAATTGGAAGGGGAGGTGAATCATGAGAGACTATGGACTCTGAAAAAGTATCTGAGGGGTTTGAAGTGGCGGGGGGGTGGGAGGTTGGGGTACAAGGTCGTGGGTATTATAGAGGACACGGATTGCATGGACCACTGGGTGTGGTGAATAAAAATAATGAATACTGTTTTTCTGAAAATAAATAAATTAATTTAAAACAAAACAAAACAAAACAAACAAACAAACAAATAAAAAAAGAAAGCCCCTTCTTCGCCTAGATCCTGGGACTGCAAGACACCAAAACATAAGCAGAATCACACAAAATATTAAAGAACACCAGGCACGCTGCTCAAGAAAAACAAGAGGCCCAATCTTTTCCTGAAAACTGTGCATAGAGGACTCTTGGGTGTCTCCGGTGAGAAAGACCATCAACCAGCAATGTAGTTAAGTGGGTTATAAATCACGCATTTACTGAGTAAGTGGTACCGCTAAAACAGCAACACCTATAAACGTTCTCTTAAAAGATAAAGCTGTAAGAAAAAATTAAAAATCAGAACATTCTATTATTGAACACCTATTACCCGGGGAAAGGGCAAATGCAGTTCCCCCACTACCATAAATTATGGAGTCGAGTTTCCCACATTTGGGGAAATCTCAGGGATCAGCACATCGGCAGTGCAATTGACAAGCCTCATCCTGACAAAACAACCTGCTTGATCATGTTATCTCCCCTGCTGGGTAAGTATGACCTTCTCCGCCTCTGCCTCCACCCCACACTAGCCTCACCCGCTGTCCACCCTGCACACACGCTCACTTGCCAACCAACACCCCAAAACCCTCAGCAGCCATTCCTGCCCCAAGCATCCTCACCCTCCACAGGAGTCTCCCTAATACAGTGGAAGCTACAGCACTGCTACATCCTCTGCCCCAGGAATTCTCTGGCCCAGAACTGTGGCCTAATGGTAACTGATTTACATCAGACATGCCCCATCCATGACGTCAGGGGTCTCCTCGCCACCAATTCAAACCTCTCAGATTGCAGGTTTTCTGTCTTAGGTCCACAGGACAAGAGCTAGTTTTATTCGTGCTTTTGTCTTACTTTTAGGTACCTGCTGATATGATGTGGGCCAGGAGCAAATGGTCAAGAAATAATTTTTGAGGCGTCTTCAGGGCAAAAAACATGTTTTTATTAAAGTTCAGGGACAGGACTCCTGGACAGGAAGAGGTGCCCTGGGATTTTGAGGAGTGATTGATCATATACTGTATGTTGGGGGTGGAGGGTGGAGATACAGACTTTTCCAAAGGGATTTTTAGGTGTTAAAAGAGACTGTAAGGAAATTTACTATTACTTACATTTCACTGGCATTTGCTCTCCTCATCACCTGCCATCTTTTTGCTTTCCATTCTTTTCTGTGGGATTCACAGTCTGCTCCCTGCATGGGCTCAGCCAGGTTCTTATGGGAATTATGCCAAGTGAAATGGCCACATTGGTGGCCACACAGAAAGACATTTCAAGAGTGGGCTCTGTTACTCTCACAGGAAGGATTAGGACATAACTTACAAAGAGGTGAATATTGGACAATGTTCCCATCAGAGGTACATTTTTGTTGTAACGAGTTCTCTTAAGGCATGAAGCTACTTTTCAGCCTTTCACAAAGGGTGAAAAGCAACTGATCTATGACTGGATCCTGAGTGGAGTGAGGTTAATATGATATCATACACTGTTGCTTTCCTAAATGTTATGTACTTAAAATGAATTTTGTAGAAGCAGTATCTGAGTTCTTCACCGATTACTGACTATCCCATCAGAGTGCAGCAGCCCTGGTGGCACAAAGATGGAAGAGGAATCGCTGGGATGCTGGAATATCCACAGGGCGACATGGTCTCACGCTTGGTTTCTTTGCCTTAATAGCTTACCAACATTCAGCCGATTGGGCCAGTGAGTTCCTCTGTATTGACAGCTAAAGGCCTCCGTGGAAATACTTGAACAACAGAGTGGGAGAGCTGATGTGGAGTCACTCCATCGACTAATAAAATAGGGGGCATCCTTACCTCAGGTGGGAGTCTTTTCTTGGGTCTTTCTGTTACTGGTCACTGTGGTGGTGATGGTTGTGAGATACTATTTGAGGGTTTTGTTTGTTGTTGTCCGGAATAATTGTGGAGTGATAGCTTTATAGTAATTCTTGGAAAGTAAAAGAACATAACTAAGGACTCTTCCCAAGGAATATTTGCAGATCTCTGTGCCAACATTTATGGAGGACTTATACACTTTTCAGAGAAAGGTTATCAATCGAAGTGAAACAACTCTATAATGTTGGAGAAGAACAGTTTTAAACTGTGGTCTGCATCAGAATCATCTGGGGTAAGATACAGATGGTGAAAATAAGGGCCATCTGTACCCCAATGTTCATAGCAGCAATGGCCACAGTCGCCAAACTGGAAAGAACCAAGATGTCCTTCAACGGATGAATGGATAAGAAAGACATGGTCCATATACTCTATGGAGTATAATGTCTCCATCAGGAAGGATGACTTAGGATGGGACTGGAGGAGATTATGCTGAGTGAAATAAGTCAAGCAGAGTCAATTATATGGTTTCACTTATTTGTGAAGCATAAGGAATAACATGAAGGGCATGGGGAGCTGGAGAGGAGACGGGAGTTGGGGGAAATTGGAGAGGGAGATGAACCATAAGAGACTGTCACTTTGAGAAACAGTCTGAAGGTTTTGGAGGGGAGGGGGGTGGAATGCTGTGTTAGCCTGGTGGTGGCTATTATGGAGGGCATGCATTGCATGGACCACTGGGTGTGGTGCATAAACAATGAATTTGGAACACTGTAAAGAATTTTTTTTTTAAAAGGCTAAAAAAAAAAAACACAAAAAAACCCTCTGAAACCAAAAAGGAAAAAAAAAAAAGAAAGAAAAGAATCACCTGGGGGTATTTGTGTAAGAAATGCAGATTCTTGGGCCACCCACCAATGAAATACTTGGGATTGGAGTCCAGGAAATGGCTCCTATGATCTCCACTGCTGATTCTAAGGCTCTCCAAACCTAAGAACCACTCTCTAATATTTTTAGATTGGGGATTCTTAAAAAGTGATGGAGAAGGCAAAACTCCTTTTAAACTTAGACTTCAGCAGTAGTCTATGACCTTCTTAGGGACAGTGTGTCTTTCCTACTCTTACATGCTCAGCCTAGAGACTGGTGCCAAAATCAGAAACAGAGCAGGTGAAGAAAAACCTTTTACTTCTTTGTACACATTTTACTTTCATAGTCGCCAAAAGGACTACGTTTCATTTCCTCTAACAGACCCTATCCGCCACTTATGTTGCCCTCGACAATTACTATAGCAACACATATAAATATCTGTCGTACATTTATACACACGTACATGCCTTCTAGAACACTGTCAGGACACAGACTAGGCTCTCCCACAACTGGGGCTTCTTGGTTGCCACTTAAAAATGATAACTGGTTTGTTGTACAGGACTTTCAATGGGCTTGGGCTGGCCCTGAGCCCGAGTTCCCCAGAGAGGAGTTAGGGTGATGAAAGGGAACAGCGTATTCAGACTGAGGTGGCCACACTTTGGAGATCATAAAAGAAGGGAACTAGGAGGTGCTAGGCTAAGCAGGAGATGGCACATGGGAAGCCATTGATTTCACCAGGAACATTTGAAGCACTCAGGAGCCGTGGTGTAGAAGGATGCCCAGCCAAAAGTTGGCCGGGCTAAGCCAGACCCAGGGAAGCATGGATCTGGGAGTTGTGCTGGCTGAGGCCTACTGGACCTCAGGGCACTGCTGTCACTCATGGGCTTTGGAACGGGCTGAGGAGCTCCTGTGTGGGGATCAGAGGTCCCATCTGTAGGAAGCAGGGTCCTGTGTTCCCTGAGCTGACCATCTTCGGGCAGGCATTGGAGCAAGGACTGGCTGTGGCCAGTTCCCAGGCCAGTGAGGTGTGCAGAAGCATTGTCAGGAGCTCCTCTACAGACCAATGCTTGGATGAGCAGCCCCGGGTGGGTGGTGTTCCTCAGCCACAGGAGAGGCTGGCTGCCCTTCATCCTCCTCCACCGGGAAGAGGATGGGACCCTCTGGCAGGTGTGGAGGACTGGGCTCCAAGTCTCCTCAGCAGATTGAGAATCTGCACCAAAGTGGGGAAGGCCCAGTCTTCCTGCTGTTTGAAGGACCTCCAGTGGTTCCTTTTCTTCCGGGGCTCCTGGAAGGCAAGGGTCACAAGACCGGGGTGCATGGCAGCGCCCTTAGGGACTTCACCTGGAGACAGAAATATGATAAGGTGAGAACCTAGTATCAGGTTCTGCTGGTGGCTCCCTGAACTGCAGTGATCACTAGGAGGGGGTGCTGAGCCAGGAGCTCAGCAAGAACCTGTCAGAAGGGTAAGCGCAGGGGAGGGGGTGTGGACTTGAGGAGCCCCTCATGGCACCAGGTGAGAGGGAAGTTTCCCATCACCTTGGGCAGGAGACAACCATGCTCAGAGCCACTGCACATGAGGTGCTCAGATCACACACTCCCTCTTCACTGGCCAGTCCACTCCCTAGTTCACTTGGAACAAAAAGATGGCTTCTGTGACCTCCCAGGAACCGAAGCACTTAGTATGAAACATGCCCATGAAGAAACAGCCTGTTGTAGGAAGGAGAGGATGTAATGCAGGGAAGCCCCCTGTTCAGTTCATGTCCCATGTACTTAATGAGGAGAGGGAGGGGCCCCATCAGCAGGGAGCTCCAACAGCCCCTACTGCCACCTCTTACAGATGGATGGGCCAAGGCCACAGAACCAGTTAGTGACAAGCCTGGGATTGGAATACAGGCCTCACGACCTTTCCATTGGTCTCTGCAAAGTGCAGAGGAAACTTCCAAACATGAGGAAGCCAGTGGGTGTGTGGGGCTGTTGGGTTACCTTTGCTGGGACAGGAATAAGACTTTACAAAGGCCATCTTGTATGTGTTCTTCTAAAGAGTCTCAGGAAAGAAATCATTAGAGTAGGAAAAAAGGGAATTAGAAAAAGAAAAAAGTTTGGAGGGGAGAGTGAAGTCATGGCCCAACCCATTTTCACACCATGGGATTAATATTCTATCAGGCTACATAAGGGACATTCTGAGGAAAAGGTCCAATTACTTATGGCAGAACTTTAACGTCCAGTGAAGGGTTTAGCTTCTTTCCCTATTCCTTTTTAAGGAATCTCCATGGCTAGCGTGGAGCCCAACACAGGGCTTGAAGCCTCAACCCTGAGATCAAGACCTGAGCCAAGATCAAGTCAGATGCTCAACTGCCTGAGCCACCCAGGTTCCCCTAAAGGTTTAGTTTCTGATTTACAAGCCATTTGGTACACTTCAGCTTACTTGCTAGGGATCAGGTTAGTATTTCAAGTAAAGGTACAAAATACCTGCCATATACATAAAATGTTTCCCTTCAAGTTTCATTTTTATTAATTATCAAATTCTCTTTTAGGTCAAGAAGACCCAATGGTTTTCTTTGGAAAAAGAAAGATCAAGATTGAAGGGAGTTGGGGGAAATTGGAAGGGGAGGTGAACCATGAGAGACTATGGACTCTGAAAAACAATCTGAGGGTTTTGAAGGGACGGGGGGTGGGAGGTTGGGGTACCAGGTGGTGGGTATTATAGAGGGCACGGATTGCATGGAGCACGGGGTGTGGTGCAAAAATAATGAATACTGTTATGCTGGAAATAAAAAAAAAAAAGTTGATTTCAAATAAAAAAAAAAATTAAAAAAAAAAAAAAAAAGATTGAATGGCTATTCTCTGCCAATAGAGTGTGGAACAGAATCAACCGATTTGATCGCATCTCCAGTTTATTTTTTTATGAAGTGAAAAGGGCTACAGGAAACACTAGAGCTGGCCCCAGAGCCCCTTTCCTAGAAGCCAATTCAGAGGCATACTCCCCATGTCCTCTTGTCTTGGGAATCAACTCACTTGTTTTCCTCGGACTCCTGACTTGGCCTAAAGGAGGGAAGAAGTGCGGTGAGGAGAGAAGAGGGTCACGATGTCACAGGGAGATGAGATGGCAGGGAAGGGACTGGGTTGGGAGAGGTGATGGGGAGCGAAGCTAGAAGGACATTTAGTGCGGACCTGAGTCCTAGGTATGTACTGGAAATCTCCTGTAAGATCAGAGTGGGTCGGGGATCATCTGCAGACTCTGGAGACAGGTGGGGATGGATTTGGGCTGGGTTCTGTGGCTCTGGCAGGTGCAGTGGTGTCCTTACCTCCAAACTAGTCCTTGCCTTCTTCAAAACATCATGTGTCCTGGTTACTAAAACAACAAAACAGCCCAATAGGTAGACGTGACCATCTGTGGTCATACTTGCCTAGTGTGTTCCAAAGGGTGTCTTTCTGGCGGCTCACATCAGGGTCTCTTGCTGCCCCCATACACCCCTCCCTCTGCATCCCCAGTTACTCATGGCACAGGAGTTTTGGGGACATCACACTGGTCTGCAGCCCTCCTCCCCACCCCACCCAGTCTGTCTGGTTAGGGTCCCATCGGCAGCACAAGTGGGGAGCCTGGAAGTCCTCTCACCCCTACTTTCCTCCTCATCCCCTGCCTCAGGGGCACCCACACTGATTAAAGATGAACTGCTGCATGCTCTCCTTCTGTTGGTTGGTGGGCTTCAGACGCTCTGTGTTCTGCAGGACACTCTCCTGTTTGGACAGTCTGGTTCTCAGTTCCAGAAGTTCCCTTTGCAGGGAATGTCCCTGGGGAAGAGAAACAGTCTCTCTGTCACAGGTCAGAAGGCCTCAATCACCCGATGCTTTGTGGCTCTTGAAAATCAAAAGCAGGATTCTACAATCCTCTCAATGATTTCTGGACTGGAGTCCCTCCAAGAGACACTAGAAGGCTCCAGCTGAGGCCAGCTTAGACCAAGGCCATTAGGTCAGCATACTGAGACCCCGGGAGCCCCCACGCACATGGACACGGGCCTCCACTCCTGTGGCTATAGAGGCCCTGATCCCTGGGCAGTGCCAGGACTCCCAGCGGTGGACCAAGAGCACACATTCAGTGCTGACATTGGTTCTAGTACCGGGGACTCATGGATAAGACTCACTAGCTGGGTGTGTTTTGCCTGGGGAGACTGTGTGATTCTGTAAATCTTTGGAACAACTTCAAGATGGCAGAACACCTTCTGCCTCAGAACCAGCATAGTTGGGGCCCATAAGGTGTTAGTGCTTTAATCTGCCCTCATGCTCCGAGGCAGGGCTGGAAGGGGGATATGGAGATAATTTCCTGTCCACACTCCCCCCAACCAGAGTCCAGGCCTCATATCTGAGAGCACCTGGTTGTGGGGAGGCTGGCTCTTCCAGGCCTGGCCCAGAGATGTGGAGGAAGGCTGTGTGTGGGATGCAGTGGGTGGCTCCAGGAAGCTGCTCATCTCATGGTGACATTCTGTGGGGATGGCACAGGAAAAGGAGGTGTCGACATTTTCACAGGTCCCTACATTTTGCGGCTCAGCTATGTTCAGAAAGTGGAAGAACCCAAACACGGTGGGAGAAGGGATGTCGTAGGACCTGCCCTGCCAACCGCCACCACAGATAACAGGTCTTCCCCCGGGGACGCTCCTCTAAGGTCCCCCGTCCCAACTCAACTGTCCAGCTCCTGACCTTTAGGACTTGGGAACTGAGGGGGCAGAATGGCATTTGGGGCAGAAGCAATGAAGGAGGCTGCCACTCACTGTGCTGTCAGAAAGGGCAGGGCTGGGGGAGCTGGGCAGGGCCACTCATCAGAACATGGCGAGGAGGGAGGCCAACTCGTCCAGCATGTGCTGCAGGGCCTGGGCAGTGCTCCCAAGTTCATGGATGCCTTTGCTGCCAGGCACCTGGGAGAAGGGGGAGATTGCCCTGGGCACCAGACTGAGAGATCATTCTCTGCCCCCTGCTCCAGCTCTCCCAGCACAGGGCTCAGTTTTCCCTCATGAGTGAGGCACAGGCATGGGCCTGTTTGAACATGTGAAACCGTTTTTAAACCTGGAAGCCCTGGATCTCCACTTCAACAGTGACCTCCAATTTGTAAGAATCACTAGATTCTGACTTCTCTCATACTCTCTGTAAGCTCTTAGTCCTGCTCCATGATCTCAGGTCTAAGGCCCCTGATTTTTGCTTTGGCACCCCCATGCATATCTCTAAATCATACCTTCTGCTTCAACTGGGCTGAACCATTTGTAGCTCCAAGGACTATGATGCCATTCCCTTCACCTGGGATGCTATCCTCCACCACCCAGAGAAGCTGTGTATCTCACCAGTGGTTCCTCCAGGAGGCTGTGACTTTCCTTGCCTGGCCCAAGAACCCCTTCTGTATTTGCATCCTCCCAACTCAGAGGATGGCTTCTGACACTGAGCCCAGACCCCCTGTTGTCCTTATTTACTTGGATATGTGGCCTTCTCTCTGGGGTGGAGGCTCTTGAAGACAGGGCTGTCCCTGCACATCCATGCACCTCCAGTGCCTCAAACAGCACAGCAGCTGGTACCTGGTCTCTGAACAGGGTAGCGCTCTGAGAAGGTGCACTGCCAGCTTCCCTGCCCTGCTCAGTCTGCCCAGAGAAATCCCATGGCTGCCAGGCTTCGCCCCTTCCACGACATGTGGCCCATGCAGATGCAAATCCTGAATTTCCAGCCACCTGATTAAGTGCTTTTACTCTGCCGATGGATGATCATGTGCCAGGGTGACTGGACCAGATAATAAGTGAGCAAAGGGTGCTCAGTAGAGCACGACACATAAGCCAATACTCAGCAAATCCCCTACAGATGAGGATGACAATTCTCTTCTGACTCTTCTGTGTTTCTTAGAGGAAATGTCAGTCAGGGCAGAGTGTATAGTGAAAACAGGAGATGGAGAAGAAAAGCCCAGCTGAGTGTAAGCAGAAGATGTAGACTCAGTTATGGGAGATAAGTAGCGGGAGAAGGAGCTAAGATCAGAAAGAAAAAGTACACAAGGAAAAGGAGCACTTAAGACCTACAGTGTGATTACCTCTGTGCCCTGAGTTTCAAGGCCAGGGAAGGTGCAGGCTGATCTCACAAGATCTGCTATCTTTTTGACCAGCAGTTTGCCCTCCCCTATCTGATGTCTTAAGGTGCTGTAGTCATCAATGTGGCCAATGACATGGTGGCCATGCTTATTGGCAAAGGAGCCATCAGTAACTTCGCCCTCCAGCTTGGGAGGATTCTTCATCACTGGAGAAGCATCCAAATCCAGCTCTGAAAAACAAGACCAGAACAACATAGAATCCACAGTGATGAGCATATCCTCAGTCCACTTCATTCTAAAATAGACATTAAGGAGTAAAGAGGCCAGGAATAGGAAAGGCACTCTGGGAAAAGTACAAGCCAGGTGTGAAGTCCATAGATTTCTGGGTTCTATGGGTTTTTTTGTTTGTTTGTTTGTTTGTTTTTAATTTTTTATTTCTTTTAAGCATAACAGTATTCATTGTTTTTAACCCACACCCAGTGCTCCATGCCATCCGTGCCCTCTATAATACCCACCACCTGGTTCCCCCAACCTCTCATCCCCATCCACTTCAAAACCCTCAGATTGTTTTTCAGAGTCCATAGTCTCTCATGGTTCACATCCCCTTCCAATTTCCCTCAACTCCCTTCTCCTCTCCATCTCCCCTTGTCCTCCATGCTATTTGTTATGTTCCACAAATAAATGAAACCATATGATAATTGACTCTCTCTGCTTGACTTATCTCACTCAGCATAATCTCTTCCAGTTCAGATTCTATGGTTTTATGATCTTTCTTACATCATCTCATAATGATCAAATTGCCAGGAGGCAAAATTTTATCCTTACTGACAAATGAAATATCCAGGACAAATATTATTCTAATAAAAAATTTTAAATTTCCAGTTAAGAAGACACAGACAAACTAAGGGTTCTGGAAGGGAGGGAGGTGAGGGGTTGGGAGAGCCTAGTGGTGGGTATTAAGGAAAGCACATATTTCATGGAGCACTGGGTGTGGTGCATAAACAATGAATCTTGGAGCACTGAAAAAATAAAATAATAAAATAAAATAATTTTAAAAAACCCATTTTTAAAAAGAAGACACAGACAAAGAAATTAAGCTGGACACAGCGAGCACTTTCAAGGACAGAGAGATCACCATGCAGTGAAGCACAACAGAGCAATAGGAAAACCACAGAGGAGGAAGAATAATGGCAAAACAGGGGGCCACAGAAGGTGCAATGAGTAGGGCTAAAGACTTTGGGACCCAAGAAGAAAAATCTCTACATTCAGGTAATGTGCCCTTTAGTAACCAAAGGCTACTTGTATTGGTAATTCTCCATCATCAATCCCTGAATCCTTCCATTGCCATATTTACCATTTGTCCTCTTGAAAATGGTGGTGCTGAGCCAGGAGCAGCAGAAGAAAGGCTAGGGAATGTGAGCACTGGAGAGTTCATGCCAACATCTCGGACTGGAGAGGAAGCAATGGAGTCTAGGTTGTAAAGACAACAACAATTTTCAGGAACCCTGGAACCACACTAAGCAAACCCACGCACAGCCTAGTCATCACCATCAGAGACCTAAGGTAGCATGGATTGTCCTCATTATACCCCAACCACGACGGTAAGGAACAGCAAACAAATCCCTTAGTTTGGAACAAGAACATGTCCCTTTAATGGAAGCGAGCTCCATGAGAAGCAACTTCTGGTTTGAAAGATTATTAGGTGCATTTTTCTAGCCCACATTTTATATAATTATATTTTATATAATTTTATATAATATAATTATGTGTGCAATTTTGTGTGTGGGTGTGTGGGTGTGTGTGTGCAATTTTTAATACACTGCCTTGTGACTAAACCTATGATGTGGAGAACAAAGGCAAAAGGAAATGTACATAAAGTTAAATTTCCTTATAACCTGTAGTCCATTGACAAACCCTTAAGGCAGGCAGAATAAGACATTACAGGAACCCCAACTGTCTTAAACTTAATGACCTACTAGAGGGAAAAAACAGTCTTAGCTTGACAAAAGTCAGGCCTCCAGGATGTCATGAGTCTTCTTTAGCATATTAAAGTCCTTTCAGAAACTTCCCTTTGCCTGTAGCTCCCCCAGTTCCAAACTATATAATCAATGGCTCCTCACAACCCCAGTGCCACTCTTTCTGCCCACTGGTCCTGTCCCTGTGCTATCATAAAAAGAACTTTTTGCACAGAAAATGTCTCAAGAATTCTTTCTTGAGCTCTGAACCCTAATATTTCCACATCAAATATGTGTAGTATATGTGTCAAAAATACTGAATCAAAGTATGAATGGACTTGTGGGCAATTAAATTAGCATTCCAATCACCATTCTGATGAGTTAGTGATGGGAAAAATGTAGCAGGATGAGAAGGGTAGAGACAGAAGGCATGGCAGGTTAGAGACACCCTCCTGGAGACCAGGCAGCAATTCTACAGTGGAAGAATTGGAAAATATCAGAGAAGGCAGGAAGTCCTGCTCAGGAGGTGGCCTAGAACCAGCTCTCCAGCTCAGGCCATTGTGGTGGGTAAGGAGCAGTCACAGTGTTGGAGTCACTGGGGCTGAGTCCTGGCTGGGGTTGTGGGGACGCAGTGATGGAGGAAAGCTGGCCACAAGGGCAGAGCAGGGAGTTATAACTGAACACTACAACCATCACGGCTCCCCAGAGAGAGCCAGCCATCCACCCTACTGTGGCTGAGCAGTTACTATGGGACACAGTTCACGTGACACTTTCTCATCTAATGGCCACAACACAGGATATTGGGAATGTGACTTCATTTGACAAGTCAGTGCCTAATTAGTGAAAATCCAAAAGGACTGGGGGGAAAAGCTAAGGATTAACATGCCCCAGGAAGAGCAGGCAGGAACATGTCTGAAAGCTCATCTTTAGAGAATCCTGAGCAGAAATGGCTCCTACTGAAATAAAATTGAAAATAGTGTCCTGGGGGTGAGAGGAGATGGCTAATTAAAAAAAGAAAAGAATAAGTTGAAATGAGTGTGTCAAGATGGAGTGGGGACAGTACTAACATTCAGACTGAAGCTGGGCGAAGGGGGCTGGATGAAGGACATTGAGAAGAGAGGGAGAGAGCAGGCAAGGCAGTATCTGGAAGGGCAGATGCGGAGGGGAGGGGAGGAGATGACAGCCGCTGGGAATAAAGGGAGCTATTATCCCCTTGCTTTCCACAACCAGCATTGCCTTCGGAACAGGAATGGTTTCCACTCAGCTGAGCTCCCCTCATATCAGGGAATGGGAAACTGGAAGGCAAACGATACCAAGACAGAGGCTGGTGAGGAGGAAGGACGTGAGGAGGAAGGCCAGCAGCTGGAAATAAAAACATCCAGTTCGAATCCTGGGTCGGGTCTTAGCTGGTTAATGTCTCAATCCCAAAGTTTTCCCATGTTGAAATACAAAGGTAAAACCTCCCTTACCTCAGATGAAACAGTTTGGAAAATTGTTTGAAAACTCATGGTAAATTTTAAAGCACTCCACAAATACAAGCTATTAACTGTTGAGCAATGCTTACCATGTCAGGCACTTGTAAATTATTGCACTTAAGGCTTAATTACCATATTACCATATAACATGCATATGATTGTCCATAAGATACATATGATTATTGTCCTCACCTTGAAAATGAGGAAAGTAAGGCTTCAGTACCTGGGGACTTCAAACACCTTGCCCAAGGCAAGCAACCTGTACCTGCAAACTCAGAATCTGGGGCCCGAACCAGCTGGGACCCTAAATCCCACCCTCTCACCCAAGGTTGGAGATTGAAATGCCTCTGATTTCACCTGGACCTTAAGGAGTATGGAAGAGGGAAGATCCCTTCCAACACAGACATCCTGGCCACTGCCCCATTGCTCACGGGCTTCCTGGTCCCCCTGCTTCCTACCTTGGAAGAGTGGTTGCTTGTTTCCAGGGTCCTCCTGGTGGGTGAGGAGAGGCTGAGGCCAGTTTTGCTCCCACTGCCATCCAACTGGTGCTCCAGCTGCAATCTCAGACAGCTGTTCACCTGGATGCTTTGCTCCAGCTGCCCTCGCAAAGCTCAGATCTCTGCCACCAGGTGGCTGAGCTCACTGCTCAAAGGGACCTGGAGACAGGCATCCCAGGTGGCAGCTGAAAGAAGAGAGAGAGAAGGGGTCTGGTGGCTCAGATCCAAGCTTTTCCAGGCATTTGTCAGAACACTCCTCCAGGGCATTCCTTTCTGCTCCGGACCCCACTGTCCTCTCAGGGCCCCAGGCAACGCATTTGGGATGCAGCTGCCTCTGTTGGGGCTGATTCCACATTAAAACCTGTTAAACCCATAGGGCCTGCCTGGGCCTACTTAGCCATAGTGATTCCATGTTGCCTAGGTAGCCATTTTGTTGTTTAATAAATGCCTCAGCAGTTACTGATACCAGTTCCGGGTAACCATTGCTAAAACACATACCTTAAAACAAGGCCATTTTGTTGTTTAATAAATGCCTCAGCAGTTACTAGTATTGGTTCCAGGTAACCATTACTAAAACACACAGGTAGGAGACATCCAATCAGCCAAAGCCACATACTTAGAGGTCTGCGGTTGTGCCCTATAAAAACTAGCCTGTAAGACCAAGGGGAGTTTCTCTCTTTGGAGGCGGCCATGGCCAGTCAGTCTGACATCTAATGCTTGGCATAGAATAAAGCTTTACATAACTTTCACTTTGCCTGAGCCTTGTTCCCCTGGCTGGCTAGTCTAACTTCTAATACTTGGCATAGAATAAGGCTTTTCATAACTTTCACTTTTTTAAAAAATTATTTTTATTTATTTTCAGTGTAACAGTATTCATTGTTTTTGCACCACACCCAGTGCTCCATGCAATATGTGCCCTCTCCAATACCCACCAGCTGGTTCCCTCAACCTCCCACCCCCTGCCCCTTCAGACCCCTCAGATTGTTTCTCAGAGTCCATAGTCTCTCATGGTTCACCTCCCCTTCCAATTTCCCTCAAATCCCTTCTCCTCTCCATCTCCCCTTGACCTCCATGCTATTTGTTATGTTCTACAAATAAGTGAAACCATATGATAATTGACTCTCTCTGCTTGACTTATTTCACTCAGCATAATATTTTCCAGTCCTGGAAGAGATTTTTGTTGCTACAAAAGTTGGGTATTCATCCTTTCTGATGGAGGCATAATACTCCATAGTGTATATGTTCCACATCTTCCTTATCTCTTCATCCATTGAAGAGCATCTTGGTTCTTTCCACAGTTTGGCAACTGTGGCCATTGCTGCTATAAACATTGGGGTACAGATGGCCCTTCTTTTCACAATATCTGTATCCTTGGGGTAAATACCAAGTAGTGCAATAGCAGGGTCATAGGGAAGTTCTAGTTTTAATTTCTTGAGGAATCTCCACATTGTTCTCCAAAGAGGCTGCACCAACTTGCATTCCCACCAGCAGTGTAAGAGGGTTCCCCTTTCTCCACATCCCCTCCAACACATATTGTTTCCTGTCTTGTTAATTTTGGCCATTCTAACTGGTGTTAAGGTGATATCTCAATGTGGTTTTAATTTGAATCTCCCTGAGAGCTAGTGTTGAAGAACATTTTTTCATGTGTCTGATAGCCATTTGTATGTCTTCATGGAAGAAGTGTCTGTCCATATCTTCTGCCCATTTTTTGATATGATTGTCTGTTTTGTGTGTGTTGAGTTTGAGGAGTTCTTTATAGATCCTGGATATCAACCTTTTGTCTGTACTGTCATTTGCAAATATCTTCTCCCATTCCATGGGTTGCCTCTTTGTTTTCTTGACTGTTTCCTTTGCTGTGCAGAAGCTTTTGATTTTGATGAAGTCCCAAAAGTTTATTTTCGCTTTTGTTTGCTTAGGCTTTGGAGACATATCTTGAAAGAAGTTGCTGTGGCTGATATCAAAGAGATTACTGCCTATATTCTCCTCTAGGATTCTGATGGATTCCTGTCTCACATTGAGGTCTTTTATTCATTTTGAGTTTATCTTTGTGTACAGTGTAAGAGAATGGTCGAGTTTCATTCTTCTACATATAGCTGTCCAGTTTTCCCAGCACCATTTATTGAAGAGACTGTTTTTTGTTTTGTTTTGTTTTGTTTTTAAATCTCTATTTGCTACCACAGTCTGTTTCTTTGTACTAGGTATGAAAACAGCTAATAAATATTCTACAAAACCACATATCTTATCTGAAAGCTTGAAGCCAAATACATTTCAAAAAGTAGAATTTGTTTTGGTGTTTAGGAAGGCCATAGGATCTGTACGCCATCTCTCATGTAGCCCATACACCAGGTTGCCTCTGGGCCACAGGCCTTTAGGCAAATACATTCAAATTTCTGAGTGAACATTACCACTGAGTGAACATTACCACTGAGTGGGGTTAAGTCAAGTCTGTGAATACCATTTTGGTCAGTTCAGACAGGTTTTGTGACCAAATGAGTATATGAAAGAGCTATCACAAGAATTCATGGTTCTCATGAGATTACAGAATTAAGGATAAGAAAGTATGGGGCTTTAGAGGTAGGAGCTTTGAAATGACTCCTAAAACAACTATAAGAAAGGAGAGGTATGACGTAGGATGAAGTCAGGATGAATGGATTTTTTTTCCTCTGTCATATAAAAACAAAACTGAAAGGAAAAAAAAAACATACTGAATTTACAAACGAAAAAAATGCTCCCAAGAAGTTAGTAGAGAAAGGCTTCTCTAAGTCGTTACTATAAGTTATAAAGGATTAGAGTTTACTATGAGAAATTTTCTGGAAACATCCCATATTTTCCATTTTTACTCATTTGCATTATGTTTTTATAAGCACCATAGTATCCAAATACTGCTATAGCATCTTATAAGGAGGCCGGAGGTCATGAGGTAGGAGGCAACTCCCCCTGAGAAGTCCTCACGGGGCACCTGCAGTCTATGGTTAGTATCTACCAACCCCAAAGCTCCATGAAGCTCCTTCCTTTCTTTCTTCCCCTATATCTAAATTCTCACAAAGATTTACTTCTTTCTAAAAATTTTTTCTTCTATCCATTCCTCTTTATCTTCCCAACGGCACCTTAGATCAGACTCTCCTCATGTAAATACCCTATAACTACACCCATTCAGTGGGTTTCCCTGATTTGAGTGTCTTCTGACACCAGTGTGTCCCACTAGTCTGAGAGTTCTGTTGCCATCAAGTATATGTTTTGTTTGGAAAAACGTACTCATTTTCCATGGTCCACTCTGTTGAATGTAAACTTCCATGGTACTTCATAGCTCCTCTGTATAACAGCAGCCTTCTCAACTGACCGGACTTCTCACACTCCCTGATACAAAGCTCTCCCACGGGGAAGTCTGGACCTGATGCTACCAGGAGTGCACAGAAGTTATTCTCTCAGCCTGCGGTGCCCCTGATACTTCTTCAAGTTCTGGTTTACCTTCTCATCAGCAAGTTAGGAAATCCAATCAGGTTTTATGAAAATTCAAATTTGGCTGAATATTGAAAATTCTGTATTGCTTAAGGAATTTTAAAACAGATAATAAAAAAAAATAGAATTGAAAGGCTTAGACACATCCCAAGCAAGAGCTATTTCTATGGGATTCTTGACAAGTCATCCCCTTCTATTTAAAGGGGCTTGGAGGAGAGGCTTATTCCTTCACAAACCAGCAATTCCATCACTCAAAATCTCTAGTGGTCAGGAAGCCATAAGAATGATCTAAGTCCAAATTCTACTGCTCTTTACCCTTTGATGACCCTTGATCAGACCTCTAAAGGGATGCCAAACACAACAGCTCTTTTTCACCTGATAGTTCTTCAAATATTTAAAACCAGTTCTCATCTCCTTGTGATCTTGTCCAGGCCGAAAATTGTTTAGTTTCTCCGACAGTTCAAGATTTCTGGTCACCCGGCATGGTGGCTCCTGTCTTCCCTTTGCTCCCTGGTTTGCCAAAGTCCCTTTTACAAGATGGTGTCCCACAGTCTAATAATATTTCTGACAAGGTCTCTCACCCTACTGTGGTCTCAGGTTGAACTGGTTTTTGTAGCAACCTTTGCCTACAAGTTCCTTGTCTCAGCCGGTTTCTAAGTAACTCCCTATTCTTAAGTCCATGAACGGCTAGAGAGCCAGTCCTCCTAATTCTGTACCTCTATCACTGATATTTTTAATCAAGGTCAGGGTTTCTTTTTTATATTTTCTAAATTTCTTTTATTTTTAAAATATTTTATTGATTTATTTGACAGAGATCACAAGCAGGCAGAAAGGCAGTCAGAGAGAGAGGCGGGAGCAGGCTCTCTGCCGAGCAGAGAACCTGATGTGGGCTTGATGCCAGGACCCTGATATCATGACTTAAGATGAAGGCAGAGGCTTCACCCCCTGAGCCACCCAGGCACCCCAATCTTTTCTAAATTTCATCATATTGACATCAGTACTCTGTTTCAGCCTGGTTTGAGTTATTAACTTGATGTTTACAATACCCTCCCCCATTTGAACGACAATGGGGAAATAGAAGAAGATTCTCCAACATTAGATCAGTATTTTAGCAGGTGGCAAAAAGTCCTCATAAAACAGTTTAAAATTTAAATCCAGGCTTGGAATTTAGATCTTAACAGAGGTATTTCTGTAAATGTGCATCTTTTAACTTTCTCCCTGGGGAATGAGTCAGGGTAGGAGCAGGGTGCCCACCGTACTGGCTGCATGGGGGCAATATGTATTAGTCACAATATTCAAGAGCTTCTCACATTATGGTGCCATCAGGACAGTTCTTTGAATTTTTTTTTAATCACTGTATAACCTATACTTTGCTCAACTTTTCTCTGGCCACCTAGGCAGGCAGAGTTGGACTCTTGTCCGACTACTTTTAAGGATGTCTCGGCTGGATCTTGCACATGTCACCAACCTCTGGGCTTTGGACATGAGAGAAACACTTTGTTCTTACTGGGAGCCCCAGACCTGGCTGAGGCAGAACTCTGTAGTTTTCCAGAGCTCTACAACTCCCAAGGTAAGGGCACCAGAATCCTAAGCAAGAGCAAGGAGCTCACCGGGGAGGGGAGAGTGAGAACACATACCTTTCAGCTCTTTCTTGAAATTGCCATAAAGTGCCTCGTCAATCTGTAGCTCTGACTGGAGGGACTGGAAGAGCTGCTGTTTCTCCTCACACTGCTGCTGCAGGAGGGCAAGCGTGTGCTGCAGCCTGCATGGGGGAGGCAAGGGCCTGCTGAGTGTCTGGTGCCCCTCGGCCCCTCCAGGCTACCTGCTGTCAGCCAACCTTCACATCACGGGGCTTTAGCCTTAGATGTCAACCAGTAAAAGACCATTACTTTTACTTTACAGATGTGGAAACAGAGGCTATGAGACGTGAAGTAACTTTGCTTGATGTCATGCCATTAGCTGCGTTAGTTGGGAGCAGAAATGCAAGCTCCGTATTCTTCCTGCCCCGATGGTGCTCTATTCCTGGTGATAGGCAGTCATAGGGTTTGTGTCGGGGATGTGCATGAGGGCTGGTGGGGATGCCTCCTACATTTCAGTGAGACCAACATCCTTAAACTAATGGGGAGGATGAAAACATTTTTTTTTTCTCCAGGATCTGATATGCTGACCGCCCCCTTTTTTTTTTTTAAAGATTGATCTGAGAGAGACAGAGATCACTTGCCTGCAAGCGGTAGGAGGAGCAGAAGAGGAGGGAAAGAACCCCAAGCAGACTCCAAGTTGAGCGCCAGACCCAGCACAGGGTTCATTCTCATGACCCCGAGATCATGACCTGAGCCAAAATCAACAGCCAGACACTTAACTGACTGAGCCACACAGGCGCCCCTGATATGCTGAACCTTCCAAAATAGGGTTTTACTCTCCCAACTTTGGAGTGAAAAGGCATTCTCAGAGAAGTCCTTCCTTCTGCTCGAATTCATCCATAAATCAGGAATAGCAGAGGGGAAACTGAGGGCCCCCAAAGGCTCCAATACCTGTCTTGTCAATACCCCCATTAAATCTAAAAACAGGGCCCCCTTCCTTCTTATTGGGCTCCCCCTTACCTGGAGTCTTTTTCCTAGAGGTACAGGCATTCCTCCTGGAAATGCAAGATCTCCTGTTGCTTCTCCAAGTCTTCCAGAAGCTGCTGCCATTCCCCCTTTTGGCGCTCCAGCTCCATCTCCCCTCTTGAAGTCAAGATCACGAGGACAGCAGGGCCTCCCTCAGGCATTCCATGTCTCCTGGAAGCACTCTGAGGAGCAGAATACAGGACAGCTTACACTGTGGGGACAGAGGCTGGCTGGACAAGGAGCCCAACCAAGCTCCTCCATCCTGATGTGCAGAACTAAGGCAACGGGAAAGCAAGCTGATGCCGCAGCTGCTCAGAAAAGCAGAGGGTGTCAGCTCACTACATCCGCATGCTCTGGGGAATGTGGAGCCTCCATCTTTGCAATGCCCTTGATCATCTGCTTTCATAAGGTCTACCCTTTTATTAGAGAAAACGCTGTGGTTTCTTTTTTTCCTTCTTTCCTTCCTTCCTTCCTTCCTTCCTTCCTTCCTCCCTTTTCTTAGAGAATTTATTTATTTATGTGAGAGAGAGAGAGACAGAGCAGGAGCAGAAGGGAGGAAGCAGAGGGAGAGAGAGAAACAGACTCCTTTCCCTGCTGAGCAGGGGATCCAATCCCAGGACCCAGGCATCATGATCTGAGCCAAAGGCAGGTGTTTAACCAACTGAGCCACCCAGGTGCCCCAAAAGCTGTGTTTTCTTTCTTTTCTTTTCTTTTCTTTTCTTTTCTTTTCTTTTCTTTTCTTTTCTTTTCTTTTTCCCAAAGATTCTATTTATTTATTTGACAGACAGAGATCACAAGGAGGCAGAGAGGCAGGCAGAGAATAAGGGGGAAGTAGACTCCCCGCTGAGCAGAGAGCAGGGGATCATGACCTAAGCCTAAGGCAGAGGTCTTAACCCACCGAGCCACCAGGTGCCCCAAACAGTGTGGTTTCTAATGGTCACTATTTTCTAAGTTCATACACCCTCTGTGTGATAATCCCTTTTTTAATTTTGCCAAAGAGCAACATCAAGACTTCTTGCCTACAGTTTTTAGAATGTATTATATTCATCAATTTGAAAATGGGGACATCTGTCCTTTTCTGGGCTTGTGGAATTACCTGCATGATTTCCCAGAGACTAAGGACAGGGGCTCTGAGAACCAGGCTGCAAGAGCTGTCAGTCTACCAGGGGGAGGTCCCTGGGCATGGCCCACCATGCTTGTCCACATCTTAGTGACTTCTCCCCACTGAGGTCTGTGCTAGCCTGTCCCGGCATGCAATGGTGGTTTAGCAGTTGTGTCTTCTCTCTTCTCTGTGACGTCTCGTAACTTCCCCATCAGTGACCTTTCCCCTCACATCTTCCTGCTCCAAAGAGGCAGATTGAGAAACATCACTTGTTGTCTCTTCCTGTTCCACAACATTCTTTCATTCTGGGCTTAATCCTTTAGGAAAGTATTAGTCTTTCATGGCTATTCAATAAATATTTGCAGATAAATATAATTTTTATTGACCATATACTGATTTGATCAAGTCAATTGACACTAAGGTCAGCTGCCCCCAGGTCACAGAGGAAATGATGTCCTCCCTCCCTTGGATGCCCATTGAATAGTGTTGGAAACGCTCTGGAGGACATCTGGCTGGTGCTTCCAGGCAGAGAGTCCTGAGGATTACTGAGCAGAGAGGATCCCAGTGTGGGTGAGTGAGGGGAAGCAGTGAGGAGACAGGGATGGCAGCTCAGTACCAGGAGAGACACATGAGGCTGCAGTAAAGTCTGGACAGGGAGAACGGACACCTAACTGGTATCCAGTTCATAACTAATGACTGAGTATCTGAGTATCAGATTGGTTGCACAGAGGTGGTGGGTTTGCTAGGGCTATCTTTGTCCCTAGAACCTCAGAGCATGAGGGCCCATGGTTGGGACCTCTCAGGAAGTAGCCCCTTCTAGACTGAGAACTGCATGGGACTTTGGATTGGTGGATCTGGTTAGCTGTTATCTCCACCTTCTTCTCTTGGCTTCAAAAGGTGTTTGGTGTGGCCAGGAAGAAAGGGACCAGGAAGGAGTGAAGTGTGTGGCTTTTACCACCCACCTCTAGAAACATAACTCAGCTGAGTCTGAAGGCTCTGGTTTTCTTCCTTAAGGACTCTGTTCTCGTTGTAGAGCTGAGGTGTGGGTTCCAGGCTGGGGCTGTAGAAAATGGAGGTAGATCCTGTCCCACAAATTGTAAGCAGACACATTACACATTAGGGTAACAGATGATTTCCAGAAACTACCCATTCTGTCCCTTCAGAAATACTGTCCCATCCCAGCAGGAGTGCCTGGGTCCCCAAGGCCTGGACCCCAAGCCTGGTGAGCCAAATGTCTGGTTTCTGTGCAGGCCCCACCATGTGCCCTAGCTGAAGCTGTGCCAGAGGCTCTTGTCCCAGGAGTCCCCTTGGTGCTGGGGGCAGAACAAGGGCATGTAGAAGGAATGGCCTCCAAGGGACCCCAGCCCGAGAGGAGATTGTTGGGAGAACAGCCGCCTTGGTGAGTGGCTGCGGGAGAGCACCCACTGAGCAGGCTCCACCACTTGCCAATCCCATGACAAGGCAGAGAGGTCAGCAGGCACATATACGGGCAGACTAACGATGGGCTGGGAAGTCAGATGTCCTGCAGACACACCTCGTTAGCTCTGCCAGGAGGAAAGTTCTTTCTTAGCTCTAAGTGAGGATAAGAGCACCTGCCCCACCTGCCTTGCTGGACTGTTTGGAAGGAGCAAGTAGAGGAAAGCCCATCACATGCTTTGGAAAGTGTGAAGCCCAGCCTCCAGAGGCTCCCCAGTCGTGATAGCGTGGGCGGCTCTGGGCCTCTCCTACCACTCCCACAGGCTGCACAGCTGAGCCGGTGTTCAAGCGGCTCCCGAAGCCGGTCTTTGATGCATATGGACTCCTCCAGGTGCTGGCTCAGGTTCCGGATCTCTCTGAGATGTTCCTCCAGCAGGTCATCCCCTGCAGCCATCCCATGAGGATGGGGGAGAGGTGGGAGATGAGGAATCCTGGTCACCAGGGGGGCCCAGGTGGAAGTGGGGCATGGCCAGTGGCTCCTCAGCAGGATCCCTAAACATCCCCACCCTTCCACCAACTGCATTCCTCACATGGGCACTCAGGAACACAGCGACTTTGCTTAGAGAGGAAACGGGCTGTCAAACCCAGGACAGACTGCATGAAGCATGCCCCAGGGGCTACCTCTTACACACAGTTACATGTGAGGGAGTTTCAAGACCATTTATTTATTTGACACACACACACACACACACACACACACACACACACACACACAGTGCATGAGCAGGTGGGGCGGGGGTACAGGGAGAGGGAGAAGCAGACTTGCCACTGAGCAGGGAAGCCCTCAATGAGGGACTTGATCCCAGGACCCTGAGATCATGACCTGAGCTGAAGGCAGACACTTAACCAGCTGAGCCACCCAGGCACCCCAAAGTTTGAGGGAGTTTTAAATGTAAGTGTATGGTGACCAGTGTAACCGGTGAGAGTGAGGGAGTTCCACATGGTTTAGAAAAATAACTGAAGTATCGGGAAACGAGTGGTGAGCTGAGTGTGACTTTCTCCTAAGTGTGTTAGGGAATACTTCACTCTAGCCTGATATCATTATTCTTATGGATACTTGATGGAATATTCTTCAACGAGGCATCAAGCCCTTCCTCCAGCCTCAGAGAGGAGGTATAAGGTAGAAGTTCATGGATATAAACTTCTCCTGTGTGGTTAATGACATGAGCATGAGAGCAGAAGGTGTGTCTCTGACTTTCCCAATTCCCCGAACAGCATTGAGGCCCTGGGGAGGGAGGCTGAAGTGGGGCACTTAGAAAGTGCCTTAGAAAGGTCCAGCACAGATAGAACCATGTCATATTACACCCACTATATAAGCCAGGGATTAGAGAAATGAAAAATGCTTCTGCCCAGCTAGGAGACTGTAAATGAGATTTCATTTCGCAGACCGACTTATTTGGCTTTATGTTTTACCTGTGGGTTTGGAGTTAAGCTGACACACAGAGGATCCTGAGGACAGGTCGCCTGATACACTCCCTTTCTGAGGCCTCATCACATCCCACTGGCTGCCTCTGCCCAGGTAGCCAGACTCCAGGATTCTTCCCAGTTCTGGGCTGCCCCTCAGAGGAGAGTGGGGCTGGGCGGAGTTGAGATAGTGAGAAGAGCTGGCTTCTAAATGGTTGCTTGGCAGTGAAGCTGGGGAAGCAGGATGGATGGCGCTGACACCTGGGCAGAAAGAAACCAGAGTGAGGAAGAGAGGATTAGAAGGGAAGGACCAGCAAGGAAGTGTGGGGTTGCTAAGAGTGGACACCAAAGGGCACATGTGTGATGTCAGAAATCCCAGTCCATTGCAGAATACCAGTTAGATGAAGACCATAACCTAAAAGCTATAACTTTCACCTCATGTGATTGCTGGCATGAGACACCAAGAGGCGGAGGATGGACAAAGTATCTGGAAGTCACCAGTGTACACAAAGGAAAAGTCCAGAGGCTGCACTCCTGGCTTCTACTAAAATTCCTCACGATACAGTCCAGGAATGCTCTGGAAGGAGAACTCAGTCCCAAAGTTGGAGGATATAGCACATTCCTATTCATAGGTGTGCTCAATGCTAGCATCCATGGAGGGATGTAAGAACTTTCATTTAACATAGGCTGATACTCTCATAGATCTTAGGAAATCATGAGACTTCCCTTGAGCCAAATCTTCTCTGCTTCTTTGTGAAAAGAAGTCCAGGCTGTGGGAGAGACAGAGAGAGGTGGGCAGGTCTATAGTTTAGGATATTCCTATTCAGAAGACTGCTTTCCTTCAGGGATTATCAGCATGGGCAGCATAGTAAGCAGATAGCTTGACCTAAGCAAAGAGGAAGAGGTCATCATTCCCTCCAACCAAGCCAAACTCCTCAGAGGGGATAATGCAATTGGCTACTTGTCCATTTTTATCTCCATTTGTAACTGGTTCTCAAACTTATCCACACACTACAGTCACCTTGGAAAATGTAAACAAACACATACTGATGCCTGGACCTCCCAGAGATTTTGCCTTAACTGGGAATATAGCTTGGTCACTGGATTTTTTTTTAAGGTTTTATTTATTTATTTGACAGAGGTTGGGGGGGGAAGCAGGCTCCCTGCTGAGCAGAGAGCCCAATGGGGGCTCAATCCCAGGACCCTGGGATCATGACCTGAGCTGAAGGCAGAGGCTTTAACCCACTGAGCCACCCAGGAACCTCAGGAACAGTCATTTAAACACACACACACACACACACACACACACACACACACCCCAAAAAACAAAAAAAAAGCAAAAAACCAAAACAAACAAACAAAAATCTGTGTAATAGATATGCTATCTACCCAATCTCCATCCCTACATAGAACAAATTTGTTCAACACTGGATGTTTTTAAACCATCCCTGGAGATTCTCATTGGAAGCAAAGTTTGAGAAGTACCCATCATGGGTCTCTCCTTCCTCAATATGCAAAATAAGAGATGTTCATTAGGATCACTGGGGGATGAAAAATGTCAGCATCTGAATCTTTTTTTTTTTTAATAGGCTCCATGCCCACCACAGAGGCCAACATGGGACTTGAACTCATCACCCTGAGATCAAGACCTGAGCTGAGATCTAGAGTCAGATGCGTAACTCACTGAGAGTCACTGAGCTACCCACGTGACCCAACATCTAGATTTTAGTTAGGATTTGTAAAGATGTGATTTCCCACTTCTTTCATACCCCCTTCCTCCCCAGCCCAACCCAAGACAAAGGGGGAAATCAGGAGTTCTTGACAGCTTACATTTTAACCAATGCTGTAGAAGGTTCTGTTCCAAGTCTATCAGTAACAGCGATCAGCATTCTCACATTCCTGGTTGCCCAGGCCACACAACAGAAAGCACATGCCCTAAACCATGCAAAGATGCCAGACAGACTCTAACACAAGGAGATTGTTGCTGGACGCTGCTCCAAGAAGCTGACAGGCACCACTGTCCATGGAAACTTGTTTCAAAGCAAACAAGGAACACTGGTAAGCTGCCATCCCTCAGAGAGGCCTGTGCTTGAGGACAGAAAAGACAGGGCTGTAATCTTGCTCACCAAAGCTGGGACCATCCAAACTCTGGTCAATGGCTCAGACTAAGTATGACTTGATCCCATATCAACAGACCCTTTTTTCATGCACAGATGTCTCCTATCATTCCTTTTGGACAAAGACAAACTGACAAATGTGGAAAGGTAAAGGAAAAGAAAAGTCAGCTAGAGATCATTCTTGCCATTTTGATATGGGACAAATTTGTTATTCGTCAAATATCAAATTCTAGATCAGAGGTTCTGATGAACTTTCTACTGATCTCTAAAGAGACAGAGAAAAGATTGTTTCAAGGGGCTTCCAGAATTTGTTGAGCTTAGCTCTGAGCAGGATGATAACAAAACCATCCTAGACAGAAAAGGTATCATGGAAACACAGGACTGGGAGCAGAAGACCTGGACTCAAGCCCATATCTCCCACTGACTAGTAACCTTAAACAAGTAGCTCTACTCCTCTGAGCCTTAGTTCCCTGCCCGGGTTCTACCTATCACACAAGGGGTGTGAGACTCAGGAAGACCAGGTTTGTGTTGCTGGGTTAGCCTAGATTGCTACACCTGGGTAAAGCTGTGATAAGTAGGAGGCAGTCTTCTAGACATTTCTGCCTACAAAAAGGGGAGCTGTACAAACTCTCCTAAAAAGGGTCTTATCTAATTGTTTCTGGGAATCAAACTGGGACAGAGTAGACTAGAGAGTGTATTCACTTTCAGGATTGACATAAGAAACAAGCTGGGCTAAATGATGATGGGGGCTTCAGGTATATGAATTCTCAGCTGTGGTACTAGGTCACTGGATGCTGTGCCTGGTTTCCCTTACCATCAATCTCTGGCTCATCTGAGCCTCTATTTTATTTTATTTTTTTATTTTTTAAGGCACAGAATGTGGTTTTAAGGTAATATCAAACTTATTTCTAAGTGGGTTTTTTTAAAAGCATTATTAGAGAGCAGATTCCTCATTTGAGGGTTTTTCTTCTTTTTTTCTAAGCTATAAAAAACCCCACACCAACAATTTTGACAATGAGTCATCCAGCCCAGACATATATTAAAGCCTTTCCAAAAAGATGGCCATACATAGCCTATAACGGTTATGATCAATACGATCAATGATCTCTGGGAGTCAGAGGACAGAATTTACAATCAAGGTATCACAGCCTGTGCTTCCGGTCCAAGCCACCAATCTGTAACCTGTCCCAGGGTAGAAATGAACCGTGTGCCCTAGGAAAGGGGGCTTGTCACCTCTTCTGAATCCCTCTACTGCTACTACCCTTCATACCCTCAACCTAATGATGTCAGGGGCCGAAATTGATGAAGAGCATGTTTCACAGCAGGAGATTGCCATAGGCATGGAAAGGACTCCCTAGAAATGGCCACTTTGTCTCACATAGGCAAGGCACAAAAGCTCTCACCCATGTCCTGCCTGAAGGTACGTCACCAGTGTGTCAGGCTTTCAGCAGACTTGGTGTACCCCACACTGGCAGCAACAAGAAAGGAGCAGGTCTAGGGCCTGACGAAATGATGACACACACACACACATATACCAGAAAGACAACAGTAAAGTCATTTCCCAAAAAAAGCAAGCAGGGCCACTCGCCAGTCCCCTGCTGGTGACCTGCACACCCTAGGTCATTTTTCAAAACTCCGCCACCAAGCCAAAGCCATGCAGGGCCACATGGGGCAGGGCAGCCTGGCCCAAGCACATGAAGGCCACAGGAAGTGCTCATTTTCTCCCAGTTGTTTCTGCAGCATCTGCAGCTCCAGCTGAGTCTCTGCCAAGGAGACCACAGGGGTCTCACAGCAGCCAAGGAGGGGAGGGCCAGTGGGGCTGAAAGGCAGGAATCTGGTGCTGCTGAGGGCAGTGGTGCCTTGGGAAGGCTAATCAGTGTGGGTATGGAGGGAAAGTGAAGACCTAGAAACACAGAGTTGGGAAGAAAGGAGACACATCACTAGAAAGAAAGGAATGGGGAAAAGATGAAGAAGATTAGACTATTTCTCATCCTGATGTCTCCTTGAGGGGAGGCTATCATTCAGCATGGTGTGGACCGACAAGGTGAAGGTCCAGGATTGCCATCCAAAAGCCAGGCTTAGAGGACCCCTCCTCCTTCTCCCTTGCCGGGGGCATCTGGCATACATATTCTATGCTCATCTTGGAAACAGCAAGCTAAAGTAGGCAACATAGCATAGCTGTATCCCAAGCAGCTATGAGAGCCTCTCCCAGCTGTCCCAGGCACAGAGGGGTCAGAACGTCCGCACGTTAATGCTCCCAATCACACCTGGGCGTGAGTCAGTCCTTGCCCCTGGGACAAGATTCCCTACACCTGGAACTCCTCTGAGAATATGAGGGCTCACCCTGAGGAGGGCAGAAGTGGGCTAGGACTGTGGGGAATGTGCATTTCTCATGCGTGTCATTCGAGTCTCATGGAGACAAACCTGAGAATCTCAAATCAATGCACTCATTCACCAGAAGAAAAATCAAGGTCTTGGTAAAGTGACTCAGACACAATAGCTTGCATGCCAGTTCAGGCATTCAAATCACTTAGGAAAAATTCTTAATGCATGCAGTTGCTTCAGGCTCTGCTCTACTAAGTCAAAAACATTGGGAGGAGGGCTTGCAAATTTGCATTTAAAATAGATCTCCACAGATGACCATGATGTAGCCCATCTATGGACAAGTCTTTAGGGACCCTGGGACATTCTGATGTCTGAATCAATCTCCTCTTTCCTGGAAACAGTTATATGGCAGGAAACCCACAGAGGGAGCAGAAACCAAGACTGATCTGTGGAGAATGCCTCCATGGAAAACAATGAGTACACTCTAATCACATCCCTCCCCCTAGGATGTTGATACACTGTCAGAGAAACACTGTGAGGATACCCTCGTTGCCCAGTGACACAGGTTAGGCATCCTTCAGGCAGGCGTTCCGATTTTAAAATCCCTGGCCTTCTGCTCCATTTGACCCCAGAGCATTTGCACAGATGTCTACAGCACTAGGCAAACAGCTTTTCCCCATGATTTCCTGGGCCAGCTTCTGCCTACTCTGGCCCAGAAACTTCGAGCCCCAGCTCAGAAAGTGTCAGACACATTCCCTTTTTAAGATTTTGGCTGATGGGTTCTCAGGAGAAATGGGAGCTACAGAAGGACAACATGTGCCTTCTGCGGGCACCTTATGACAAACCACACCGAGGGCGGCCAGCTGGTTGTGGCAAGAGGTAGGAGGCAGAGACAAGGCTTGCCTTCTTGCCATCACTGGTGTGGGGCTCTAACTGAACAGCACACTCTGGCAATTAAGTTGGGGCAGCTAAATGAAATATACCCCTCCAACTGGCTGCAGGACAGGCACGATGTACATATCAAGGGCTGCCCAGCTGTTCGTAAATCCATGAATGAATGACCATGTAATGTGAACAGAATCTTGCAGGATCCTGAAGCATCCCGAGTTGTTACAGAGGCTCATCCTGAAGAGAAAATGGGTAATGCTTCCAGGCTAGCCATGAAGTGACTTTCTTTTTGTTCTGTGGTGACTATACTATAATCATGGGAGAGACATTTTGCCTCTTGGCTCCCCAGAGTGAAGTGAAAGAAAGAAATGAAAATGTTTACTTAAGAACGATTTGCTGACTACTGGTAAAAATTGGTATTCTGATCAAAGTCTACTGCAGATCTCTGATTTGCCTAAAATATTTAGAACCAAGAAAATGCAGACACAATTGGTGGACAAGGAAGGCCTCTTGATTTCATCTAGGATCTGATACCTAGAAGCCTCTGACAGTGGAAACATTCATCCCTGAAGAAAAGTCAAACAGGCTGCTGAGGGAAAGGAGAAAGAGCTCCTGCTGTGTTGGCTGTTGCATACGTGGATGGGCCTGGCTGGCCTTCTGCGGGGGGGGGGGGGGGGGGGCGGTTCTGGGGAGCTGGCAAGCTGATGGGGTTGCTGCTGGGTTTGGCTTTAACCCCCCGAGGCTCACTGGTTGCTGATGGCTTAGAAGACAGTACAGTGGAATGACTTGAATGATGGTGGAATCTACAAAACCCATGAATGTAAGAAAATGTTCAGTGGTCGACAAAGAACTGGCCTTCTATTGAGAGAGGGGTACCAGGGCAGGGCCTGGCTTTCTGGGAAAGCACCAAGAACAAACACTGTGAGTCATGTTCATTTCCTTATTTGCAGTTAGCTTCTTGAGGGAGGCAAACCACCTGAGAGGTGAGAGTGGGGCCCAGACCCAAAAACTGTGAAAATGGCATTTCCAAAAGTACCAGATGGGAGCAACAGCATCCATGATTCCTGACAGATACCCAGGGGACACTAGCTCAGGACATGCAGTGAGCAAGACCTCTGCAGGAGGGAGATAATGTCCCATTTGAAGAAGGAAGTCAGACAGACAGTCTGTGCTCATGAGACAATGGGGAAGAGCCTGTCTGGATGTTCTCGCTCTTCCCACTGTGCTTCCCCTTGGGTCTACCAGCTTGCAAACCCAGTGGAGACCCCACAACACCCCCTGGAGTCAGGAGCAGTGCAAATATCCTGAGGCACTGGAGCCCTGTACTTGGTGCTTGGTCCCAGGGCCACGTTCAGCCTGACACAAACCAGGGAGGATCTACAAGGCCAGGCTAGAGAAACAGGTTACCTGAATGACCAGCAGCACCTTTTTCTCTATGTAGTGTGTGTACATGCCGGCTACATCCATGTCAGAGCAGGCTTCCAGCTCATCAGACAGGAAGGAGGAGCTGCTGGGAGAGCGCTGGGAGTCCGACAAGGTGTGGCTGTTGGAGGGAGTAATGGACTGGGCATTCAGCTTGGCCTGCAGGACCTCGATCACTTTCTCCTTCTCTGGCAGTTCTCTGCTGAGCCTAGTGGGATGGAAGGAGACAATAGGTGAAGCCAAGGACACCGGCCCAACTTGTTCTCACCAACGCACATAGGAAAAAACACCTAAGTCAAGGGAACCATTCCTGTGAAGAACCACCAAAATACATTTCTATCCTGCCACGTTGCTCAATTGCTGTATGAGTTCTAGTAGTTTGAGGGTGGAGTCTTTGGGGTTTTCCATATAAAGAATCATGTCATCTGTGAAGAGAGAGAGTTTGACTTCTTCATTGCCAATTTGGATACCTTTTATTTCTCTTTGTTGTCTGATTGCTGTTGCTAGGACTGCTAATACTATGTTGAACAAGAGTGATGAGAGTGGGCATCCTTGTTGTGTTCCTGATCTCAACGGGAAGGCTGCAAGCTTTTTCCCATTGAGGATGATATTTGCTGTGGGTCTTTCATAGATAGATTTGATGAAGTTGACAAATGTTCCTTCTATCCCTATACTTTGAAGCGTTTTAATCAGAAACGGATGCTGGATTTTGTCAAATGCTTTTTCTGCATCAATTGAGAGGACCATGTGGTTCTTCTCTCTTCTCTTATTAATTTGTTCTATCACATTGATTGATTTGTGAATGTTGAACCATCCTTGTAGCCCAGGGATGAATCCCACCTGGTCATGGTGGATAATCTTTTTAATGTGCTATTGGATCTTGCTAGCTAGGATCTTGTTGAGAATCTTAGCATCCATATTCATCAGTGATATTGGTCTGAAATTCTTCTTTTTGGTAGGGTCTTTGCCTGGTTTGGGGATCAGGGTAATGCTGGATTCATAGAAAGAGTCTGGAAGTTTTGTTTCTGCTTCAATTTTTTGAAACAGCTTCAGGAGAATAGGTGTTATTTCTTCTTTGAAAGTTTGGTAGAATTCCCCAGGGAATCCTTCAGGTCCTGGGCTCTTGTTTTTTGGGAGGTTGTTGATCACAGCTTCAATCTCATTACTAGATACCAGTTTATTCTGGTTGTCAGTTTCTTCCTGGTTCAGTTGTGGGAGTTTATAGTTTTCCAAGAATGCATCCATTTCATCTAGGTTGCTTAGCTTATTGGCATATAACTGTTGATAATAGCTTCTGATGATTGTTTCTACTTCCTTGGTGTTAGTTGTGATCTCTCCCTTTTCATTCATAATTTTATGAATTTGGGCTTTCTCTCTTTTCTTTTGGATTAGTGTGGACAATGATTTATCGATCTTATTGATTCTTTAAAAAAAAACGGCTTCTAGTTTCATTGATACGTTCTACAGAGTCAATGTACAGAAACCAGTGGCTTTCTTATACACTAACAATGAAAATACAGAAAAGGAAATTAGAGAATTGATTCCATTTACTATAGCACCAAGAACCATAAAATACCTGGGAACAAACCTAACCAAAGAGGTAAAGGATCTGTATTCGATGAACTACAGAACACTCATGAAAGAAATTGAAGAAGACACAAAAAGATGGAAGACCATTCCATGCTCTTGGATCAGAAGAATAAACATTGCTAAAGTGTCTATACTGCCTAGAGCAATATATACTTTTAATGCCATTCTGATCAAAATTCCACTGGTATTCTTCAAAGAGCTGGAGCAAATAATCCAAAAATTTGTATGGAACCAGAAGAGACCCCGAATCGCTAAGGAAATGTTGAAAAACAAAAATAAAACTGGGGGCATCATGCTACCTGATTTCAAGCTTTACTAAAAGCTGTGATCACCGAGGCAGCATGGTGCTGGCATAAAAACAGACATAGACCAGTGGAACAGAGTAGAGAGCCCAGATATGGACCCTCAAGTCTATGGGCAAATAATCTTCAACATAGCAGGAAAAAATATACAGTGGAAAAAAGACAGTCTCTTCAATAAATAGTGCTGGGAAATATGTAGAATGAAACTTTACCATTCTTTTACACCGTACCTAAAGATAAACTCAAAATGGATAAAAGACCTCAACGTGAGACAGGAATCCATCAGAATCCTAGAGGAGAACATAGGCAGTAATCTCTTCGATATCAGCCACAGCAACTTCTTTCAAGATATGTCTCCAAAGGCAAAGGAAACAAAAGTGAAAATGAACTTTTGGGACTTCATCAAAATCAAAAGCTTCTGCACAGGAAAGGAAACAGTCAAGAAAACAAAGAGGCAACCCACAGAATGGGAGAAGATATTTGCAAATGACAGTACAGACAAAAGGTTGATATCCAGGATCTATAATGAACTCCTCAAACTCAACACACACAAAACAATCATATCAAAAAATGGGCAGAAGATATGAACAGACACTTCTCCAATAAAGACATACAAATGGCTATCAGACACATGAAAAAATGTTCATCACCACTAGCCATCAGGGAGATTCAAATTAAAACCACTTTGAGATATCACCTTACACCAGGGGCACCTGGGTGGCTCAGTGGGTTAAAGCCTCTGCTTTCAGCTCGGGTCATGGTCCCGGGGTCCTGGGATTGAGCCCCGCATCGGGCTCTCTGCTCAGCAGGGGGCCTGCTTCCCTTCCTCTCTCTGCCTGCCTCTCTGCCTACTTGTGATCTGTCAAATAAATAAAATCTTTAAAAAAAAAAAAAAAGAGATATCACCTTACACCAGTTAGAGTGGCCAAAATTAACAAGACAGGAAACAACATGTGTTGGAGGGGATGTGGAGAAAGGGGAACCCTCTTACACTGCTGGTGGGAATGCAAGTTGGTGCAGCCTCTTTGGAGAACAGTGTGGAGATTCCTCAAGAAATTAAAAATAGAACTTCCCTATGACCCTGCCATTGCACTCCTGGGTATTTACCCCAAAGATACAGATGTAGTGAAAACAAGGGCCATTTGTACCCCAATGTTTATAGCAGCAATGGCCACGGTCACCAAACTGTGGAAAGAACCAAGATGCCCTTCAACAGATGAATGGATAAGGAAGATGTGGTCCATATACACTATGGAGTATTATGCCTCTATCAGAAAGGATGAATACCCAACTTTTGTAGCAACATGGACGAGACTGGAAGAGATTATGCTGAGTGAAATAAGTCAAGCAGAGAGAGTCAATCATCCTATGATTCACTTATTTGTGAAGCATAACAAATAGCATGGAGGACATGGGGAGTTAGAGAGGAGTAGGGAGTTGGGGAAAATTGGAAAGGTAGGAGAACCATGAAAGAGTATGGACTCTGAAAAACAATCTGAGGGTTTTGAAGCGGCGGGGTGTGGGAGGTTGGGGTACCAGGTGGTGGGTATTATAGAGGGCATGGATTGCATGGAGCACTGGGGTGTGCTGCAAAAATAATGAATACTGTTACGCTGAAAATAAATAAAAAGTAAATTTTAAAAAAAACGAACCACCAAAATAACCTATCACCGCTTAGGGGTGGAGAGTAGGTTGGTGCAGTGGCAAGAAGAGGGCCAATCACCATCCAGAGCACTGGCCACAGGAGACACCAGAAACTAGCACAGACTCAGCCAGCCCTGTAAGGCACAGCTGCTCCAAGTTTGGCCCCAAGAACTGCTGGTTACCAGTCTCCAAGTAACTGAAGGTAAGTGGTGACAAACACATAGCAGTCTGGCATTGCCCTTGACAACCGAGAGCAGGATGCATGGAATCATGTGGATGATTGAGGTACAGCCCAGGTATGTGTTCAGGCTACAGCTACAGATTTTGAGCCCATATTTTACTGTACATGGTAAGATTCTCTGCAGTGATTCATTGAAAACTGGTTCCTAAGAGATCTTAGCCTCTCAGGAGTTTGAAACACCCAGGCCTTTCCCCCACAACTCTGAAAAAACTACATTATTATTCTCTAATTCTTTTTCCCCCCAGAGGAACTGGACTACTACCAAATGAGTTGCCAATGTGGCTTAGCCTAAGTCAACTCAGCAGCACAGCCTCATGTTTAAATGCCCAGGAAGAAAGCAGAGGAGAGCCTTGGGGGTACCAAGGACCCCTGGAACCTGGTTACTTTACTGTTGGGTCAGACTGAGTTATGCTTCAAGCCTGGAGCATAGTTACACAATAGAAATCAACAGAATTATAGCAAAAGAGAGGCTAAAGTGTCTCATGAATAAATGAACATGTTATAATCAGCATTTCCCTGCCCCAATTTGTAAAGTTACAGTCATCTGGACCCCTTGGACCTTGTTCCTGATTCCTTTACCAGATCCTATTTCAAATTACCTGAGGGCCAGCGGTTCAAGTCCAGCTTGATCTTTCTCACTTTTATGATTCTCTGTAAGCCAAATTTAGAAAAACATGGTAAGAAATTAAATAGATCCCACTTCCTAAATTATAAATGCAAGAGCATCTTTGGGTACAGAATGGTGATTCCTCTGTGTGTGTCCAAGACATGTAAGAGAATTACTTGGGAAGGGTGCAGATTGTAGCCTCAGAGGGGCTGTGGGCTCTCTTGAACTCACCAGGCAGACCTCCCCTGACTTCATGATCAATCTCAGGACATCCTCTACCATAAATCAATGCAAAGAAGTTTTAAGCACACTTGCTCAGCTTCTCTCTGGAATATTCCACCTTCTAAGCCTGCAACAGACTCACTCTCAGATGCATGCTCTGTGTCCCATCATAGCATTCGTGGAGAGCCCACTCTTGCTCTATCCTGTCCCACCTCTGCACCTGCCACCAGTGATCCTGCTATCTCTTGGTACTCTCAGGAAATGTCTTCTAAGTAAAGAACTCCAATAATAACCCATATTCCTAGCTCTTGCACTATGACATTCAGTGCCCAAACCACATCCAAAGGGCAGCGTGCCTTAACTATACTGGAATTATATTTATGTATGACACCATGTGATAAACAAAGAGACATTGAAAGGCTAAACCATTGCCCAAAGCAAATTAATGGCAGCATACAGGCCACCAATGGGGTCTTGCAATTCTCAAGTCAGGCTCTTTTCACTATGATGACATCCTCCAATCTCTTCTCCCTTTCTCCACCTTAGCACTGAATGGACACAGCCTGCTTCCCTAAAGGTCACTTGCCATGAGTGCTCCAGTTTCTGCCATTGCCATCATGAACTCTGAATCCTATGTTTCTCCTCAGTGTTCCCCACCAGCCAGTCTTGATACTGTAATGGTCCCAGGAAATGAAATGGAATATGACCTGGGTATAGGGAGTTAGAGAGGAGAAGGGAGTTGGGGGAAATTGGAAGAGGAGGTGAACCATGAGAGACTATGGACTCTGAAAAACAATCTGAGGGTTTTGAAGGGGCGGGGGGTGGGAGGTTGGGGTACCAGTGGTGGGTATTAGAGAGGGCATGGATTGCATGGAGCACTGGGTGTGGTGCAAAAATAATGAATACTATTGTGCTGAAAATAAAGAAAAAATAAATTTAAAAAAAGACTGTGGTGGAGGTATGGTGGCCACCTGGGCCTGGGGCTATGGGAGTGACTGAGTGTGTGCCAAAGCCCTGTGATAAACTTACTAGGGCTGAGTTTGCTGGCAAGCCTCTCTGTCAGCTGGCTTCCCTGGGCAAGTTGCTCTCAAAAGTTCTGCCCCAGGTAGTAGTCAATGTCATTGCTCCTAATAAGGTCCTCAAAAGATTTTACTGTCTCTTTCACATGCTGGGTAAGAAGGTAACACCTGTCTCTCCCTTCTTGTATCTTCTGGCATAAGTATGACAGCTCTCGGGCCTGATCCTGAATCAGGGAATCATATTTCCTAATACAGGAGAGAGGAGGAGAAAGTAAGAATGAAAAGGAGTGAATGTGAAATTATGGGCCTTCAGTAGAGATTTCTGTGAGAACATTTCAAAGGAGCTCCCCAGGCTGAATTCTGGCACAAAAACCGAAGTATACAAGAGTAAATCCCGCTCTGATGCATGATGTCAGTTTAGCAATTTAGTGGTTCTTACAATGTTTTGTGCATGTTAGCCTTATGTCCAGGAGAATTTTAGGTCCTGTGGAGGTAAATATGGTGCCCAATTTTACATTTCCCATGGGACTAGTAGAGTGTAGATTCATAGCTGATACTCAAGAAACACTAAACATATTTGCTGAGTAGATATTCAAAAGACACAATAAATAAAATTAAGTTCAGTGACTAGAATCACTTAATCCTGGGATACCTGGCTGGCTGGCTCAGTAAGAAGAGCTCACGACTCTTGATGATGGGGTTCAAGCCCCAAGTTGAGTGGAGACATTATGTAAAATAAATAAATAAATATATAAACTTGGGGGGGGGAGGAATCACTTAATTCTAAGCCTAGATAAGATCTTTCATGCTTTCATGATGATCATGGAAGATCATCTCTATTACAGCAGACTGTTTTGCCAAGATAGCCATTACATTCCTTTTCTACATGTTGTTTTGCCAATGTGCCTTTGCTCCTTCTCTCACTGGCAGGTAGAGGCTGTTCTCCACCTCCTTAAATCTGGGCAAGCTCTGTGAGTACTGTGACTGAGGTAATAAGGGAAGCGACACTGTGCTAAGTCCAGGAGTAGCTCTGAAATGTCCTGGCAACTTCTACTTTTGCTCTGTTGGAAGCCAGCCACCATGCAGAAGTGGAACAACCTAAGACCACTTGAGAGGCCCACCCCAAGAAGAAAGGCCCTGGAAGATAAGGAGACAAGGGGGGGGAGAGAGAAGGCAAGAAGCATCATATCACCAGACACGTGAAGCCACTGGATGGCTGCCCCAGGAGAGACACCCAAGCAACAGCCACCTTGCTGAGCCCTGTAAATCCACATAAATTATTGTTTGAGACCACTAAGCTTTTGCATGGTTTGATACTCAGTGCAGATAACAAGGACAGATACCCAGTGTCTTCCAACACAAAGTATTGTATTCCAAAACAAAGTCATACTGAGAGCTTAATATATGTTAGGCAATTTTGATCACTTGTACTAATTCATTTAAACCCAGTAACCACCTGTTGAGATAGGTTCTCTTACTTTCTTCATTTAATAGGTAAGGAAAGAGCCCAGAAAGTCTAAGTAAGTTGAACAGCTAGAAAGTGCCAGAGCTTGGATTCAGACCCAGGCAATCTAACTCTAGCCTTCCTACTACACCACATATCCAGTTGCTTTACTAATAGATTCCTGAGAGGAAATCCCAGAGACCTGGTGTCTCCCAAGCAGGGCCTATGGACCTTTCTTTGGATCTAGGCCTAGCATGGAAGTAGGCACTCTTCTGATCACCTTATTGGGTTCTCTCTTCTACCTGTCTGGGCTACCCCACCTCCAACACAAACTTAGACATTTTCAATCCTATCAGGATCCAAAGATTGTCCCCCTTACCCAGGCCAGGAGGCTGATCTCAGTTCCTCTGCCAGCTTCCCTTCTACTCCAGTTTTTGGGACCTGGGCCTCAAGCTGGGACACTCTCTGGATCAGACTCTCCAGATCCTTTTTAGCCTGAAACCCAGAGGGGTAGAAAGCCCCAGTGTCATCAGAAAGCTACCTCTCATCTTCATCAGTGACACTGTGAGGTGAAGATCCCTCAAGGGTGTCAATGGCCTTCAGCTTTCGTGGTCTCTCCAAACTAGATGAATAATCACTTGTAACTGAGAGAGACTGGACCTGGCTCTTGAGGTTCTGGATGATCTTGTTGGCATTCTGCAGCTGGGCCTTCTGGTCTCTGATGTCCTTCTGCAGGAGAGAGATGTCTTCCAACTTTCCATATGCATGGAACTCCTCCTGCTTCCCTTGAGAGCTCTCCAAGGGCTTCTTCCCTGGGGAGCTAGCCACTGAGAAGCCCAGGCTCCCCTCCATCAGGGCTGTTTCCCCCCAAAGCTGTCGTGTTCCTCACTCTCTGAGAAAAGACAAAGACATCTTCCTGCATAAAGCTACACATACTGCTGAGGCTTGGAGGCAGCTCTGGTGCTGGGGATAGGAATCGCTAGAGTGAAGGTTGAGGCGGTACTTTATTCAGCCCCATGCTTTACCAGCATTCAGACATGGTATTACCACCCACTCAACAGCCCTACAGGTCAGGAACTAGGCACAGTCACCTTCCACTGCCCTGAGTGTTTTTTCTATTCTCAATTTCAGTTTGGTGGGTGTACCTACAGTCAAAGTCCTTCTAGGATGGAAAAACAGATTTTTTTAGCTTAGGGTTTACATATCTCCACAAGCTCATCTGGTCTCTTCATTAAAAATTAAGCCTTAGATGATCACCAGTTGAACAGAACTTTCCTTCTTTTAATCAACAGCAATATGTTGGAAACTAATTAGAGACATTCCCACTCACACTCAGCCTCATGTTGGACAAGAGTTCTCTGCCAAACTTCCTTTGCCTCACTGGTTCTGGGTACCCTTCAATCTACCATATCCTTGGGCCCTACTCCTCATTATGTGTGGGACTGGCCAGTAGCTTCCGGATGGGAAGGCCGACTCCAGGGAGGTCAGGTGAGACTTGCCCTTGTGTTCCTACCGTGACTGGTGCTCTCCTCCCACTGAGATTCATTCTCACTTCGGCCGCAGGTCTCATAGCCCAGATCCTGGAGGTCCACCTGCACCTGCTTGCTGTCCTGCTTCACCAAGGATTCACCTACCCAGGAAGAGACAGAGGGTGTCACAGAGTTCTCTTGGATTGTCCCACATACCCCTCAAGCTCAGGGGCATGTGCCCTAGCCCTCAGGGGACAGGGAGTTAACAGCCAAAGTGGAATGGGTGCTTCTTTGAACCCAAGTGGGAGAAGAGACCACTCACTCCAGGCAGGACTTCCTTCCACCAGAATGAGCTCTGTGTGCCACTGGTGATCTCACCTACAACACCTGAGGCTTTGTGGGGACCAGATATCTTTATATTAGGTATTATATATATTAACATCCCTAGAAACCCCCATGAAACTAGCAAGTGCTTTATTCACAGAGGCTCAGTAAATATGTGAATGGGGCTGAACTAATTTAGAGTCCTAAAACATCGAGATCCATACAGTTCTATAAGATAGCTACTAGCCCACAGCAAATATCATCCTCCATGGGGCTCACAGCCTTACCATTGAGATCAGGAACACGACAAGGATGCCCACTCTCACCATTCTTGTTCAACATAGTATTAGAAGTCCTAGCAACAGCAATCAGACAACAAAGAGAAATAAAAGGTATTCAAATTGGCAAGGAAGAAGTAAAACTCTCTCTCCTCACAGATGACAGGATACTTTATATGGAAAACCCAAAAGACTCCATCCCCAAACTACTAGAACTAATATAGCAGTCATGTTGTAGAATACAAAGTCAATGTACAGAAATCAGTTGCTTTCTTATATGCTAACAATGAAAATACAGAAAGGGAAATTAGAGAATTGATTCCATCTACTATAGCACCAAGAGCCATAAGATATCTGGGAATAAACCTAACCAAAGAGGTAAAGGATGTGTACTCAAGGAACTACAGAACTCACATGAAAGAAATCAAAGAAAACACAAAAAGATGGAAGACTATACCATGCTCATGGATCAGAAAAATAAACATTGCAAAAATGTCTATACTGCCTAGAGCAATCTATACTTTCAATGCCATTCCAATTAAAATTCCACCAGCATTTTTCAAAGAACTGGAGCAAACAATCCTAAAATTTGTATGGAATCAGAAAAGATGCCAAATTTTCTAAGGAAATGTTGAAAAAGAAAAACAAAACTGGGGCATCACATTGCCTGATTTCAAGTTTTACTACAAAGTTGTGATCACCAGGACAGCATGGCACTGGCATAAAAACAGACACATAGACCAGTGGAACAGAGTAGAGAGCTCAGATATGGACCCTCAGCTCTACGAGCAAATAATCTTCTACAAAGCAGGAAAAAATATCCAGTGGAAAAAAGACAGACTCTTCAATAAATGGTGCTGGGAAAATTGGACAGCTTTATGTAGAAGAATGAAATTCGACCATTCTCTTACACTGTACACAAAGGTAAACTCAAGATGGACAAAAGACCTCAATGTGTGCAGGAATCCATCAGAATTCTAGAGGAGAACATAGGAAGTAGCCTCTTCTATATCAGCCACAGCAACATCTTTCAAGATATGTCTCCAAAGGCAAAGGAAATAAAAGTGAAAATGAATTTTGGGGACTTCATCAGCATCAAAATCTTCTGCACAGCAAAGGAAATAGTCAACAAAACAATGAGGCAACCCACGGAATGGGATAAGATATTCGCAAATGACAGTACAGACAAAAGGTTGATATCCAGGATCTATAATGAACTCCTCAAACTCAACACACACAAAACAGATAATCATATCAAAAAATGGGCAGAAGACATGAACAGACACTTCTCCAATGAAGACATGCAAATGGCTAAGAGACACATGGAAAAATGTTCATCATCACTAGCCATCAGGGAGATTCAAATCAAAATCACATTGAGATACCACCTTACACCAGTCAGAATGGCCAAAATTAACAAAACAGTAAATAATGTGTGTTGGAGAGGGTGTGGAAAAAGGGGAACCCTCTTACACTGTTGGTGGGAATGCAAGTTGGTGCAGCCACGTTGGAAAACAGTGTGTAGATTCCTTAAGAAATTAAAAATAGAGCTTCCCTATGACCCTGCAATTGCACTACTGGGTATTTACCCCAAAGATACAGATGTAGTGAAAACAAGAGCCATCTGTACCCCAATGTTCATAGCAGCAATGGCCACGGTCACCAAACTGTGGAAAGATGCCCTTCAACAGATGAATGGATAAGGAAGATGTGGTCCATATACACTATGGAGTATTATGCCTTCATCAGAAAGGATGAATACCCAACTTTTGTAGCAACATGGACGGAACTGGAAGAGATTATGCTGAGTGAAATAAGTCAAGCAGGGAGAGTCAATTATCATATGGTTTCACTTATTTGTGGAGCATAACAAATAGCATGGAGGACATGGGGTGATGGAGAGGAGAAGGGAGTTGAGGGAAATTGGAAGGGGAGGTGAACCGTGAGAGACTATGGACCCTGAAAAACAACCTGAGGGTTTTGAAGGGGTGGGGGGTGGGAGGTTGGGGAACCAGGTGGTGGGTATAGGGAAGGGCACAGATTGCATGGAGCACTGGGTGTGGTGCAAAAAACAATGAATACTGTTACACTGAAAACAAGTTAAAAAATTAATTAAAAGTAAACAAAATTCTGAAGCTGAATTAGACACATCTCATGTGCTCCATAAGCATTTCAATCACCATAGGAGGTTCTAGGAGAAAGCATGGATTCTAAACCAACATTGATGGTATATTTTTGAAGAATTTGATTTGGTACCAAGAGGAGGAGAGAAACTATCAGTATATGTTGAGGGATGTAAAGCACTTTGCTGACTATAGCAAAAATCAGCAAACCTAGATGTTAACCCATTACTTTCCTATACGCTTACTGCAAACTTGCTTTGTTTTTTTATTCTTCTCTTCCAGGTGCTAAAACTGAAGTTAAATAACCATTTCCACAATTCTAGGACCCTGGTCAGGACTAAATTTGTTTTGAGGCTGGGGAAGAAAAGGGAAGTCTACAAGAAGCACGTAGACAGATGTCTTAGTGATGGTGAACCTAAGACTTACTAAGCATGACTCTGTATTTCTCCAGCTGGTTGGCCTGGGCAAAGACTGTGGCTTCTGATATCAGCAGTTTCTCCTGGAGGTCCTGGTAGCATTGTCTGCACTGGGCCAGCTGGGAGTGCAGGTGCTTGGTGGATCCAGGAAGGCTAAATTCTGATGGAATCCCATGGTCTCGGGCCTGGGGCCAGTTATTCACCTGTGAAAAGAGCCAGCATAGGGACAAGGCAGTAACAGTCCTGGGCAGTCCTGGCCCCATCCCTTTCTGACCCCCTGTGGACTATATTCATGGGTTTATCCCAGCATTCCTCAATCCCTTTGGTAGTGGCTTGCTTTCCAGCTCCAAGCTCCTGCAGAGCTAGAATAATGTTTTATTCATCTCTGTATTTTCAGCACAAAGTACAGTGCCACTAAAGTCCACTGAGGGGCTCTCAGTAAAGGTTGGTTCAGCGGTTAAAGAGAGGAGGGGTAGAAACCTCTCATCTATCCTCATGCTCCTGTCGCAGCCTTGTCCTCCACTCCCTCCACCTCAAATCCTCTCTAGTCTCCATTTAAGCAATAGTCAGCAAAGGATCCCAACAGCCCAATCCTGTGGCGCATGAACAGACACCTAGGATGGGCTGTGATGAAAACGGCCATGATACAGAGATGTCATTACACACCACTTGTTGGGGCTTTTTTAAGTCCCAAGCATCCCCATATGGCATCCTATTGAAATGACCTGTTTTATGCCATCTTTCCCCACCACACTGCAGACTTAAGGGCAGGTCTTTCTGCCTGCTGCCCAATGCCTAGTGTGCCATATGGAAAATGAAACACTATTTATGAAAAATTAATTACCCAAGTAATGTTTGTGAGACAATGTTATAAAAGCTTTTCCAAGGGCTGAATGTGTGAGGAATACTATTACCGTTGCTTTTGCGGCAAAGAAGCCCTTCCCTCAGTCCTTCTGATCCATAGAGCAGAACTGTTTTAGGTAAAAACTGTTACCTCCAGGCCTTCTCCACAGGTCTCTATTTCCATCCAAACCCACACTTACTTGATGGCCATCCACGGCAAGGCAACCCCAAGGTCAAGACTCTGGGGTCTGGGGCAGGGCCTTATGGTCACGTGCTCCTCCTCCGGCATTAGGGTTTCTCAGGAGAACAGACCAGCTCTGTGTTCATTCTGTCGATCTCCCGGGCCAGGTGTGCAAGGAGCTCTGGGCTAAGCTTACTGTTCCCGTCCTTGCTGTTTAGCATGAGCTGTTCTTTGAGGAGGCTGATGATGTTGCAGGCGTTCTTCAGTTTTCCCCGCAGCTTTCTGAATTCAGCCTGAAGGCTATTCTCATTCAGACTCCCTCTGGCTACCACAGTTTCCATTGCCACCTGGCCCTTCTCCTTGTCTTCCTCAATCTCCCATCCGTCAGACATTGCTTCTCCCATAGGCTCTTTCAGCTCTGCATTCTTAAGGCAAAGGCTCAGCATGGTGTTCCTGCAGGAAACACAATACACACCATGACGGGGTGGCTCCTCTCTCGGCCTCAGTTCCAGTAGTCCCCATCTCAGCCCATCAGAGACTCAGAAACACCCCAAAGCAGGAAGCCACCTCAGAGACAGACAAGGGCTCCCTTATTGGATAGACTCAGGAGGAGAGACTCCTGCATTATCACAGCTACTTGGTGGCAACACAATCCCTAAAATTCTTGGATTCAACACACATGGTCTAGTTGTCTTTACCCTGGTCATCAAGCCTCATGTTCATTTTTTTTTTAAGATTTTATTTATTTGAGATAGAGAGAGAATGAGACCATAAGTAGTAAGTAGTGGCAGAGGCAGAAGGAGAGGAAGAGGGAGAAACAGGTACCCATTGAGCAGGGAGCTGGATGCAGGACTTGATCCCAGAACCTGGGATCATGGCCCAAGTCAAAAGCAGATGCTGAGCTGACTGAGCTACCCAGGCGCCCACTCAGCCTCATGTTCTACTTTTCACTGGTCTCTGGAATAAACAAAGGTACTTACAGTGTTAAGAAAAACAAAAAAAGAATAAGAAAGACCTTTCCTGGGACAGATTTATTATGGGTTCTACAATTCTATTAATTATCATTGGTTGATTTTCAACCACTGTATGAGAAATTGGGACCTAGAAAAACAAGAAATAAATAATACCAATCAGAACTACCATCAAATATACTTCTGTAGTTATTTGCTCTTTTGACAGATCATCTTCATGAGGTCAGGGACCCTTCCTATCCTGTTCACCCTGTATCCCCAGAGCCTCCACAGTGCCTGCCACATAAAACATGCATACTTGTAGAAGACATAAAATGGATAAACAACTAATTTTCACCAAGACATTCTAGACTCTATCCTTTCTTCACACCTATCCCTTTGCCAGGGTTGGATGGAAGTTTTAAAAACAACAACAACAACAACATTGCTTTAACAAGGCAATTCATTTAAATAGGTAGTTTGCTTAACCTCTTCAAGCCTCAGTCTCCTTTTATATGAAATAAGGGTAACTCATACCTAGTAGAGCCACTGGTTGCTTAAATGGAATTGCATATATTGTCTAGTCAGTTCAGGGTCTACAACAGAGGAGTCATTTTATTCTGCTATACCAGCTGCAGACCTGCAGAATTCTATGAGGTACTTGTAACAACAACAACAACAACAACAACAATAACAACAACAGAACCTCACAACTTTAGAGCTGAGGCCTGCAGAATTCTATGAGGTACTTGTAACAACAACAACAACAACAACAATAACAACAACAGAACCTCACAACTTTAGAGCTGAGGCCTATGGATCTACATTTTACCAAATTCCTGCAGGTAATCCATAAGCACACTGTATTGAGAACTGCTGACTAGAAGAGGCACAGTAAACTATTAATTAACACCTGAAGAATTAGCAGTTGGCTCTCCCCCAGATTGAGTTTCTTAGAATCCTGAACTGACTGGCTCAGTCAGAAGAGCATGTGACTCTTGATCTCGAGGTTGAGAGTTCAAGCCCCATGGTGAGCAGAGAGATTACTTAAACAACAACAGCTTATGCTTTCACTTAAGTAGAATTTCACTTCAGTAGAAAGAAATATCATGGGGGAACCTGGGTGACTCAGTCGGTTAAGCATCCAACTCTTGATTTCAGCTCAGGTCATGATCTCAGGGCTGTGAGACTTAGCCCCACATTAGGCTCTGCACCAGGCATGGAGACTGTTCAAAATTCTCTCTCTCCTCTCCTTCCAAACCTCCACCTCCTTGTGCATACAATCTCACATTTACTCTCTCTCTTTCTCTCTCTAAAAAAAAAAAAAAAGAAGAAGAAGAAAGAAAGAAAGAAAAAGAAAGGGGTGCCTGGGTGGCTCAGTCCCTTAAGTGTCTGCCTTCGGCTCAGGTCATGATCCCAAGGTCCTCAGATCAAGCCCTGCATTGGGCTCCCTGCTCAAAAGAGAGCCTGCTCTCCCTCCCCTCCGCCTGCTGCTCTATCTACTTGTGCTTTCTCTGTATATCTCTATCAAATAAATAAATTAAAATCTTTTAAAAAAAAGGAAGGAATATCACAATTCAGAGTAAAAGAACCAGCATGAAGGATGATCACAAGAATATTTCCAAGACTGTACTGAAAAGTATATAGCATAGAATAAAAGGCTTAGATATTAAAAATTCAGAGGCAGGGGTCTAGCCACGGACTAATATGCAACTTTGAGCAAGCTGCTAGATCATTTTAGACTGGAGTTTCCTTGCCTATGAAATAAGGATTAGGCTAGATGCCAAGGTCCTCTTCAGCACTAATATTATTCTATGACTTGGGGATGTTTAAGTGGCACATAATAGGAAGGGAAACTATAGGACATGAACTAGAAATTGTACAATCACACTGCTGTGTTCTAAACAACAGGCCCCATGATGATTATGACCCTCAAGGATGAACGAATGAATGGATTAGTCCTACCTTATCAGTCTGTTCCCCAAGCATCTTTTGAAAAATTCCATGAAAAACAGAGTCGCCAGGGGCACCTGGGTGGCTCAGTCAGCTAAGCGTCTGCCTTAGGCTAAGGTCATGATCCCAGGATGCTGAGATCAAGCCCCGTGTCAGACTCCCTGCTCAGCGGGGAGTCTGCTTCTCCCTCCCCTTCCCACCTGTGCTCTCTCTCACTATCTCTGTCTCTCTCTATAATATAAATAAACAAAATATTAAAAAAAAAAAACCACAGTGGTCAGTCTAACCAATGAATCAGCTATATACCACTTCTGTAAAGTTAACAAAACAGCAGAGATTTCTAAAAGTGTTATTCCATGATTTAGGGATTCATGCCGCTAAGAGAGAGGTGAGTGGAAGAAAAGGGGTCCCAGTATACATCATCTTCCCTCAGGGACTCTTCTGGCTCCACACGCAGCAGTGAAGCATCATGGGTAGTAGGACATTCTTCAAAATGTTCCAGCCAATGCAAAAGAGCAATACCTGTCATACACCAGGAGATTTTCACTTGTGACTCTATGGCTAATAATGGGCATTATTACACGGAATTAAGACCAGATTTAAATAATTTGAATGATCATCATTATCCAAAATTATTGAGTTTTCTCTTAAGAATTTGAACCATTAAGGCACGGAGTTTGGGATGTGGACCAGGAAGCCCTAAAGCAGCACAAATGTCTTCCTTGCAGGGAGGGGAACTCCCTTGCCTATGGTGACCTCCCGATGGGCAGGCTCTCCTGCTCTGGGCAGTGTCCTACCTGATGTGGGCCACAGAGGAGAATTCTGCTTCCTCAATTTGAGCCTTTAGCTCTTTCAGTTCCCCCTCAGCTCTCCTCTTCTCCTCTAAGTGTTGGTGGATCTCAGCACTCAGGTGGAGCATTTCCTCCTGAAGACCTCTGTTATTGGCCCCTCCTGCTGAGGAAGGAGGGGGAAGACATACATTCTAGGTCTCCACATCTGCCAGGCTTTTCCCCAAGGCCACACCGATGAGCTGAAATATAATCATAATTTAAAGAAGTTAGGTCATGAGAGACAATCCAAGAGGAACATCAGATTGCAAAGGCAGCCATTAATGGGAACAAAAAAGCCCTAAAATGAGCTCGCCCTAAGGACTTCCTTAGCCATAAGGGCCCTCGAGACTGGTCTGGATGGGGAGGACACGAGAGAGCCAGTGTTCAGAACTGCCGCCATGGGCAGGAAGAGCCGCATCCAGATGTGGGTGAGAAAAAAAAAAAAACACAAGCCCATCATAAATAAAAACCCAATGCAAACAATTGAGGTTTACACAGGACCAGAGTGTGGATGCTGATTTCTTCTCTCCCTGGAGAACCGAGTCTCCTGAGAGGCTTCTTACAAGACAGGAAACTTCCTTGACGCCACAATATCCAAGTCCTTGACTATAAAAATCTCAGCTTGAGACACCAGCTCTCGAGCCTAAGGCCAAGCCTGCACCTCATACCTTAAAAAGGAAGACTGAGACAGGAGGCACTCAGCCACAGGTAAAACAGCAGCTTAATTTCACTGGCAGCAGGAGAATCACACCCCATAACTACGGAGAAGTTAAAGTGAGGTCACCGGCCCACTTGTTGCTTATCACTCTTGCGATGATGCTGACAGGCAAACTCTGTCTATAAATTGAAGCACCTGAGGAGAAAACAAGATGGAAACAACTTCCCAACACCTTTCTATGTTCCGTGGATACTCCTAAAGTTACTCTTCAGTGTGTCAACTCAAGAAGATCATGTAGCTTTTCCTGTAATGAGAATTTTTTAAAGACTTTCTTATTGTTCATTTTGGGTTCCTCTCCAGTTTCCCCCACACTCTTAAAAGTATAGAAACCAAAACCTGAGTATGAAAACCCACTCCGTGTATGACTAAGTATTTTTGTGCAAGGGTTTCTTGTCCATCCATCCAATATTAATCTTAATATATCCCAATGCTATGTTGCTTTTTTCTCCTCTCGGTGACTGCACTTTGGGGTTCTACTTAGCTTTGGGTCTATGTTGACCTCCCAATTTCCCACCTCTGTCCCACAGCTATTTTGGGCTCATGCTGTATCTTTTACCTGTATTAACAGTGTGGCTTGTACTTGTCACTGGTAAATTCGTTCTGGCTATCCAGAATAATTTCTCAATGATCAAAGTCTTCAAAATATTTTATTTGCATCTTCATAAATCAAGTAGTAGCCACTCGATTGGGCACGATTTGTAGAATTAATTACATGCTTTATACCTTCATTCAGGTCACAAATATATAGAACAGAACAGGGCCTGGAGCTGCTTAAATGGAACAATGACTGACAGAGCTGCTTGGCCTGGCACAAAGCCACAGACTTCTGCTTGTAGTGGAGCTCAGTAAGACCTAGGCTGCATGGGTGGAGTTGATTCACAGCATTAATTTGCCAGTAGCACAGCCACTGAGGTTGCAAAAAAAAGAATGAAGAAAGATGCGTAGACAAAGCTGCTCATTTCCCAGGACTTCCTTGGGTTCTGAGCCTGACTTTTGCTTCCTTGTTCTCCTACCAGTCTCAGTTTGGTTGGTCTATCTCCACATGTGCCATCAAGCACTTGAGACAAAATAAAGGGGGACTGGATAAAACCACTTTTGAAAATTTAGGACCTCAACCCCTCATTTAAACTATGAGATGTTACATTTCTATATAAACCCTTTTCAATGAACTTAACTAAAATAAACATTGGCAGGGCACCTGGGTGGCTGTCAGTTAAGCATTTGCCTTCAGCCTCAGATCTTGATCTCAGTGTCCTGGGACTGAGTCCCACATTGGGCTTCCTGCTCAGTGGGGAATCTGCTTCCCTCCTGCCCCTGTCCCTGTTTGTGCTCTCTCTCTCAAATAAATAAATAAAACCTTTAAAAAATAAATAAATAAACATTACCATCAGCTTTGAATATGGGCACTTTATTCTTCACTAAAACCTAAGTGTTGTTTCTCTTTAAAAATAACAACTCACTTTGGGGCTTCTGGGTGGTTCAGTCAATCAAGTGTCTGCCTTTGGCTCAGTTCATGATCCCAGAGTCCTGGGATCGAGCTCCTCATTGGGCTTCCTGCTCAGCAGGGAGTCTGATTGTCCCTCTCCCCCTACCCCCTGTTCATGCTCTCTCTCTCTCAAATAAATCTTTAAAAATAATCTCATCTTAATGATATCTTTTTTTTTTTTTTAAGTGGGCTCCATACCCAGGGAGGAGCACAATATGGGGCCTGAACTCATGACCTGGAGAACAAGACCTCAGCTGAGATCAAGACCTGGATGCCCAAGTAACTGACTGAGTCACCCAGGTGCCCCATCTATATGTATATATTTTTAAACTGCCTTCTCAGTGCTTGTTATCTTTCACTGATTTAAATACACCTACTTTCTTTAAAAATAAAAAATAAAGAAACACAGAATGTCAATACCAGAAAGGACCTGAAGGTACACCTAGTCTAATTTCCCACTTTAAAATTAGGAAATAGAGCTATGATTTGCTTCCCAGCTAATTTGGGTTCTGTGTCAGAGGAAGCTTGCTTTAGGCTAACTTATCTTTAAAATTGAAATGTAAATGCATGAAAAATGACTCAGAATCTAGCTTCTTAATCAGTTTTTCTTGCTCATCTATGGAAAGTTCACATTTCTATATGTTTTCCCAAATAAAACCCCAGGGCTTTCAGTATGTGTGGTATTAGTATGAATCCTTTAGGTCTATTGTTAATTATATCTCATACAGGATCCTCCCCACTGGCCAGTTCCTAATTCATTTGTTCTATTGCTTCCATGGTATTATTAAACCTCTTTTTGTGTGCTGGGTTTCCTTTTACCCTACAGAAATTCATATGCAAGTCTGATCTCCTGTTTGAATTGCATTGTTTTGTTTTTAGCCTATGACATATTTTTCACAATGTAAAGCAGTTATTACACATGTGAAAAGCATTAATGATTTTTTTAAGTCCTTCACATGACGTCTACTGACTTTTTTCTCCTTCATTGCATTTGATACTTGATAACTTTTTTTCTGTTGCACACATTCAAATGAAGAAAGTCAATGCTTGATTCATTTCACAAGCATTTCCTAGTTATTTATTAAAGACCTTACGTTTGCTTGAGAATGGGATTTTGTGGGAGATACCTGGGGAAAATTACCAACATAGCCAGATCTGAGACTTCCAGATGTGAACAAGACTAAAAATAAGGATGAAGCAACTTGTTTTGGCCAAAAGATAGCTCTTACCTTGGAAGGAACACAATGTGGGATGTGTTTGTTAGGGTAAATATGTGTATACCTGAGGTAGGAAGGTAGCTTGGTGTTGAATAAAGTTTACCTTTCAAGGATGTGGTAAAGAGGAACCCAGAGACTAACTGTAAGAGACTATTTCACCAGAAACCAGCAAACACAGTTTTGAGAATCTGGACACAACAGTTATGGCAAAACAAGCCTTATTTATTTGGCAGCCAGACAGTCACGCCCTCAAAGTCCAGGAAAGCTGAAGTGAATTTACAATGATTTCATAAACCAAGGTTCCTCCTACCCAAAACTAGACATTGATTTTTTTCTAGTTTATCATTATTTTAATAGAGAACATTAAAATATAACATAGTGATACAAAAATATATTTAACATGTTGACATGACCCTATGGCCAAGATGGAGCCATTCCTGTCTGAGGGTGTCACATAAGCAGACTGAAACTTAGATAACTTTCTGTCCCTGGAAATGCTTTTCTTTTTCTTTTTTCTTAATTAATTTTTTTTACTTTTCAGCATAACAGTATTCATTATTCTTGCACCACACCCAGTGCTCCATGCAATCCGTGCCCTCTCCTATACCCACCGCCTGGATCCCCCAACCTCCCACCCCCCACTCCTTCATAACCCTCAGATTGTTTTTCAGAGTCCATAGTCTCTCATGGTTCACCTCCCCTTCCAATTTCCCTCAACTCCCTTCTCCTCTCCATCTCCCCTTGTCCTCCATGCTATTTGTTATGCTCCACAAATAAGTGAAACCATATGATAATTGACTTTCTCTGCTTGGCTTATTTTCAAGGAAAGGTGATGGAAAGAAAATTACACTTACCAAAGATAGTCCATATACACTATGGAGTATTATACCTCCATCAGAAAGGATGAATATCTAACTTTTGTAGCAACATGGACGGGACTGGAAGAGATGATGCTGAGTGAAATAAGTCAAGCAGAGAGAGTCAATTATCATATGGTTTCACTTATTTGTGGAGCATAACAAATATCATGGAGGACAAGGGGTGTTAGAGAGGAGAAGGGAGTTGGGATAAATTGGAAGGGGAGGTGAACCATGAGAGACTATGAACTCTAAAAAACAATCTGAGGGGTTTGAAGTGGTGGGGGGGGAGGTTGGGGTACCAGGTGGTGGGTATTATAGAGGGCACGGATTGCATGGAGCACTGGGTGTGGTGAAAAAATAATTAATACTGTTATGCTGAAAATAAATAAAAAATAAATTTAAAAAAATTAAAAGGAAAAAAAAGATATTCTCTATCCAGCATGTATATAAATTTGTCTATCATGAACCCTATCCAAAGACTAACAAATAATTTATTAAGTATCTCTGCCAAGTAATAGGACAGCCATTGCAAGGGAAATACACTTGCCCTAATGCAAAAGGTTTAGTTTAGTCCAGGGTTGAACTGACCTTTTCAAAATGTGATCTGGTTATTTGCCCCATACTAGGCTATAGGAGGGAAGGTTTAGGAAGGAATAACTTTACAAACCAGTTTGCCTACAACTGAGAACTAGAGTGAAGGACTCACATGACTACTCATCGTTAAGATCGTGTCACTCAGAATCTGGTTGTCTTCACATCTGTGTCTCTGGTTCACTTTTTCTGGAGCTAATCCTGTCCACAGCAGCAATAACCACATGACCAGCTGATACCCCAATCTAAATATTAGAATGGACATTTGCTTATCTTGCAGATCCCTCTCTTCTCCCCAGAGCCCCTCAGTGACTTTAAGGAGTGAGAGGCAGAGGGATCTGACCGGAGAGGCAATACTGTACATAATTAAAGTCACAAGCATTGGTTAGGAGAAGCTTTTCAAGGAAAAGGAGAAGTGGAATTCATGCAAGAATTTAAGGGAGAAGTATGGGTCAGGTACAGCTAGAGCAATAAAAAGGGGATCTTGGGAGAAGGAGAAGAAATGGTGTTAAGGATGTGAGGTATCCCAGATAGCCAACTACTCATGTCCTCAAGAGCCAAAGAGATGTCCAGTGAGATTTGAGGAATGCTCATGTATGTTCTTTTTGTTGGTCTCCTCTTTTTCTTATGCAGGAGGTATAGAGGCAGACCCAGAACACCTCATTTTCCCAGCAGTTTCTCTAATAGCTCCAAGGAAGCTAAAACTGGAAAAGCCCTGCTACTCCTGCAGAAGGACAGATACCAAATGATCTGTTTTCTCCTTAATAACTCAGAGACTCACAGGCACAGTCTATGTAGGAGGTGTAATTGCTAAGTGTCACTGGGCAAGGTGGAGACACACAGGAGTGCCAGCGAGTGCACTGGGATCACTGTCAGTGACTTAATCTCTGAGGTCCAAGGCTTTCAACTCTTGAGCTTGCAAACTGCTGGTTGTACCTTCAGTAATGGCTGGTATGAACAGTATTTCAGCCCTGGGTACCAAGTACTGAGATTTGATAGAAGCTTGCTCTTAAAGTGTCACCTGCTGGTCACTGATGTGTCCCAACCTGGGTGGTCTGTCAGGTTGTCCAACAGACTTCTCTTTTGTGTAACGAGATTTCACCAAGACAGAGATCCCTGCTTTGGAAGCATTTCCGATTGCCTTGGAGGTTCTCAGCACTTTCCTGAAGTGGATGTTAGGCCTGCCACCTCCCCCAGCAGCCCTCCAAAGACTTCCTGTCTTCTGTGGTGTGTTTTGGATACAAAAACCCAAGAGGGGAACTGTCCATGGTCTTGTTGTAAGTAAACATTCTTCTGAAGCTAGAGCTATAGGTGGTACATAGGGGCAAAGGTGGGAAGGAGGAGCAAGCGATAGAAGGAGGGGGGGAGAAAAGGTGGATTGGAAAGTAAAGTAGAGTGAGGATAGGGGTTGGCTGGCAACGTGGCTGGGAAGCTCAAGGAGGGCAGAAAGAAGACTGGGAAGTGGTTTTATAAAAAATAGCTTCTTACTCTAGGCTTACAAGGGCTGCAGGAGTCCAGACCCCAAAGGGCTATGAGCCTGCCACCCTGGAAACCCAGAACCTGACTTGGACTTACTTGCTGGCTACTGTGTGCAGCTTCCTCCTCGATGCTATCTGTGAACTTGGTGCTAGCGTCTTCAGTATTGCCCCCTGAAGCTGCACCTGGAAGTGAGTCCAGAAGAGAAAGGTGATTTCCTTCACAGGTGGCTTTCAGACAGCAGCTAAAATTACACTTTTTGCCATCTGCCTCTGATTTCTTCCTTTCCCATATGTATGGCCCTGTAGCCAGCAGGGCTGAAGGTGGAACCACTGTGCCAAATCTGCAGAAAAGACTTATATCACTGATGCTTTCTAATATTTAAGCTTAAGCCTTAAAACATTCACTGAGTTTGACTGCACAGACCTGTACCTAAGGAGCTGTCTGTTAGATAGAGTGGTTACCCCCTCACCTATTTCCAGAAAGCCTGAACTATTTCCTATCCTGCCAGCCTGGCTATGTAACAACTTTGTCTTTTGAAACATGGGCCCAACATGACTAACCTTTTCTCCACCATTGAGTACTGAGCGGGTCCCTGATTAAAGGATACCTGCTTTTCTCATCCTTTTCCATCTCTGAGGTCATGGGGTGGCCATATCTTTGAGGAACACCCCTCTAGGGGCTGTATATTCTACAGAAGCTCAGGACTAGTCAAAACTCAAGGCACAGAATGGTTTTGGTGTTTCCTAATTCCTTCTTTTATCCTCCCCTTCTCTCTCAAACTCTTGTTCAATGCCCCCAGCATCTTTTGCCTGAATGGTTTCTTATAGTTCTTATACTTCCAAGTGAGTTTTTATTCATTGTTTTGTTTCTCAAAGATGGACACAGTCATCTGAGGACAAAAACATCTGCGTCTTGCACTAAGGGAGGAACAATAGCTGCAGTTTGTGGTCTGGGCAAAGATCTGAGACACTGTTGACTGATAGAACTTTTTGTAATTCTATGCATATTCTGCCCAATACAGTAGACACATGTGGTTACTGAGCACTCAAAATGGGCTAAGGTGATTGAGGAACTTTTTTTTTTTTAATTCAAATTTAAATTCAGCTAGGCACACAGGGCTCATGGCCACCATATTGGACAGAACAAAGCTGGGGCATTTCTTCCTCTCAATATCGTTATAATAAAAGACTGTCCACCCAATTTTAGATTAAGACCTGTGGCCCACATTACTGATTTCTTCTGAAGTTGGGGGAATTTATGATGGTTAATTCATTTTAACACCAAAGAAAATCTACCATGACAATCCCCGTGTCTACAGAACAGGTCTTAAAGAAACTGCCTAAGTTAGAGAAAGCTGAGATTTCATTCAAATTCTGGCCTTAGCAACCAACCTATTAAAACTCCTCTTCTAGGCACTGAGTAACCTGTGTCTGAAAGAGATTAAATGGTTTGTCCACAGTTACACAGATAGTACTGACAAGAGCTGTGCCAAGAAATCAGGTCTCTGGACTTTCAGACAGAGGCAACTCCCTGCTCCTTCTGGTGACAAATCAGATCTTTATCTTTGCTTCTTCCTCCATGACCAAAGAACCTACTCCTGAGCTCAGACATCCATGGATAAATAATGAGCATCCACTATCCTCTCTTCAGATAAGGTGAACAGGTCCATCTCACATCTTCATTCCATCTCCTGTCATCTGCAAGTTCATGCCAGAGCATTTGCAATGACCCAGGCCAATCTTATTAAAGTACTAAAAGGTAGTAAGTATGTTGCCCTAACAATCAAATCTTATGACTCATCCCATGATTGTTGTATTAATGTTGGACCAAGTTCCTGTGCCCTGTTCAATAATGTCCTACCTATAAGAGGTAACTCCACCACTCAGATCATTAGGGAGTTCTTGGAAGACATTGTACAAGAGGGATTTCCAATACTTACTCTTTCAAACCAGCCCCAGAATCATCTCATTCACAAAGGTAATTGCAGAGAGATGGATGAACAGACTCCCTAAGCTTTGGCAACTCACTGAAATCCAGGATGCTAATTCACTTGTGGACATCCATATCTTACTATGCTTATTTAGGAAAATCATTCCCTGTACAACAGTAGAGATCAGAATCTTTTATTTTTTCCTTGTAAAGGAAATGAATGTCCCACTCAATGACAGATTAAGAAAGCATGGTTCTCACATTGTTTCTCCTCTGAGCTTCAGACTAGAGAATGTGCCTGTGGTTGAAGAAAACTCAGCTGGATGAGTTGAACTCATCTCCATTATTAATCTTGAGGGCTTGTGTGGCCACACTGCCCTACATCCCAGGGGGATTCCTGGGCTAGGTTCCAGGAGTAAGGTTAAGGGACGATTGGAAAAAGTGACTGTCACTGGTCTTAAAGGCTTTCATCTCACATATTCTGCCCTCTACTTACCTTTTGGCCTTTCTGATGCCATGCATACATTTTTAGAAAATGTTCTCTCTGCAGTTGACTCAGGGCCCCAAACCATGGTTTTGACTTCATCTGGAGTTAAATGGAGACAAAGTAAGCATGCCCATTTCATCCCAACGTTCTACTACATAGGAGTTTTGCTTTCTTCATTTGTTTTTAGCTAGTTTAGTCTGGTGTAGTTCCTTTAGGGAAATTTCAACAGTTGCTCATCCTTTTACCAATTTGAATTAGAATTCTGAAGGCTGTGAGGGGAGGGAGCTAGAATAAAGTTGAAAAAGTTTTATAGAAAAAATTGAAATGAGTAAACTATTCCACATAAAGCCCTGTAGGTTTGCACTAGACACCTTTGTTACCATTTTTTTTAAATCAATGACAGTAATTTCTCTTTTTGAGGGAATACCCTTTTCTAAGCTTTTACAAAGCAACAAAATGCTATCTTCCAAACTAACTGGTGATGTTCTAAATTTCTGATTTAAATCTACTATACATTATATTGGTGCACCTACTGCTTCTTATTTTAGATACTCTGAAAAGTAAGAGTCTATCACTTCAAATTTAACTTTTTTTTTAGCCTTTGATGGTCGTTCCCAAATTGTGGTTTTTGAAAATTTCTACATTCAGATCCAAACTCCCTTTTAGATTTAGAAAATTATCCTTCACGACCTTACTTGATAAAGTACACAGAAATAAAATACTGTAGATCCTTCTGTGAAAATTTAAGTGTCATGCACATGTATTCTTTTAATCATTGAAACAGAAATGGATAGTTTTGTGGAGATTTTAAAATTGAGGATGGCATTAATTATTAAGAATATGGACCCTGGAGCCCAACTGTCTGGGTTTTGTATCTGCTTCTTGATTGCACTTATCTGCACTTCCTTACTTATGAATTTCCGTTTTCCCCAACGGGAGGCTTGAAGTAACACTTTCTGGTCTCTATGCTTCACAGAACAGTTGAAAAAATAGAGTTGTCAGTAAAGTAAGATGAATTCTTTTGGACGGGTGTTTTACAAATAGGATTCATCATTAGTACATTATAACTGTCTTAAAACTCCATCATGTGTAAATAAGCCTTAGAGGAAAAATCATAGACTGTTAATTCTTCAGTAATGAGCCCTAACTGGGTTTTGACAAGACCATTTTCTCTAAATTCTACTCTACAGTCATTATTGTTTCCCCTTTAAGCTATTTTTATTCAACCAACAGGAAAGAAGTGGTATTTCCCACATAGTTACTCAGAATGTAGCAGAAATCCTATTTGACTAATTTTGAAAGCGGATTCAAAGAACAGAAATTGTACAGCATGAGTAAGCTTGTGGTGCAAAACCCCTGGCTGGTCTTCCCCTGAGAACTAAGCTCTCATACCAGATGCTCTGGGCCATCTCACCTTCACTCTTAGGCACCTGCCCTGTGCTCATTATTTTTGAGGGAAATTGGAAGGGTAGGTGAACCATGAGAGACTATGGACTCTGAAAAACAATCTGAGGGTTTTGAAGGGGTGGGGGGGTAGGAGGTTGGGGGAACCAGGTGGTGGGTATTAGAGAGGGCACGGATTGCATGGACCACTGGGTGTGGTGCAAAAACAATGAATACTGCTATGCTGAAAAGAAATTTTTAAAAAAATGAGAATTATTGCATGTTCATGTAATGGACCAACTAATTGTCCCTGACTTAAGTATGATGATATTGTATGATAGAATCCAACAGAAAAGGTTTCCTGTGAAACTCAGCATCCATTCTCTTCAGGACCAAAAAAGAGCTTTAAGGTTTCATATAGTCCTCCAAAAGCTTCTGCTGAGCTTCCACTAGACAGATTCTACTCTTACAACAGAAGTAGTTAGGAAAGAAAACTGGTGTCTGCAGCCCAGCCCCTGCTGTCTGCTGAACCCCTTTGTGGTGTAGCTTGGTCTATAGATGGCAACACCTCTCAAGCAGCTTTCTAGCTTGTACTTTATTCAGAAAGCAGTTTTCCAAGGGACTTATAATTCTGTAATGTTAAGGAGTTCTTCCTGCTCATGGCCTTTTTTTTCCCCCCTCAAAGAATACAAGCAGCAGGCCATTCCAAGAACATTTAGGGGAAAGCACCCCCCACCATTAAACGTTGACTCCTCACACCTCCATCCTGCTTACTACTGCTCTCCTTCAGCAAGGAGAACAAGAAAGAGTTTTTAAGGTAAGGGAGTTTATTTCACATTTTGGGGGGAAGAGTAATGCTGTTTCTTTAGTCTCACTTCCTTGATAGAAGAACAATGCAGGTTTCTTCCTTTTCCCTCCTCTAGTTAAATAAATCACAAAAGCATCCACTCATTCCAGAGTCTTAAATTTGACTTGGATTTTAGTACTGATTCTCCTATAAGGAAACAAACAAAAAAGACATGAGTTTTCTCTACTTCTCTTCTCATCCATCTTTTCAAGAATGAAACCAAATGGCTACTGTTTGGCCTTTGATACTTTTGTCAGATCAGTAACAATTTTCTGTGTCTCAACTGAAGTAGCTGAAATTCTAACACTTATGTGTTAAAAAGAACACTCTCCACTTCAGCACAGATGTTAACACAGTTTAACATTGAGAGAAATTAATTTACAGAGGAAAATATGCAGCTTATCTGGGTGGGAAAATAGTCCTATAAGTAATCTAATGCCAAGTTATTGGAGATTTAACATGTCACTTCCTTCTTCATTTAAATTGTTATGAAATCACTTTACTTTTTCTCTATAGCCCTATGATCAAAATTTTAAGTGATGGAAGTAAAACTGCTTTTATTATCAAATTGAATACTTCATGGAAACAGAAATTCATGACTTTTAGGACATCCTTGTACACACACATGCCTCTAGAGTTTACAGACTGAGAGGCTGGTATTTTAGAGTAACGATTTTGATAATTGCAAATGGAAGCACTACAGACTTATGTTATATACTAAAAGCAAAGCTACATGCATGCACTAGACAATTATGAGTTTTTAAGGGGAATAAAGAAGCTGATTTAGCTCATCTACTTAACACCCCTGTTCTTCGTATAATTTTCTATCTAAGATTTTCTTGCCAAACTTCCAGTTATACCCTTGAGCTTTTGCAAAAAGAAACAGTATATGCGGAGTCAAGACGGTGGAGAAGTAGCAGGCTGAGACTACTTCAGCTAGCCAGAGATCAGCTAGATAGCTTATCTAAAGATTGCAAACACCTGAAAATCCATCGGCAGATCGAAGAGAAGAAGAACAGCAATTCTGGAAACAGAAAAACAGCCACTTTCTGAAAGGTAGGACCGGCGGAGAAGTGAATCCAAAGTGACGGGAAGATAGACCCCGGGGGGAGGAGCCGGCTCCCGGCAAGCGGCCGAGCAATGGCGCACAAATGCAGGACTTTTAAAAGTCTGTTCCGCTGAGGGACATCGCTCCAGAGGCTAAACCGGGGTGAAGCCCATGCGGGGTCAGTGTGGCCTCAGGTCCCGCAGGGTCACAGAAGGATCAGGGGTGTCTGAGTGTCGCAGAGCTTGGGGTATTGGAACGGGAAAGCCGGCTACAGAGACAGAGCCGACAGTAAGCTCACAGCTCGGTGTTACCTTGAACCGGTCGCAGGCTCGGTGAGCTCGGAGCACGGCCTGAGGTCAGGCAGACGGGAGTAACAGGGCGCTGTTGTCTGAGGGCGCACTGAGGAATGGGGACCCAGGCTCTCGCCTCCTCCAGGCCAGAGACCAGGAGGCTGCCATTTGTATTCCCGTCCTCCGGAACTCTACAGAAAGCGCTCAGGGAACAAAAGCTCTTGAAAGCAAACCCGAGCGGATTACACACCCCTGCCCCTGCTAAGGGCGATGCAATTGCGCCTGGGGCAAAGACACTTGAGAATCACTATAACAGGCCCCTTCCCCAGAAGATCAACAAGAAATCCAGCGGAGACCAAGTTCACCTACCAAGGAGTGTGGTTTCAATACCAAGGAGAGCAGCAGAATTCCAGAGGAGGAGAAAGCCAAGCACGGAACTCATGGCTTTTTCCCTGTGATTTTTTTTAGTCTTGCAGTTAATTTAATTTTTTTCTTTTCCATTTTTTGTTTTTTTTCTCGCCTTCTGGTTAAATTTTTTTTTAACTTTTACCTTTTTCTTTTTTAAAGTTTTTTAACTAGTTTATCTAATATATATATATTTTATTTTTTATTTTTTTCTTATTTGTTTTCCTTTTTTAAAATTCTTTTCTTTTCTTTTCTTTTTTTATTTTTTCTTTTTTTTTCTTTCTTCCTTTTTGAACCTCTTTTTATCCCCTTTCTCCCCCCTCACGATTTGGGATCTCTTCTAATTTGGTTAAAGCATATTTTCCTGGGGTTGTTGCCTCCCTTTTAGTATTTTACTTGCTCCTTCATATACTCTTATCTGAGCAAAATGACAAGACAGAAAAATTCAACACACAAAAAAGAAGAAGAGGCAGTACCGAAGGCTAGGGACCTAATCAATACAGACATTGGTAATATGTCAGATCTAGAGTTCAGAATGACAATTCTCAAGGTTCTAGCCGGGCTCGAAAAAGGCATGGAAGATATTAGAGAAACCCTCTCGAGAGATAGAAAAGCCCTTTCTGGAGAAATAAAAGAACTAAAATCGAACCAAGTTGAAATAAAAAAAGCTATTAATGAGGTGAAATCAAAAATGGAGGCTCTCACTGCTAGGATAAATGAGGAAGAAGAAAGAATTAGTGATATAGAAGACCAAATGACAGAGAATAAAGAAGCTGAGCAAAAGAGGGACAAACAGCTACTGGACCACGAGGGGAGAATTCGAGAGATAAGTGACACCATAAGACGAAACAACATTAGAATAATTGGGATTCCAGAAGAAGAAGAAAGAGAGAGGGGAGCAGAAGGTATACTGGAGAGAATTATTGGGGAGAATTTCCCCAATATGGCAAAGGGAACGAGCATCAAAATTCAGGAGGTTCAGAGAACGCCCCTCAAAATCATTAAGAATAGGCCCACACCCCGTCACCTAATAGTAAAATTTACAAGTCTCAGTGACAAAGAGAAAATCCTGAAAGCAGCCCGGGAAAAGAAGTCTGTAACATACAATGGTAAAAATATTAGATTGGCAGCTGACTTATCCACAGAGACCTGGCAGGCCAGAAAGAGCTGGCATGATATTTTCAGAGCACTAAACGAGAAAAATATGCAGCCAAGAATACTATATCCAGCTAGGCTATCATTGAAAATAGAAGGAGAGATTAAAAGCTTCCAGGACAAACAAAAACTGAAAGAATTTGCAAACACCAAACCAGCTCTACAGGAAATATTGAAAGGGGTCCTCTAAGCAAAGAGAGAGCCTACAACTGGTAGATCAGAAAGGAACAGAGACCATATACAGTAACAGTCACCTTACAGGCAATACAATGGCACTAAATTCGTATCTCTCAATAGTTACCCTGAATGTTAATGGGTTAAATGCCCCTGTCAAAAGACACAGGGTATCAGAATGGATAAAAAACAAGACCCATCTATATGTTGCCTCCAAGAAACTCATTTTAAGCCCGAAGACACCTCCAGATTTAAAGTGAGGGGGTGGAAAAGAATTTACCATGCTAATGGACATCAGAAGAAAGCAGGAGTGGCAATCCTTATATCAGATCAATTAGATTTTAAGCCAAAGACTATAATAAGAGATGAGGAAGGACACTATATCATACTCAAAGGGTCTGTCCAACAAGAAGATCTAACAATTTTAAATATCTATGCCCCCAACGTGGGAGCAGCCAACTATATAAACCAATTAATAACAAAATCAAAGAAACACATCAACAATAATACAATAATAGTAGGGGACTTTAACACTCCCCTCACTGAAATGGACAGATCATCCAAGCAAAAGATCAGCAAGGAAATAAAGGCCTTAAACGACACAATGGACCAGATGGACATCACAGATATATTCAGAACATTTCATCCCAAAGCAACAGAATACACATTCTTCTCTAGTGCACATGGAACATTCTCCAGAATAGATCACATCCTCAGTCCTAAATCAGGACTCAACCAGTATCAAAAGATTGGGATCATTCCCTGCATATTTTCAGACCACAATGCTCTAAAGCTAGAACTCAACCACAAAAGGAAGTTTGGAAAGAACCCAAATACATGGAGACTAAACACCATCCTTCTAAAGAATGAATGGGTCAACCGGGAAATTACAGAAGAATTGAAAAAAATCATGGAAACAAATGATAATGAAAATACAACGGTTCAAAATCTGTGGGACACAACAAAGGCAGTCCTGAGAGGAAAATATATAGTGGTACAAGCCTTTCTCAAGAAACAAGAAAGGTCTCAGGTACACAACCTAACCCTACACCTAAAGGAGCTGGAGAAAGAACAAGAAAGAAACCCTAAGCCCAGCAGGAGAAGAGAAATCATAAAGATCAGAGCAGAAATCAATGAAATAGAAACCAAAAAAACAATAGAACAAATCAACGAAACTAGGAGCTGGTTCTTTGAAAGAATTAATAAAATTGATAAACCCCTGGCCCGACTTATCAAAAAGAAAAGAGAAAGGACCCAAATAAATAAAATCATGAATGAAAGAGGAGAGATCACAACTAACACCAAAGAAATACAAACAATTATAAGAACATACTATGAGCAACTCCACGCCAACAAATTTGACAATCTGGAAGAAATGGATGCATTCCTAGAAACATATAAACTACCACAACTGAACCAGGAAGAAATAGAAAGCCTGAACAGACCCATAACCAGTAAGGAGATTGAAACAGTCATTAAAAATCTCCAAACGAACAAAAGCCCAGGGCCAGATGGCTTCCCGGGGGAATTCTACCAAACATTTAAAGAAGAACTAATTCCTATTCTCCTGAAACTGTTCCAAAAAATAGAAATGGAAGGAAAACTTCCAAACTCATTTTATGAGGCCAGCATCACCTTGATCCCCAAGCCAGACAAGGATCCCATCAAAAAAGAGAGCTATAGACCAATATCCTTGATGAACACAGATGCGAAAATACTCAACAAAATACTAGCCAATAGGATTCAACAGTACATTAAAAGGATTATTCACCACGACCAAGTGGGATTTATTCCAGGGCTGCAAGGTTGGTTCAACATCCGCAAATCAGTCAATGTGATACAACACATCAATAAAAGAAAGAACAAGAACCATATGATACTCTCAATAGATGCTGAAAAAGCATTTGACAAAGTACAGCATCCCTTCCTGATCAAAACTCTTCAAAGTGTAGGGATAGAAGGCACATACCTCAATATCATCAAAGCCATCTATGAAAAACCCACCGCAAATATCATTCTCAATGGAGAAAAACTGAAAGCTTTTCCGCTAAGGTCAGGAACACGGCAGGGATGTCTATTATCACCACTGCTATTCAACATAGTACTAGAGGTCCTAGCCTCAGCAATCAGACAACAAAAGGAAATTAAAGGCATCCAAATCGGCAAAGAAGAAGTCAAATTATCACTCTTCGCAGATGGTATGATACTATATGTGGAAAACCCAAAAGACTCCACTCCAAAACTGCTAGAACTTGTACAGGAATTTAGTAAAGTGTCAGGATATAAAATCAATGCACAGAAATCAGTTGCATTTCTCTGCACCAATAACAAGACAGAAGAAAGAGAAATTAAGGAGTCAATCCCATTTACAATTGCACCCCAAACCATAAGATACCTAGGAATAAACCTAACCAAAGAGGCACAGAATCTATACTCAGAACACTATAAAGTACTCATGAAAGAAATTGAGGAAGACACAAAGAAATGGAAAACTGTTCCATGCTCATGGATTGGAAGAATAAATATTGTGAAAATGTCTATGCTACCTAAAGCAATCTACACATTTAATGCAATTCCTATCAAAGTACCATCCATCTTTTTCAAAGAAATGGAACAAATGATTCTAAAGTTTATATGGAACCAGAAAAGACCTCGAATAGCCAAAGGGATATTGAAAAAGAAAGCCAACGTTGGTGGCATCACAATTCCGGACTTCAAGCTCTATTACAAAGCTGTCATCATCAAGACAGCATGATACCGGCACAAAAACAGACACATAGATCAATGGAACAGAATAGAGAGCCCTGAAATAGACCCTCAACTCTATGGTCAACTCATCTTCGACAAAGCAGGAAAGAATGTCCAATGGAAAAAAGACAGCCTCTTCAATAAATGGTGCTGGGAAAATTGGACAGCCACATGCAGAAAAATGAAACTGGACCATTTCCATACACCATACATGAAAATAGACTCAATGGATGAAGGACCTCAATGTGCGAAAGGAATCCATCAAAATCCTTGAGGAGAACACAGGCAGCAACCTCTTCGACCTCAGCCACAGCAACATCTTCCTAAGAACATCGCCAAAGGCAAGGGAAGCAAGGGCAAAAATGAACTATTGGGATTTCATCAAGATCAAAAGCTTTTGCACAGCAAAGGAAACAGTTAATAAAATCAAAAGACAACTGACAGAATGGGAGAAGATATTTGCAAACGACATATCAGATAAAGGACTAGTGTCCAAGATCTATAAAGAACTTAGCAAACTCAACACCCAAAGAACAAATAATCCAATCAAGAAATGGGCAGAGGACATGAACAGACATTTCTGCAAAGAAGACATCCAGATGGCCAACAGACACATGAAAAAGTGCTCCATATCACTCGGCATCAGGGAAATACAAATCAAAACCACAATGAGGTATCACCTCACACCAGTCAGAATGGCTAAAATCAACAAGTCAGGAAATGACAGATGCTGGCGAGGATGCGGAGAAAGGGGAACCCTCCTACACTGTTGGTGGGAATGCAAGCTGGTGCAGCCGCTCTGGAAAACAGCATGGAGGTTCCTCAAAATGTTGAAAATAGAACTGCCCTATGACCCAGCAATTGCACTACTGGGTATTTACCCTAAAGATACAAACGTAGTGATCCAAAGGGGCACATGCACCCGAATGTTTATAGCAGCAATGTCCACAATAGCCAAACTATGGAAAGAACCTAGATGTCCATCAACAGATGAATGGATCAAGAAGATGTGGTATATATACACAATGGAATACTATGCAGCCATCAAAAGAAATGAAATCTTGCCATTTGCAACAACATGGATGGAACTAGACAGTATCATGCTTAGCGAAATAAGTCAAGTGGAGAAAGACAACTATCATATGATCTCCCTGATATGAGGAAGTGGTGATGCAACATGGGGGCTTAAGTGGGTAGAAGAAGAATCAATGAAACAAGATGAGATTGGGAGGGAGACAAACCATAAGTGACTCTTAATCTCACAAAGCAAACTGAGGGTTACTGGGGGAGGGAGGTTGGGAGAAGGGGGTGGGATTATGGACATTGGGGAGGGTATGTGCTTTGGTGAGTGCTGTGAAGTGTGTAAACCTGGTGATTCACAGACCTGTACCCCTGGGGATAAAAATATATGTTTATAAAAAATAAGGAATTTATGGAAGTTAAAATACAGTTCTTGGATGTTAAAAATTCAGCAGAATACTTAGCAAAAAGGCCAAAACTCAAGGGTATCTTTATAAAGTTTAGAAAGGAACTGAGTAGCCCTGGGTCAACTGACCGCAACTCCTCCCATAGGGATTCCCCCAGATTCATTTACAGTTATTCCACATACAGCATTTTATATATATTGATTTTATCCATCTATATATTGCACCGCAGTTAGCACTGTATAATTAGCTCGTGTTTCCATCACATCTAATAACTATCATTTCTAAAAGAATACAAAAAATAGGGGGGAAAACGTGATAAGAGACACTAAAATAGAATGGAAAATTATAGTATAAATTAAACAAAATGAAATAAGGAATTTTCAAGAGGCTGCATTAAAATAATCATTTTCTAGAGCTTTTGAAAAATATCCATCTTCACACTAAGGAAGCTTAAGTTATTCTCTCCATAAATATATAGAAAGGGAGATACATGGCTCTCTCTCTTTCTTCATACACACATGCATGTATACACACACTACAGGTAAGAACTCCTTATATGAGTACACTATAGTAAAAAAAAAAAAAAAAAAAGGAGAAAATTAAAACAAAGGATATTCCAGCAGAGAGAAAGGTAGTAATTCTAAACATGACATGACTAAAATTTAGATCAGTGTCAGGATTCACGTTTACAATACAGACCAGACCCTAGAGAACATTTCCCATGTGCTCAGTGATAACAATTTAGGTGTGTATATGCCACTAAGGTATCATTCAAGACTAAGGATAAAAAGAGCATATCCAGACAAAAGAACACACAAGAATGTTTACTACTAGTAGACTATGGTAGAACGTATTACACATGGTTTATGCCAAGACAAAACTAAGCCTAGAATGGAAACAAGAGATTCAAGAAGAACTGGTGACACAATAAGTAATACATTTTTAAAGACATTATTTAATTGAAAATTATTGTGCTATTTCTAAATAGGCAGTAGCTTCAAAATAATAAGTTTCATCAAAAAATAGAAAATGAAAATTCCAGAGAGGAATGGATAAAATAGGAACAAAGGTAATTGTTGAAGAGGAATCTGAGCACATGTATCAACATGTATCCATCTTTAGACCCACTTAAAAATGAGGGTCATTAAATGTGCTTGCCACAGCCAAGAAATCTGGGGATGTATGAGTGAGCTGGGGATGGGAAGCACAGTGGGTAACAGAATTAAATCTATATATGGGAGAATAAGAGACGGTGGGCACTTCTTTACTGATGAAGCAGAGGACGAAGTGGCCAGGAAGGTGATCTGGAAAGGCTCCTGGATCCAGCTCTAGAAAAAGCAAGACAGGCTGAAAGGTTGGGGTTGGGGAGGAGCAGGGATTGAGAGTGGTTTCTAGGAAGTCCATATGTGGAACAAGTGGCATAGGTGACACCTCTCCACTCATACTCTTGGTCCCATATCCTGTATCTGGCCATTTTAGATTCCACAGAGGACAGAGATTACCCAGAGGAAAGACTTTACCCAGGTCAGTGGAGAGCTACACACCTCAACAGAAATTTACCACAATTCCTGAAAGAATTAGAGATCCTATGGTAGATGCTGGTTCCAGAATCTAAATTATCTTCTTACTGCTACACGCATGATGAAAATCAGCAGCAGAGTAAGGAATGACCAAGAAGAACTAATAGCATGAAAGAAATGAAAACAATTAGAATTGCAGGCTTCAAGAGAAAATGTAAACATTTAAAATTCATATTTCAGAATGACTCAAGAATGTATTTGTTATATAATGCCATAATATTATACAAAATGAACTACAAAAAAAGTAGGATGGGGTGGGGAAGAAAGTTTAAAAATTGTATACTCATTATGTAAATTAAAAATTTTTAAAACATTAAAAAAATGCAAAAAAAAAGGAAATTTTATTCAGAGTTAAGAAGACTAAGGGAGATTGATTTTGAGAGAAAAACAGCCTAATGCAGCATTCCAATAGTGTCCATATATGAATGTCATGAATTTGAGCTGTGGAGAAAAGCGGAAAAGAAAGAGAAAGACAAATACCTACAGTAGGCAGAGAAGTCATTTAGAAAAGCTGAGGGGGAAAAACACCCCACAAATTTCACAATAAAAGGACTGCCTAATACCCTTAAGAATGGGTAGAATATATAACTAATTAAACCTTCCCCTTGATACATAACTTTGAAATGTAGAGCATTAAGTTTCTAGAGAGAAAGTTCAGGAGAACTGCATCAGATTTTCATCAGAGTGGAGTCTACAAATAAAATTGTGGTGTATCTTTAACATTTTGATTGTAAAATATGATTCAAACTTAAATTCTGTCTCTGAAGACCACCAGACAGAAATTTTACCTCCTTTGTTGTCTCTCCTCCTATGTCTTCCACGCTCTGTGTATTTTCCTGCCTGCCTGCCTCTTACTCTATCTTTGTTTCTTTTTAAGGATTTTGTCCAACATATTAATAAGAACAATATAAGTGAAAGGTAAAATAAAGGAAGGCTATACCCACAACAGTGAAGTTCAACTAGAGTTCCAGCATAACTTGGTATGTGCACTAAGGAGACCTTGAAATATAACATTAAAATAAGAACATGAGTTGTATGACATCTAAAGGAAAAATAGTCTTGAAGAAAAGGAACCAATTAGATACCAAAAAGTATGTATGTAACAAATAGTCCATGCTAAAGAAAGCCCTCTTTACTTTAGTCAATAAGGATGGCATAAAGGTGAAATAGAAAATCTGGAAAAATACAAACCTGATTTGAATATAAACTAAATGTAAAAAATCACACCTTTGAGACCTTGATGATGAGTAAGAAGAGAGAATCCATTTCAAGAACATGTGAGTTCCATTCTTGAGTAGCTCAGAGCTAGGACACTGACCCACAGATTGGGATACTGCTGCCTATGCAAGTACCATGGTTCTAAATCATAAAATTTTTAACATTTATTGTTTTTCATCTTGGCTTGAAGTGTCAATATTCAGCAGTGTAAATTTTAGTCAACCTAGGCAACATGAAAATAAAGATTATAACTACCAGAAAAGGATTGATGGGAAGGAGAATTATAGATAGAGTAATTTTCTTAATCTGAGAGGCAAATCAAGAGGCAGCATGTTAACCAGTTAGGAAAAAAAAAATAGAAGTTGCAACATATCTTTTAAATATCCCAGAAGTAAAAAATTTTTACTAGTGACAGGATGGTGAACTTGATCTTTACTCTTAGCCATCCTAGCTGTCAGTCATGAGAAAATTTCTAAACATAAATAAAGAACAGAGACCATGTTACTCAGTGATAAGGAGGTAACCGATTTGTGTGAAGTAGTATGGGACTGGGCTAGGACTCCATCTTTCAATTATGATCCCTCACTATTTTGTGCCATGTATATACCCATTGTTGTATATTAAATATGAAAAAACAAATCAATGTACTGTATACATGTCTGTTTTTGAAATTCAAATTATGAAATTAATAATATTAGCAGACGCTCCACTGAGCACAGAGTTTGATGCAGGGCTCAATCTCAGGACCCTAATATCATGACCTGAGCTGAAGGCAGAGGCTTAACCCACTGAGCCACCCAGAAGCCCCAAAAGTGAGTTTTCTTATGACACCAGATGGGCTAAATAGAAAGCAAACCATTTTTCAAAGAAATAAACTTTGAAAGAAAGCAAATAAAAGAAAGTAAGCAAAAGAAAGAAAGAAAACAAACTTATTTTAGGTTTTTAAAAAATTATTTTTTAAAAGTTAACATGTGCATAAAAGGAAATTGAAAAACACAAGAAGCAAAGAACAAAGTCACCCATAATCATAAGCAGTTTACAGTTTGACTTCTAGGTCCCATGTGTGTATCTACAAAAGTAAGCATTTTAATGTAATTAAGATCATAGTTATGTATCATGCTTTTTTGACAAAGATAGAGAGAGAGATCACAAGTAGAGCAGCAGGCAGAGAGAGAAGGGGAAGCAGGCACCCTGCTGAGCAGAGAGCCCGATGTGGGGCTCGATCCCAGGGCCCAGGGATCATGACCTGAGCCGAAGGCAGAGGCTTAACCCACCGAGCCACCCAGGCGCCCCTGTACCATGCTTTTTTATACACCATGGATATTTACCATTTCAAAGCCCCCAAACTATGAGTATTTTGATAACCAAGAATACACCACACCAACTCCATCTGAAAGAAAAAATGCAATCCTGCCTTTCTTGGTAACAAAAAATTCAGAAAAGACAAAAATGGCAACAGGCCTCTAGATAAAGATACTGGCAGGGTTACAATTAAAACATTGCGTTCCCTTAATGTGCAATTAAAACAGCCCTAAGTAAGAGTATACAATGTATAATGCTTCTAAAAGAATCCAATCTAGACTATGCAAATATTAGCAAGGGGGTATGTTTCCATTGAAAGAGATGCACACACAATAACAGTTATTACAATAGAAGAATGAACACATCCACATACATCTCTCCCTCTATACTTCCTTCTGCACTTCTGCTGCCAACCTAGTAAGTCCTGACATTTCTGAGACAGCATAACAATTCTGTGTCCAAGATGTTTCTTTCCTATCAACAATAACAAAAAGAAACTTATAAATGTGTTGATTCACTAGCTGTACATTTTATCACACATTGTCACCTCAGGACATCCAAAAAGCTTAGGTGTTACAAAATAATGAAACTTGCCCACAACAAACACAGGTACTTCATAACAATACGCACACAGATCTATGGCTATAACCTAAAATGCTCTCCTCTTTGTGGAAAGAACTAGGAAAAAGCCCTTCCCTTCACCCCTCCTCTGCTCCCTCCATCATTTTAATGACCAAGTCTAGGACTACATCTGGCTTTAAGAGGTTATTGACAGACATTCCCAGAACAGTACTTCCTAAAAACTAACAAAAGGGCCTTCATAAAAGGAGTATTTACTACCTCTACTTTTAATATACTTTAGGTATTATGACTTGTTTATCCTTTGACATACAGCAATGTTAACTAAAATGAACATACAGACCTTTGAAGACTCATGGGCACAGAACCATTTTCTCCTCACTTCCTTCCCTGCCTCCATCCCCATCCCCTAATGAATGCAATGAAAAGTCAGCATACTCTCCAAGACATCAAGTTTAACAACTCCATTCCCAAAATACAAACATTCTCATAAATTAAAAATAAAGGGTGTTGCAACTCTACTTCTAACATGTTCACTTTCAAACATCCAGAAGACTGGATGTTTCAAATAAGGACTTATTTAAAATTTGCTCACTACATACATAGTAGCACTGAAAGAATATTCTGGCTTAGAACCCTTCCTTTTCTCATCTCTATCAACTTAGTGGGAAGTATAAGTAAGCATCTGTAATGCGTAGAGGGGCTTTTAACAATTTCACTTCCTCTAGTTGTTTTCAGAATAGTCTCTCCTATGAACTTAAACACAAAGTATACACAATGCATTTGTTTACTAACTACTTTTGCCATACACTAGCAACCTCTTTAACATCTAGAAAGACTAGATGTTGTAAATTAGGATTTATTTGTCCTTTATATACACTACATACACAGCTAAGTAAAACAAAATGCAGACATACGGGACATTGGTTAATCCTCCAAAACTACAAACATACTGGTATAAAGTCCTTTGCTCTTTCTTCTCCTTCCTCCCTGAACCAGCACAAATATCACAGAATGTGTACTGCTGAGCCAAAAGTCACTTATAGAAGAAATGCTTTCCTTTGAATTTCAATGAAATGCATACAGAATGTGCTAATTTTACTAATTTGTCATACATTGCCAACCTCTTTAAGATCTAGAAAGACTAGATGATGAAAATTAGGACTCACTTATCTAGTATATACACAGCTAAGTAAACCAAAATGCTGGAACATAAAGGGCAATGGTTAATCTTCCCTCACTATAAACACGCTGGCAGAGCTCTCCTCCCTCCTCCTTTGAACCAGTGCACAAACACAATGTGTACTATTCAAAGAGGTGCTTTGAGGGGGTGGAAGGTTGGGCAAACCAGGTGGTGGGTATTAGAGAGGGCACAGATTGCATGGAGCACTGGGTGTGGTGGAAAAACAATGAATACTGTTACTCTGAAAATAAATTTAAAAAATTAAAAAAACAAAAACAAAAACAAAAACAAAAGAGGTGCTTTGGCCATTCCTCCCAAATTAAAGAGCATTCCCTATGAATGTTAATAAAAAGATATTTATTAGAATGTCTTTTTACTACCTCTATTTTCAACACCTATCAGGCACTTCAGAGTACCTGGAAAGAGTAGATATTTCAAAAATGTACTTAGCATTGTCATCTACATATACAGTAGTTGAGGGATAAAATGCAGACACAAAACAATGGTTGTAATATGAAAATGTCTTCTAAATATGAGGAGTCTGGCACAGAACCTTCTTTTCTTCCTGCTCAAGGTCGTCTACCTCATGTCCTCTTAACCACTGAACAAATGTGGATGTGTGTCACTCCTGATGTCCCTTCAAGAGGAGGTCTAGCAATTCCATTTCAAAGTCATTTTCAAAAGACAGTTCTTTTCTATGATTTAAAAAAAATAAGCATTTACAAAACATGTGATTTTTCTAACTCTACTTTATCATATGTAGGCAACCTCTTTACATCTAGAAGGCCTAGATGTGGCAAAAGTTTTCCTTTGAAAGGCTGGGCGGTGGGGAGCTGAGAGCAGCTTTTTCATATTATATACATAGGCCTTCTAAAAATGGCCAGCAAATCTTCCCGAAGGGTGGTCTTCCCATTGGCCAAACGCTGTAGGTAATTCTCCCATGTCGATCTTCCAACATCAATGTTTGGTGGAATGAAGACCAACTGCCTATGGCCCGTTAACCATTCCACCCGTCCTTCTGGGCCCGTTAGGGCCTCTGTCCACCGTTCCCCATGGAAGGTGAGGTTTCGTCCAGTGGGAACGGAGAGGTCTTCCCAGGGCCGGACCTATGCGGCTGCAAGGCCCAAAGGTGGCTGAGCTAGCGTCCACAGACCCACCTTCTCAGACCCTTGATGGCCCAGTGGGCAGCATTCGCGTGGCCGCCAATCTTCTTGCTCCTCTACACCAAATTCCAAAGGCATGGCGCGCCCGGGGGCTTGGGTAGGGGCTTTGCGGAGGCCCCACAGAATTGCACCGGAGGCGTAGGCAGCAGGCGAGGTCTGGGCTCCACCGAGCCACCGCCATCCGAGCTGAGGTGGGGTCGGGGTGCAGAGAAGCTCACAGCTGCTTCAATCTGGGCCTGGCCGGTGGACGGCCGCGGCGAGGGCGCTAGGTCTCTGCAGGTCACAGCCTGCGACCTGTCCCCAGGCCCCCACTTTCACCCACCGGCATCATGCTGCAGGGCCTGGAGGGCTCTGGGATCCATGGGCGTGCTGCTTTTCTCACCTAGCTCTCTGCTGTAACTAGAAAACAAACATTTTTATATGTAACTCAGAGTTGCTGGAGGACACTCATATTCATGTTTTCCCTTAGGGGGGAAAAGATTTGATATTAGTGAAGCAACAGATTTCATTTTCAAGCGTGCGCAAGATCAGAGGAAGACGCGGAAGCCCCTCCAATGGTTTTTGTTTAGCTCCTCAAATACTTGGACTCCAGCACAGTTTGGAGCTAAAGATCCCCTCTTTCAACCCAGCTCGGGCTTTGAGAATCTCTGAAATATTGTGCTAGGAAGGATTGAGAAGTATATTCAAATCCTATTAAATATGCATTTTAGTGTAGATATAGTAGGATTCTAAACATACGTACACATTTATGATAAAAGTCTGGGAAGCTTTAGATAAAAAATTAACAGTATAGCTGCAGTGTGATTACAGCGTGTTTTCCTTTTTTGCTTTTAGAAATGATAGTCCTTTAAACTATTTAAAGCTATTTGTCTATAAATTTTAGTAACAGCTACTATATTGAAGCTATTGTTTTAGGTTCTGAATAGTGAACACAATAGTCTTTATTATGCTGATTATAAAATTAGAGTAATTTCTATTTCAAAATATAAATTTGATATGGTGACAATTTTTTAGAATTTTGTACTTGAAAACCATGATGATTTCTGCATGGTAAAAACTTTATTCTTTCCGTGGTTGTTAAAAAATGTTGTAAAATATAGTAAAACCATTATTACAAAAAAATAAAAAACTGTCTTAAAACATTACATTCATCTCAGAATTATGGCTTACATTTGTCTGTTCAAATTGTTCTATCATCTATCGTTGAAAAAACTTATTCTGGAAATATGACCACCTTCACAGCCATGTTTTTCTTCCTCACTATTTTCAATGGTGAGTATCTTTTTGATTTTTTAAAGCCCAATTTCTGCCTCATTTACAATATCAATGTAATACATCATTTTATTACTAAATAATTTGAATTCTGCATTATTCACTCACATCCTTTTTTCTTACATTCTTTTCTTCCCTTATGAATTTTTGCTTGAATTACATGAATTTGTGTTCTACTATGAACTTTAAAAAGTAACTTAAAATGAATTTAGGTTTTTATTTAAATTCTAGCTAGTTGACATACAGTGTAATATTAGTTGCAGGTATACAACATAGTGATTCAACACTTATGTAAGATACCCTGTGCTTATCACGACAAGTGCCCTCCTTAATCCTCGTAACCTATTTCACCCATCCTCACTCGTAACCATCCATTTTTCACTATAGTTAAGAGTCTGTTTCTTGGTCTTTCTCTCTCTCCTTTTCTTGAACTCCCTTGATTTTTAAATTCTACACATGACTGAAATCATATACTATTTGTCTTATTCTGACTGGCTTATTTCATTTAGCATTATTTATTCTAGCTCCATCCATGTCACTGTAAATGGCAAGGTTTTTTTCTAATGGCTGAATAACATCCCACTGTATATTACTCAGCCATGAAAATAATGAAATTACACACACACGCACTACCCCTTCATCCATTCGTCAGTTGACAGATGGTTGGACTGTTTCTGTCATTTGGCTATTATAGATAATGCTCCATGTATCCCTTTGAGTTGGTATTTTTGGATTCTTTTGGTAAATACTTAGTAGTAAAATTGCTGAATTGTACAGTAGTTTTATTTTTAACTTTTTGACCGAACTCCATGCTGTTTTCCAGAATGGCTTTACCATTTTACACTCCCACCAGCAATGCAAGATTGGTTCCCTTTCTCCACATCCTTGCCAATGCCTGTTATTTCATCTGTTCTTGAGGTTAGTTATTCTGACACATTTGACTTGATAGCTGACTATAGTTTTGTATATCTCTAATCATCAGTGATGTTGAATATCTTTTCATGTGCCTGTTGACCATTTGTATATCTTTGGAAGAAGGGTTATTCATGTCTCCTGCCCATTTTTAAATTAGATTATTCATTTTGGGGGTTTAAGTTCTTTATACATTTTGGATACTAACCCTTTATCAAATTTGTCACTTGCAAATATCTTATCCTATTCTGTAATTTGACTTTAGTGTGTTTTTTCCTTCACTGTGCAGAAGGATTTATTTTGACAAAGTACTTGATAACAACAGGCAAAAGAATGAAAGTGGACCATTTTCTTATACCATACACCACAATTAATTCAAAATGGGATGAAGACCTAAATGTGAGACATAAAACAGTAGGAGAATATGGAAGTATGATAGGAGAACTCAGGAAGTAAACTCTGACATCAGCTATAACAAGTTCTTTCTAGATAAGTCTCCTGAGCAAGAGAAACAAAGGTTAAAATAAAGCAATGGGATTTCATCAAAATAAGTTGTCTTCTGATTATTAATCAACTATCTTTTTTTAACCTATTTTTTTAAATTTATTTTTTATTTTATTTCAGCATAACAGTATTCAGTATTTTTTCACCACACCCAGTGCTCCATGCAATCTGTGCCCTCTATAATACCCACCACCTTGTACCCCAACCTCCTACCCCCCAAACAATTCAAACCCCTCAGATTTTTAGAGTCCATAGTCTCTCATGGTTCACATCCCCTTCCAATTTCCCCCAACTCCCTTCTCCTCTCTAACTCCCCATGTCCTCCATGCTATTTGTTATGCTCCACAAATAAGTGAAACCACATGATAATTGAATCTCTCTGCTTGACTTATTTCACTCAGCATAATCTCTTCCAGTCCCGTCCATGTTGTTACAAAAGTTGGGTTTTCATCCTTTCTGATGGAGGCATAATACTCCAGAGTGTGTATGGACCACATCTTCCTTATCCATTCATCCGTTGAAGAGCATCTTGGTTCTTTCCACAGTTTGGCGACAGTGGCCATTGCTGCTATAAACATTGGGGGTACAGATGGCCCTTGTTTTCACTACATCTGTATCTTTGGGGTAAATACCCAGTGGTGCAATTGCAGGGTCATCGGGAAGCTCTATTTTTAATTTCTTGAGGAATCTCCACACTGTTCTCCAAAGAGGCTGCACCAACTTGCATTCCCACCAACAGTGGAAGAGGGTTCCCCTTTCTCCACATCCCCTCCAACACATGTTGTTTCCTGTCTTGTTAATTTTGGCCATTCTAAGTGGTGTAAGGTGGTATCACAATGTGGTTTTGATTTGAATTTCCCTGATGGCTAGTGATGATGAATATTTTTTCATGTGTCTGATAGCCATTTGTATGTCTTCATTGGAGAAGACTCTATTCATATCTTCTGCCCATTTTTTGATATGATTATCTCTTTTGTGTGTGTTGAGTTTGAGGAGTTCATTATAGATCCTGGATATCAACCTTTTGTCTGTACTGTCATTTGCAAATATCTTCTCTCATTCTGTGGGTTGCCTCTTTGTTTTCTGGACTGTTTCCTTTGCTGTGCAGAAGCTTTTGATTTTGATGAAGTCCCAAAAGTTTATTTTCACTTTTGTTTCCTTTGCCTTTGGAGACATATCATGAAATAAGTTGCTGTGGCTGATATCGAAGAGATTACTGCCTATGTTCTCCTCTAGGATTCTGATGGATTCCTGTCTCACGTTGAGGTCTTTTATCCATTTTGAGTTTATCTTTGTGTATGGTGTAAGAGAATAGTTGAGTTTCAGTTTTCCCAGTTTTCCCAGCACCATTTATTGATGAGATTGTCTTTTTTCCTCTGTATATTTTTTCCTGTTTTGTCGAAGATTATTTGCCCATAGAGTTGAGGGTCCATATCTGGGCTCTCTACTCTGTTCCACTGGTCTATGTGTCTATTTTTATGCCAGTACCATGCTGTCAACTATCTTTTCTAAAGTATGGCCTGGTTCCCTCTTTTCAGAATGACAGTTCTTTTTACTGGTCAAGCAGATACACCCCCATGTCTTTTATATTTGTTGTTATTTTTTGAGGATTATCATCTTTTTTTTATTTGCATAGTATATAATCAGAGTGTTTTGATTAATATGTATTTGGCAAGATATGAGAATTGTCCACTCAGTGACCTCCTATAAGATGGCTCATTCTCATTTTTACTCTAATAGCAGGAATGAATGTTTATATGGACTCAGAAATGTCCAGATTTTTGAATTATCAGAAATGGATTGAGGTAATTACGATTAACATGTTAAATAATTTAGAGAAGTAAGTATCATGAGGGAATAAATAATGCTTTTCAATAAAGAGATGGAAAAACCTCAAAAAATAATTGAGGAAAACACAGCTTATTAAAAGTTGTCTCATAAGCTATTCAGTGCTTAGATTTATAGCATTAAATGCAATAAAGAAAAAAGAAAAAGGGGTCCAATGCCAGGATATAAACTTCCACCTTGGTAGAGGGACACTGAGCTGGCTCTGTGGGTAGAGCCTGTGACTTCTGACATGAGTTCAAACCCCATACTAGGTATTGAGATGACTCAATAACAAAAAATCTGAAAGAAGCTAGCTGAACAAAATAATCCCAAAGTCAAAGTTGTCAACATTAAAAAAAAAAAAAACTTCTCCGTATTTAATTTATTCCATTAAAATTGAAGGAGAAATATTATATGCTAACTGCAAAAGATGTGGTGAATGCACTTGAGAAAATGCAGCATACATTCATGATAAAATTGCTCAGTAAATTAAGAATACTAGTAAATTTTCTCAACCTCCTAAATCAAATCTCAAAAACAAAATTGAAGCCAAAAGCTATGGTTGATACCATAATTAATGATGACATACCGACCACCTGACACATGAAGAGGAACAGGACATGTTTCAGTCTTACGGGAAATTCAAAACAGTGTATCCAAGACCATAGAGCTAGTTCAGTAAGTCAATAGTCCTAAAGTCAAATTATACCTCAGAATAATATTTTAAAGCTAAGAAAATAAGAACCAGAATGTATTTTGAAAATAAGATATTATGAAGACTGAAAATCAACCACCGCAATAAACCACATAAGGAATAATCATTTAAGGCTCTCATTCTCATGTTTTCCATATATAGATAAATATACACACACACTCACCACGTATCTCCAGCTCTTGTCAATATCAATATTATATGGGGTTTTCCAAAATTAAAATGTAGCAGCCGATCTCCATTTTCAGTGTGATCTCTACTATCAGGAAACTATGGGACATATGTGGGGTATCTAAGTCATCTATAATGTTTTCTCAGAACTTTCAGAGTCACTGCAGAGAGGTGATTTTACAGTCTTGGCTTCAAAGGGGACCATAAAAGTAGTTCTTGAATTATTTATTAAAGTATGTTGTATGCCTAGGAATCGGTTAAGAAATTAAATGATATATTTCAAGCTGTAATAGTTGGAGAAAATAAGGAAACAATTAACTCCTAATGAAATTAAGTTTGGGGATATTATATAGATTTATAGAGTATGGATTTATATAAGACAATAAGATGGTTATTGGTAGCACATTAACTTGATAGGTTTCTTCTGTAGAGTAGTAGCACTGTCATGCTTTCATCACATAAAGCAAATATTTTCCTAACTCTTACATCTCTAACTTATCATAAGTATTTGTTTCCATGCCTCCTTTCCTATTCTGTTGTCCACTTCCAAGGGAAATTCATAGAGAACTCTTCTCCTACTTAGCCTCAGAGTTGAACACAGCTCCTAACTCAATACAGGAGTTTTGAATTTAATTAAGTTGGATTTTAAGGATAAAGCAGGCATTCCTAAATCCTAGAGAGAGCAGAACACAACTCGTAGGATCAAAAGTAAAAACTAGAGAAGACAATACACAGGAGGATTTGGACATGACAGTGTTAAAAAAAAAAAAAAACAACTCTGAAAAACATCGTAGTAGCGAATTACAGGAAAAAAAAACAATTTGTTCAGCACAACGGAATATTTAAGTAGTTATAACATAAGGTTAAAAAAATAAATTAATTTTAAAAAAATCATAAGGTTAAGCTTTCATGGGACAACTATTTACATATACATAAATCCATTATGCATTCTGAAGAAAAATTTGGAAAAAAATTGACCTGCATATCTATATAGATGTGTCCATCTGCTGTTGAAAGCAAGATCATTTTGAGATTGCATGGAGTCAACCCTCGGGTTACTCAACAATCTTCAGTGAACTATTACATTTTGGATTATAAGGAACAGGGACAAATTACCTCCTCTTAGAATGGAGCAATGTTATAGTAACTTGTAAATGGATTTAAGTAGCAATGGTGCAGTACTGAAGACTTACATAAAAGTTCCAAGTATGGATCAATATTCTTTGTAACTAAAAGGTAACGCATTGCTCTTAAATTCTACCAAGTCTTACTTTTGCTATTCTTTACCAGAAATATCAGTATTCAAAGCATAGACTTTACATTTCCAAAATTTGACTTTAATTAGGTTGAAGACATTTTTTCACCAACAGGTTTGAACTTTTTGATGACCATGAAATTAAATTTCATGAATATAAAACAGAGTGAAAGTACTTCCTTTCTGGAGAATTAATGAATTTTGTAAATTTCCTTTAAAAGTTTTTATTAATAACACCAACTATCCACATACCCACTTTTTATTAAAATCATTCTATAATGTAAGAATTTTTACTTCAGAACTGTGTTTTTGTTTTTGTCTGATAGATATATACATATTATAGTAATAGATAGTCTCCATAAAAGTCAATACAGAACACAAGAAAGGCTCTTCATTTCGGACTCCTTAATTAGAAGCAAAATTTTGATGAATAGGAATAGATACAATTTAAGTTTAGGCTCTGCATATACTAGTCCCATTTTTAAAAAATTAAGCACAAATTTTGGTAAGAAAAGTGAAAGTTACATTTATTTGGTCACCTAATGAATTAAAAATTTTACACATCTACCATTTGTTCTTAAAGTCATGGTGAATGTGTTAAAGGGAAAAAAAGGTTTTTTTGTCTTCTAAAGATCTTAATCTATATAAGGACATCAGAGTATATGTAAATCTTGGAGGTGAAACAAATGAAAATAAAATCAAGTGTCAGAATGTGTGATGCAGAGCAGAAGAAAACACTAGTATTTCCTTTTTATCTTAAATGTCATTTATGACACAGATCAGGAAGCCAGATGCAGTGATATTTTCTAAAAATCAAGGTGATCTATGTGCTTTTTATGACCATAGTCTTGTTTTCTGAATGATTTATGGTCTTCTCAAGCCAATGAAGAAGTTAACAATAATAGTACTTCTTTAAAGAACACTTTTATTTCCTGTATTGCTATTTAAGTGACTAATATATGTATAAACCAGGTAAAATTACATATTAATTCATAACACAACTTAAAAAAGTTAGTGTACTTAAAAATTCTAGTTGTATTATCAAAAGACCTAGGTCTTTCCTCAACTTTCCTAGGAGCTAGAAAATTACCTCTATAAGTTTTCTAGACTCTAAAATTTTGAGTCTAGAAATTTGGTCTAACTCACAACATTATGAAGATCAGCTGTGCCCAGTGTGATAGTATTTTTAACGACAAAAAAAATTCAGAGTATACATAAAATATTGGAAAGGTTAGAATTTCTGAAGACAAATAATAGTTTTAATGGTTCTTTGTCCCTCATCCTGTACTACACAACATTTTTCTGCTATAGATAGCAACCACATTCTCCATGAATTATAAAAATAACATTTATTTTTATTTCATTTTATGTGAAGTTAGATGGATGGTTGTAGCTCAGATAGTTGGTTCAGTTTTTCTAGGCTCTGTTAATTTGACCAGTTTATAGGAAATACAAAATGGGATGTCCATATGACAATATTCCCTAAGAACAAAATCAATGCATGTATATTAGGAATGTATTTTATAAACATGCTTCCTTTTATGTTCTCTTTGCCCAAGAAAGCACTGTAAGTAGCAAAATGTTATTCATTGCCCTGCTCAAACTAATCTGTTACAATTTTGTAAAGAATCAGTCCCAAATTTCATGCTGATTATTCTAGAAAAATCTGTTTCTTTCAGTGAGTCCCTGATTGCCAGCAGTTACACTCCTTTTTGAATTCAACTTTTTATAGTCATTAATAAGATGAAATTAGTAACCTCTCACTTGCAGTATTAACATTCTGTCTCAAACTTGTTCTCTCAAAGCAACTTTACTAGGTGTATTTTCTACCTCCTGCTTTAAGCAAGGTTACACTTTTTAAGTTTGCCAAAACAAATTATGGACCACTACTTTTTCCATTTTCCTTAACAGTAAAATTTATAAGCCTCTAGTCAGGTTACCAAAGGAAAAAAATTACAAGAGAAGACACAGATTACAAATATCAGAAGTTTGAAAGTGCCCATCACTACTGATCCCATGAACGAACATTGCAAAATTAGTAAATAAATATTATTAACAACTCAATGCTCACAAACTTGATAACTTGTTGAAATAGAACATTCCCTCAAAGTCATCATCTAAAGAAACTCCCACAAGAAGATGTATAATCTGAATATATCTCTATTAAAACTACCATTTCAGTGATTGACAACCTTCCTAAATGAAATTACCTGTTGCAGGTCATTTCACTAGTGAATTCTGACAGAAACATTTCAATAATGATACCAGTTCTCTACAATCTACCCCCAAAATAACAAGCAAACCCCTCCTAAGTCATTCTGTGAGATCAGTATTACTCCAATAACAAAACTGGATGGCAACATGAAATAAATAAATAAATGAAACTACAAACCAAGATGTTTTATGAAAACAGATATAAAACCTACAACAAGTAATTAGTAAATAAAATTCAACCCTGTATGTAAACAACTATACACCTTGAACAAGTGGAATGGATTCCAGAAATATAAGGCTATATTAACATTTTAAAATTAATTATTATAATCCATCACATGTTAGACATGAAAAATTGTATTGACACAGAATAATTACTTGAAAAACGCAATACCAATAATGATTAAAAAAACAAAACTACCAACTAGACATAGAGGGAAAAGTAATCCAGTTAATCTAAATTAAAACTAATGTCCTATTTAGTGGTGAGAAACCAGATACTTTGCCCTTAAGATCATCAACAAGACAAGGCTATCTCCTTTCACTAAGGATTGTGTTGGAAGTCCTTGCTAACATAGTAAGAAAAAAAAAGTGCATAAAAGGTACACAAGATGAGAAGAAATAATAAGCATTGTGTTGGAAGTCCTTGCTAACATAGTAAGAAAAAAAAAGTGCATAAAAGGTACACAAGATGAGAAGAAATAATAAAGGGCAAATGCAAGCCCAGAAGAAGCTACTCAGTGTCTTCGGGCATTAGAGAATTGAAAATTAAAACAACAAGATACCAATGCACATCTAGAATTATTAAAACCCCAAACACTGAAAAGACCTAAATACTGATGAGAATGTGGAGCAACAGAAATTCTCATTCGTTGCTTGCATGAAAGAGAATGGCCTGACCACTTACATGTAGAATACAGTTTGGAATTTATTTATTTTTTTTTGTCACAATCTTATCCCATGATCCAACAGTTACTCACTAATATTTACTCACATGAGTTGAAAACTTATGCTCACACAAAAGCTGCACATAAAGGTTCTATCACTTCCTTCATTATTGTAAAATATGGGAAACAATGAAAATGTCATACAATAGGTGAACAGATAAATTGGTACAGCCTAAGAACAGAAAATTATTCAGCAATAAAAAGAAACAAACTATCAAGTTTGAAAAAACAGGGAGAAAGCCTCAATACTTACTATGGAGAAGCCTGTCCACAAAGACTACATACAGTATCCTTCCAACTAAATGACATTCTGTAAAGACAAATACATGGAGATAGTAAAACGGTAAGTGGTTGCTGGGGATTAGGGATAAGAGTGAAAGATAAGTAGACAGAGCACAGGAAATTACAGGGCAGTGAAATATTCTGTAGCACATTGTAATGAACTACATACATGATACTATGCATTTATCCAAACTTCCAGAATATACAACACAAAGAGTGAACGCTAACGTAAACTATGTACCTCAGGAAATGACAGTATATCCGTCAATAAAGATTCAGTTTTAACAAAGATATCACACTCATGCAGTAAATTACTAACATGGGAAACTAAAGGAAGCTATATGTGGGGGAAAATGATATATATCAAATTTTCAGTTTCTGCTTCGTTTTTCTATAACCCAAAACTAGTCTAAAATATAACCTATTAATTAAAAAAAAAAAAGCCTAATTTCCAGTCCCAGTTCCACATGGCATTTCTTGCCAAGTTATAACAAATGAAAACACTAAACAGACTGAAAAAGCAGTAACTCTTCATGGCTCTCTAAGAGAAAACAACACAGCGTGAAAAATCAACTGCCTCCAACACTGGACAGACAAACACAGGAAGACACGGGAGATACGACTTACCACAGTACAAACTCTAGCAGAAATTACCACTGAATGTCAGTCTTGCTGGATAAAGTATTCTTGGCTGCATGTTCTTCTCATTCAGTGCCCTGAATATATCTTGCCAGCCCTTTCTGGCTTGCCAGGCAGGTCTCTGTGGACAGGTCTGACGTTATTCTGATGGGATTTCCTCTGTACTTAAGGATCTTCTTTGTCTTAGCTGCTTTCAAGAGATTCGGCCTACAAATATAATTCTTCATTCTTACTATAAGGAGTCTCGAGGACTTTTGAGAATCTGTAATCTTGGGGGGAAACCTTTTGGCCTCTAGTACATGAACGCTGGTTCCATTCACGAGATTTGGAAAATTTTCATGAAGAACGTGTTCCACTATATCTTCTAGACTTCTTTCTTTCTCCTCCCCTTCAGGGATTCCAATAATTCTGACATTGGAACGTTTCATGGCAACATTTATTTCCCTGATTCTGTTTTCATGGCTTCTAAGCTGTTTGTTCCAGGCTTCCTCCTGATCCTTTCTCTCTATCTGTTTGTCCTCCAGATCACTAATTCTATCTTCTGTCTCAGTTACTCTAGCATTGAGAGAATTTAGATTAGATTGGAACTCATTGAGAACATTGTGAAGCTCATCCCTGGTAGCTTTCAGCTCTTCCCTAATATTGAAAACATGATCTCTGGTCGTTTTCAGTTCAGCCCTAATCAATTCCATTTGGTCACCCATGGCTTTCTCCAACCAAGCTATTGCATGGATAATTGTTAGCCTGAATTCTCTTTCCGACATATTGTCTATGTTGATTGGTGTTAGCTCTGTTGAAGAAGGTCCATCCTCTGTATTTTTCTTCTGTTGGGCATTCCTCCTCCTAGTCATTTTGGTGAGAGATGGTTGAACAGATATAGCTGGATGTATCGACTGTGGTGTAGTCAAGGTGCACCCTGGAATGCTTCTGAGCAATCAGGGTTCCCCACCCAAATGAGAGGTAAAAGAAAAGGAAAAGAAAAAAAGAGAGAGGGAGAGAGACAGGAAAGCAAGGTGAGATAAAAGAGAAGGTTTAGCCCAAATGGGCCCCAAGGTAAGATTTATGAAGTATACAAACAGACACAGACAAACAAAAAGACTGATAAAAGTATATGACAAGAGAAAAAAATTATATATATATTTGCATATATATATGCAAATAAAGAAATAACCCTGTCTAAAAGAACCCCGAGTGTAAGATTTATATACTATCAGGACAAACACAAAAACACAGAAATACTGGTGGAAGAAAAAGATGGGAGAGTGATTATAAATTCTCAGTGTGGGTGAGGAAGGTTGTTTTGATTCTTCCTGGATGTATCTTGATATCTTTGTTAAAGGACTCAACTTTCCTAAGATAAGGGGAGATTAAGAATTGGTTTACCTATAGGGGTGGCATTGATTGGGGAAAGGGGATTAACTTGAAGTCTAACTCTATATGAATATTAGAAAATAAAAATTTAAAAAAGGAATAAACTAGACTAAACTAAACTAAAATTTAAAAAAAGAAATTTAAAAAATAGAAATGCACATGAAAACACAGGTGTGTGTATCAAAAAGTTCAGGTTAGAAGGTTATTATGGAATTTGATGTACTGGACATCTCACTGTGATGGAAAAGAGGTTAAAAAATTATCTATATAATAATAAAAAATTAACTATATAAAAAAATGGCCAGAATAGTGGGATCGAATTAATAATAAAAATTGTCCTATGAAGTAGTGGTGGTTGTTCTCTTGTCGTCTTTTTTTTTTTTCCTTTCCTGGTTGGTTTTCTGGGGAAGGGGCCTGCCACGTGGGTTTTCAGTCAATGATGTTCTCTCAGGAAGAAATTGACAACTTGAATAGATCGATATCTAGTAACGAGATTGAAGCAGTGATCAAAAACCTCCCAAAAAACAAGAGCAAAGCTCCTGATGGATTCCCTGGGGAATTATACCAAACTTTCAAAGAAGAAATAACACCTATTCTCCTGAAGCTGTTTCAAAAAAATGGAGCAGAAGGAAAACTTCCAGACTCTTTCTATGAAGCCAGCTTTACCCTGATCCCCAAACCAGGCAAAGACCCTACCAAAAAGTACAGTTTCAGACCAATATCACTGATGAATATGGATGCTAAGATTCCCAAAAAGATCCTAGCAAACAGGATCCAAAAGCACATTAAAAAAATTATCCACCATGACCAGGTGGGATTCATCCCTGGGCTACAAGGATGGTTCAACATTCGCAAATCAATCAATATGATGGAAAAAATAAATAAGGGAAGAGAGAAGAAACACGTGGTCCTCTCAATTGATGCGGAAAAAGCATTTGACAAAATCCAGCATCTGTTCCTGATTAAAGCACTTCAAAGTATACGGATAGAGGGAACATTCCTGAACGTCATCAAATCTATCTATGAAAGACCCACAGCAAATATCATCCTCAGTGGGAAAAAGCTTACATCCTTCCCGTTGAGATCAGGAACACAACAAGGATGCCCACTCTCAACACTCTTGTTCAACATAGTATTAGAAGTCCTAGCAACAGCAATCAGAAAACAAAGAGAACTAAAAGGTATCCAAATTGGCAATGAAGAAGTCAAACTCTCTCTCTTTGCAGACGACATGATTCTTTATATGGAAAACCCAAAAGACTCCACCCCCAAACTACAAGAACTCATATAGCAATTCAGTAACGTGGCAGGATACAAAGTCAATATACAGAAATCAGTGGCTTTCTTATACACTAACAATGAAAATACAGAAGGGGAAATTAGAGAATTGATTCCATTTACTATAGCACCAAGAACCATAAGATACCTGGGAATAAACCTAACCAAAGAGGTAAAGGATCTGTATTCGAGGAACTACAGAACACTCATGAAAGAAACTGAAGAAGACACAAAAAGATGGAAGACCATTCCATGCTCTTGGATCGGAAGAATAAACATTATTAAAATGTTGATACTGCCTAGAACAATCTATACTTTTAATGCCATTCCGATCAAAATTCCACTGGTATTCTTCAAAGAGCTGGAGCAAATATTCCAAAAATTTGTATGGAATCAGAAGAGACCCCGAATTGCTAAGGAAATGTTGAAAAACAAAAATAATCTGGCTGCATCACGTTACCTGATTTCAAGCTTTACTACAAAGCTGTGATCACCAAGACAGCATAGAACTGGCATAAAAACAGACACATAGACCAGTGGAACAGAGTAGAGAGCCCAGATATGGACCCTAAACTCTATGGGCAAATAAACTTCAACAAAGCAGGAAAAAATATACAGTGGAAAAAAGACAGTCTCTTCAATAAATGGTGCTGGGAAAACTGGACAGCAGCTATGTGTAGAAGAATGAAACCCGACCATTCTCTTACACCGTACACAAAGATAAACTCAAAATGGATAAAAGACCTCAACATGAGATAGGAATCCATCAGAATCCTAGAGGAGAACATAGGCAGTAATCTCTTCGATATCAGCCACAGCAACTTCTTTCAAGATATGTCTCCAAAGGCAAAGGAAACAAAAGTGAAAATAAACTTTTGGGACTTCATCAAAATCAAAAGATTCTGCACAGCAAAGGAAACAGTCAAAAAAACAAAGAGGCAACCAACGGAATGGGAGAAGATATTTGCAAATGACAGTACAGACAAAAGGTTGATATCCAGGATCTATAATGAACTCCTCAAACTCAACACACACAAAAGAGATAATCATATCAAAAAATGGGCAGAAGATATAAACTGACAGTTCTCCAATAAAGACATACAAATGGTTACCAGACTCATGAAAAAATATTCATCATCACTAGCCATCAGGGCGATTCAAATTAAAACCACATTGAGTCACCACCTTACACCACTTAGAATGGCCAAAATTAGCAAAACAGGAGACAACGTGTGTTGGAGAGGATGTGGAGAAAGGGGAACCCTCTTACAGTGTTGGTGGGAATGCAAGTTGGTGCAGCCTCTTTGGAGAACAGTGTGGAGATTCCTCAAGAAATTAAAAATAGAGCTTCCCTATGACCCTGCCATTGCACTCCTGGGTATTTACCCCAAAGATACAGATGTAGTGAAAACAAGGGCCATCTGTGCCCCAATGTTGATAGCAGCAATGGTCATGGTCACCAAACTGTGGAAAGAACCAAGATGCCCTTCAACGGACGACTGGATAAGGAAGAGGTGGAGTATTATGCCTCCATTAGAAATGATGAATACCCAACTTTTGTAGGAAGATGGACGGGACTGGAAGAGATTATGCTGAGTGAGCTCAGTCAAGCAGAGAGATTCAATTATCATATGGTTTCACTTATTTGTGGAGCATAACAAATAGCATATAGCACAAGGGGAGTTAGAGAGGAGAAGGAAGTTTGGGGAAATTGAAAGGGGAGGTGAACCATGAGAGACTATGAACTCTGAAAAACAATATGAGGGTTTTGAAGGGGCAGGGGGTGGGAGGTTGGGGAAACCAGGTGGTGGGTATTAGAGAGGGCACGCATTGCATGGAGCCCTGGGTGTGGTGCAAAAACGAGGAATACTGTTATGCTGAAAAAAAAGAAAAAGAGAGAGCATGTGATGTTATGAACACTGGGTGTTATATATAACTGATGAAATCAGTAGACTCTACATCAGAAACTGACGATGTCCTATAAGTTGACTAATAGAATTTAAATTAAAAAATATAAGTTGCATTTACAATACAATCCAAAACAATAAAATACTTAGTATATTGTTAAAAAAAAAAAAGTCATCCTCAACCTGGAGAGATCTCGCGTGTTCACTGAGTCTTTCTCTAAATACTGTTATAAGACGTGAATTTTTTTCTAGGTGTTCTTTTGCTAGAATATATCTTCAATGTGGTAACACCAAAGAGGGAGAGACAGCTGTGCCTGTCACTGTGGATTTACCAAAAGAAGACAACAGGGGAATGCAGAGAATACCACTGACTAATCAATTCACCAAGTTCAACTGAATGCTGGTTAGTAAGATGGAGGGGTCCATTAATGGAATTTAGCCATGTAACACAGTGAAGACACACATCATGGTTGAAAGAGATACTTTCTGGTTGTAGAATGGATGAAATAGATACATTCGTCAGTTTCTATTTTTTTCATTGAAATGCAGTCCTTAAATTTAACCACTGAAACAGCAACCATGATTCTTTCTTTTTATTATTTACATATAATATTTTATTTGTTTCAGTGGTACAGGTCTGTGATTCATCGGTCTTACATAATTCACAGCACTCACCATAGCACATACCCTACCCAATGTCCATCACCCAAACACCTCATCCCTCTCCCACCCCCAGCATCCCTCAGTTTGTTCCTTCAGATTAAGAGTCTCTTATGACAACCCATGAGTCTTTAGAGTTATCTGGGACATATCAGGTCTTGGTCTTGGTCTTCTATCTCCTCACAATGGAAATGATTTTCTGTAAATAGAGACTGTGCCAGTCATTAAGCAGAACCCTCTCAGTACAAAAGAATCCAGTGTCTAATGCTGCCCAGGCACTCAGATATGCTAAATGTAAGAACATGTTCAGTGAGAAGATTACATGAGGATGCCTGGTGTATTGCTTTGTGATAATTGCCTTGATTTCCCAGTCTTTGCCATTGAGTAGGAGATTATCATCCCAGTTTCCCCTGTATGAAGTCTGTGTAAACACTGTAACTTCTCTTTTTTCACAGATTCTGGAGAGCCAGCCTCCCTGCATTCTAAAAGGATTACTGTAGTATTCAGTCTTCTCTCCTCAGATAGCTGGGTTTCGAAAACTTAGTGGAATTTATACACCAAGACTGAACAGATGGAATGCAACTACAAAGGGCTGGCAAGACATACTCAGGGCATTAAATGAGAAGAATTTGCAGCCAAGAATACTTTATCCAGCAAGACTGACATTCAAACTAGATGGAGAGATAAAGAGTTTCCAAGACCTGCAAGGCTTAAAGACTATGCAACCACCAAGCCCACACTGCAGTAAATATTAACGGGGGGTTCTATAAAAGAGGAAAAATCCTAAGAAGAGCATTGAACAGAAATATGGAGACAATCTACAGAAAGAAAGACTTCAAAGGTAACACGATGTCAATAAAAACGTATCCATCAATAATCACTCTCAATGTGAACGGCCTAAATGCTCCCATAAAATGGCACAGGGTTGCAGATTGGATAAAACGAAAGGACCCATCCATATGTTGTCCACAAGAGACCCATTTGAACCTAACGATACACCCAGACTGAAAATGAAGGGATGGAGAAGCATCTTTCATGCCAATGGGCCTCAAAAGAAGGCTGGGGTAGCAATTCTCATATCAGATAAATTAGATTTTAAACTAAAGACTGTAGTCAGAGATACAGAAAGACACTACATTAATCTTAAAGAGACTATCCACCAAGATGATCTAACAATTATAAATATCTATGCCCCCAATTTGGAAGCAGCCAACTACATAAGAAAATTGTTAATCAAGATAAAAGAATCATATTGATATGAACACATTAATAGTAGGAGATCTTAACATGCCTATCAGAGAAATAGACAGATCATCAAAGCAGAAAATCAATTAAAAAACAAGAGCATTGAATGATACATTGGACCAGATGGACCTCATAGATATAACAGAACATTCCACTCTATAATAACAGAATACTCATTCTTCTCAAGTGCACATGGAACCTTCTCAAGAATAGACCACATGCTGGATCACAAATCAGGACTCAACCCATACCAAAAGACTGAGATTATTCCCTGCATATTCTCAAATCACAATGCTTTGAAACTGGAGCTCAATCACAAGGAAAAGTTCCGAGGGAACTCAAACACCTGGAAGCTAAAGACCACCTTGCTTAAGAATGCTTGGATCAACCAGGAGATCAAAGAAGAACTGAAACAATTCATGGAAACCAATGAGAATGAAGACACTTCTGTCCAAAACCTATGGGATACAGCAAAGGCAGTCCTAAGGGGGAAATACATAGCCATCCAAGCCTCCCTCAAAAAAATTGAAAAATCCAGAACACAGCAGCTGTCTCTACACCTTAAAGAACTGGAGAATCAACAACAAATCAAACCAACTCCACACATAAGAATGGAAATCATCAAGATTAGAGCTGAGATCAATGAGGTAGAAACCAGAGATACAGTAGAACGTATCAATGAAACTAGAAGCTGGTTTTTTGAAAGAATCAATAAGATCGATAAACCATTGACCACACTAATCCAAAAGAAAAGAGAGAAAGCCCAAATTCATAAAATTATGAATGAAAAAGGAGAGATCACAACAAACACTAAGGAAGTAGAAACAATCATCAGAAGTTATTATCAACAGTTATATACCAAAAGCTAAGCAACCTAGATGAAATGGATGCATGCCTAGAAAACTATAAACTCCCAAAATTGAACCAGGAAGAAATTGACAACTTGAATAGACCGATATCTAGTAATGAGATTGCAGCGGTGATCAAAAACCTCCCAAAAAACAGGAGCCCAGGACCTGAAGGATTACCTGGGGAATTCTACCAAACTTTCAAAGAAGAAATAACACTTATTCTCCTGAAGCTGTTTCAAAAATTTGAAGCAGAAGCAAAACTTCCAGACTCTTTCTATGAAGCCAGCATTACCCTGATCCCCAAACCAGGCAAAGACCCTGCCAAAAAGGACAATTTCAGACCCATATCACTGATAAATATGGATGCTAAGATTCTCAACAAGATCCTAGCAAACAGGATCCAAAAGCACATTAAAAGGATTATCCACCATGACCAGGTGAGATTCATCCCCGGGCTCCAAGGATGGTTCAACATTCGCAAATCAATCAATGTGACAGAACAAATCAATATGAGAAGAGAGAAGAACCACATGGTCCTCTCAATTGATGCAGAAAAAGCATTTGACAAAATCCAGCATCCGTTTCTGATTAAAACGCTTAAAGTATAGGGATAGAGGGACATTCCTGAACGTCATCAAATCTATCTATGAAAGTCCCACAGCAAATATCATCCTCAGTGGGAAAAAGTTTACATCCTTCCCGTTGAGATCAAGAACACGACAAGGATGCCCACTCTCAACACTCTTGTTCAACACAGTATTAGAAGTCCTAGCAACAGCAATCAGACAAAAAAGAGAAATAAAAGGTATCCAAATTGGCAATGAAGAAGTCAAACTCTCTCTCTTCGCAGATGACATGATTCTTTATATGGAAAACCCAAAAGATTCCACCCCCAAACTACTAGAACTCATACAGCAATTCAGTAACGTGGCAGGATACAAAGTCAATGTACAGAAATCAGTGGCTTTCTTATACACTAACAATGAAAATACAGAAGGGGAAATTAGAGAATCAATTCCATTTACTATAGCACCAAGAACCATAAGACACCTGGGAATAAACCTAACCAAAGAGGTAAAGGATCTGTATTCGAGGAACTACAGAACACTCATGAAAGAAATTGAAGAAGACACAAAAAGATGGAAGACTATTCCATGCTCTTGGATCGGAAGAATAAACATTGTTAAAATGTCGATGCTGCTTAGAGCATTCTATACTTTTAATGCCATTCCAAGCACATTTCCACCGGTATTGTTCAAAAAGCTGGAGCAAATAATCCAAAAATTTGTATGGAACTAGAAGAGACCCCGAATTGCTAAGAAAATGTTGAAAAACAAAAATAAAACTGGGTGCATCACGCTACCTGATTTCAAGCTTTACTACAAAGCTGTGATCACCAAGACAGCATGGTACTGGCATAAAAACAGACACATAGACCAGTGGAACAGAGTAGAGAGCCCAGATATGGACCCTCAACTCTATGGTCAATTAATCTTCGACAAAACAGGAAAAAATATACAGTGGAAAAAAGACAGTCTCTTCAATAAATGGTGCTGGGAAAACTGGACAGCTATGTGTAGAAGAATGAAACCCGACCATTCTCTTACACCGTACACAAAGATAAACTCAAAATGGATAAAAGACCTCAACATGAGATAGGAATCCATCAGAATCCTAGAGGAGAACATAGGCAGTAATCTCTTCGATATCAGCCACAGCAACTTCTTTCAAGATATGTCTCCAAAGGCAAAGGAAACAAAAGTGAAAGTAAACTTTTGGGACTTCATCAAAATCAAAAGATTCTGCACAGCAAAGGAAACAGTCAAAAAAACAAAGAGGCAACCAACGGAATGGGAGAAGATATTTGCAAATGACAGTACAGACAAAAGGTTGATATCCAGGATCTATAATGAACTCCTCAAACTCAACACACACAAAACAGGCAAACATATCAAAAAATGGGCAGAAGATATGAACAGACACTTCTCCAATGAAGACATACAAATGGCTATCAGACACATGAAAAAATGTTCATCATCACTAGCCCTCAGGGAGATTCAAATTAAAACCACATTGAGATATCACCTTACACCAGTTAGAGTGGCCAAAATTAACAAAACAGGAAACAATATGTGTTGGAGAGGATGTGGAGAAAGGAGAACCCTCTTACACTGTTGGTGGGAATGCAAGTTGGTGCAGCCTCTTTGGAGCAGTGTGGGGATTCCTCAAGAAATTAAAAATAGAGCTTCCCTATGACCCTGCAATTGCACTCCTGGGTATTTACCCCAAAGATACAGATGTCGTGAAAAGAAGGGCCATCTGTACCCCAATGTTTATAGCAGCAATGGCCACGGTCACCAAACTATGGAAAGAACCAAGATGCCCTTCAACGGACGAATGGATAAGGAAGATGTAGTCCATATACACTACGCAGTATTATGCCTCCATCAGAAAGGATGAATACCCAACTTTTGTAGCAACGTGGACAGGACTGGAAGAGATTATGCTGAGTGAAATAAGTCAAGCAGAGAGAGTCAATTATCATATGGTTTCACTTATTTGTGGAGCATAACAAATATCATGGAGGACAAGGGATGTTAGAGAGGAGAAGGGAGTTGGGTAAATTGGAAGGGGAGGTGAATCATGAGAGATTATGGACTCTGAAAAACAATCTGAGGGGTTTGAAGGGGCAGGGCGTGGGAGGTTGGGGTACCAGGTGGTGGGTATTATAGATGGCTCGGATTGCATGGAGCACTGGGTGTGGTTCAAAAATAATTAATATTGTTATGCTGAAAATAAAAAATAAATTAAAAAAAAAGAATCAAGAGGATTGAACAACACATTGGACCAGATGGACGTCATAGATATATATAGAACATTCCACCCTAGAACAACAGAATACTCATTCTTCTCAAGTGCACATGGAACCTTCTCTAGAATAGACCACATACTGGGTCTAAAATCAGGGCTCAGATGATACCAAAAGATTACGATTATTCCGTGCATATTCTCAGATCACAATGCTTTGAAACTGGAACTCGACCACAAGAAAAAGTTCGCAAGAACTTTTTTTTCCAGGAACACACCTAGAAGATAAAACCACCTTGCTTAAGAATGCTTGGATCAACCAGGAAATCAAATAACTTAAACTATTCATGGAAGCAAATGAGAACAAAGGCACTTCAGTCCAAAACCTGTGGGATACAGCAAAGACGGTCCTAAGGGGGAAATACATAGCCATCCAAGCCTCCCTCAAAAAAATTGAAAATTTGAGAAAACACAAGCAGTCTTTACAACTTAATGAACTGGAGAATCAACAATGAATTCAGCCAACTCCACACACAAGAAGGGAAATAATCAGGATTAGAGCAGAGGTCAGTGAGATGGAAACTAGAGATTAAGTAGAACGCATCAATGAAACTAGAAGCTTGTTTTTTGAAAGAATCAATAAGATCAATAAACCATTGGCCACACTAATCCAAAAGAAAAGAGAGGAGGCCCAAATTAATAAAATTATGAATGAAAAGGAAGAGATCACAACTAACACCAAGGAACTAGAAACAATCATCAGAAATTATTATCAGCAGTTATATGCCAATAAGTTTAGCAACCTAGATGAAATGGATGTATTCCTGGAAAATTGTAAACTTCCAAAATTGAACCAGGAAGAAACTGACAACCTGAATAGACCGATATCTAGTAATGAGATTGAAGCAGTGATCAAAATGCTCCCAAAAAACAAGAACCCAGGACCTAACTGATTCCCTGGGGAATTCTACCAAATGTTCAAAGAAGAGATAAAACCTATTGTTCTGAACCTGTTTCAAAAAATTGAAGCAGAAGGCAAACTTCCAGATCCCTTTAATGAAGCCAAGATTACCCTGATCCTCAAACCAGGCAAAGACCCCACCAAAAAGGAGAATTTCAGACCAATATCCCTGATTAATATGGATGTTAAGATTCTCAATGAGATCCTAGCAAATAGGATCCAACAGCACATTAAAAAGATTATTCACCATGACAAGGTGTGATTTATTCCTGAGTTGCAAGGATGGTTCAACAATTGCAAATCAATCAATGGGATAGTACACATATACTTAGATTCAGTCCTGGCATCAGATAAAAAGATAGAAAAACCCTGTGAAGTGAGAAAGATATTACATTATTAAATTATACTGAGTTGTGTAATTGCAGGCTCCATTAACCCCTCCTACCCACCTGCATAACCCACAAAACTTCTCAGTAGAGTTTCCATATGCCCTCAAATAGAGTCTAAGGATATAATAACTTGAACTCTTACTCCGCTGTTCCACTATTCCTCCTATTCGCTACTGAATGCAAGGTATTTAGACTGCCCATTCCCATTTTCGGAGGACTGCAGTGAGGGCAGAGAGTAATGTGGTCATCCAGGGAATATTCTGTATCTTGGTCTACTTCTCTACTTAGTGTGCCAACTTTTGTCAGCCGGTGGACTTCTGAGCACACATGGGAAACCCAACAAGCACTAAAAGTATAGGATCTCTGGGTTGATCTTGGAAATGTCCGCCAACATTTAGAATTCTTTCAGGGCTCAGAATGGCTCTTGACCTGCAAGGACCAAGATAATTCCCCTATCCTTTCCTGAGGGGAGACACTCCAGATTCCTGATGCAGGGCCTTACAATTTCCAAGGCAACACACACACACACACACACACAGATGCACACACCCTTCACTATTTTCTTGTTGGCAAAAATGTTTACAAGTCTGTGACATGCAACTGACTTAGATTTAAGCAAGGGTGGGAGAAATATCTAGAGGGTAACAGTTGGAACAACACTGAGCTCCCCACCCAGAAGAGCTCTGAGGCCTCAGCTGGGGATGCTGGTGGCAGGGAGAAGCATGCCTATGGAATGCTATAAAGGAGCAGGAGGATAGTGGGGGCGGGGGAGTGGCAACATGGAGTGTAGGGGGAAAGAGAGAGGGAAGTTGGGAAGGTGAGAGGGTGAGATTGCTCTGGCATCCTGCTGGGGGCAGCTCCAGAGCCCTGAGCCCTACTTGCAATGGTCTCCGTGGACACTGTGGTCCTTCAAGTTGGAGCGTGTGTCCAAAGAGCAAGGACTCCTGTAGTCTTACTATCCCTGTGGGTGTTGATCCAAGGCTCCGGGGCTGAGGCAAACTCCCATCTGTCGCTCCTCTTCACTGAGGGCAAAATCCAAAGGTGGCCACACGCAGAAGGATAGAATTCTATCCTCAGCTAGAGTATCTTTCAAATCTCAAGCGTGTAAATAGCGTGTGGGAAGGAAGAAATAAAACCTTGTACAACACAGGTTAGAACAGCACGTGTACACTTCTGGGTGCCCTTTTTATAAACAAAGCATACTACTTTAACTATATGCTCTCTTCCTTGTGATTATCCTAATACCATTTGTTTCTCTAGTTTACTTTATTATATGTATACATTGTAAAATACAAATAACTTGCAAAAGAGGCATCAGTTGACTATGTTTTCACTAAGGCTTCCAGTCCACAGCTACTATTACTAGTTCAGTCTTGGGCAGCCAAACATTATACACATATTTTTGACTTTGAGAGTCAGCACCCTTAACCCTACATTCTTCAAGGGTCAACCTGCATCTCTATTTACAGAGGACATGCTCCTAAACATAGAAAAATCTCAAGTCATCCACACACAAGAATATTAGTGTCCATAAACTCATTCTGTAAGGTTGCAGGGACATGTATACACACAATCAGGTGTGCTTCCATGTACTAACAATGATCGATCAGAGAAGGAGATTAAGAAAGCAATTCCATTGACAGTGGCACCCAAAACAGTAGAATATGTAGGCATCAGTTCCTTCAAGGAGAAGTAAGACCTGCTCACTGAATAGTAAAAAACATTGCTGTAGGAAATTACAGACCTAATGGGCAAGAAACTTTGCTCATGTATGGCCGATTTACTGTAGTTCCTAAGGCCATACTACTCAAAGGGATCTACACAATTCTATCAGAATTTCTATTCTACATTTTCTCATTGCTGTCGATCTCTTGCCGTACATTCCTTTCAGACATTGTCACTTTCATCTCTTAGATGGGGCCTTGTTTATATTTTTTCGTTTATTTATTTCTCATTTTCAATTGATTATAAACACACTAAAAGTTCTTATGTCATTTTCTGGTGGTTGTCCCATCTGCATCAGCTGTGGGTTCAGTTCAGATGACTGATCTGCCTCCTGGTTACGGTCATTTTTCCTGTGAGAGCTCCAGGCGCTGTTCTCCCTAAAGCTTTCAAATGATTGCCCCCAAGTTGCAGACCTTGCCATCCATGGAGGCCCTGGGTAGGACTGTACTACATGTCACCTCAGAGCCCCTGCACAGCTCTGGCTAGGTGACTTTTTCTAACACTGTCTTCCTGGGGACAGCATCCTGGGGTCTCACAGCTCAGTGTCCTCAGCTCCAGGATGTCCATGGGGCTCCTGCTCAGGTTCCCCTGCCCCCTGGCCTTGCTTGGAAACTCTCTTGAGCCAGTTCCTTGGAGCCAATATAGGGCTCTGCTCACCTGTGTGCTTTCCTGTCTAGGAAGGTTCTCTTCTTCCCCTGTGCCCAGAAACGTGGAAATCTGCATTTCATGCATCTTATGTGTCTTTGCATTTGCTTTGTTTTTTCAGGTAGGAGAATAAATCCAGTCTGTACAGACTTGTACAGTCTGAATACAGACTTGTACAGAATGCAGAGCCAGAGCCAGGGTGCAACCTTGAAGTAAGAAAACACTTACAAGTTTGTATTTACAAACCACTGAGCCAGAAAAAAGGGGCAGCTTTCGTTGTGTATTTTTTTTTTCTTTTTGAGAGAAGACTGTGCCTTTATGGGCCCAATAGGCTACTTGAGAAGGATGAAGCAGGAGGATTGAGTGGTCCCAGGACGCCCATGCAGGGCTGCCCTGCTTTCCAGGTTGGAGGTGATGGAGACCTCGCCAGGGTAGTGGCTTCATTTCCACCTGGTTGAACGTCTAGCCATTGTGGGCAGTCTTCCTGCTTCCCACCATCTCTGGCAGGAGGATGGGGTCCAGCAGGGGTGACTTAACCACCTGGGGCTTTGCATGGGGAAACCTCCTTCCTGGCCTTGCCCAGGGGCTTCAGCACTGAGTGCCTCCTCCTCCATCAAGCGGGGTCAGCCTACACCCCTGGGAGCGCTGTGCAGTGGCAGCCCCTGCTCTGAGGCCCAGTCCCAGAGCCTTTGGAGGTGCACCTGGGGGCTGAGGCAGAACCTGTGGAAAGTGAGCTTCTACTGTTTCTCCACTGCTGCCATCTCATCAGCTTTTCTGGAAGAGTTTTTCCTCAACACGGGGGGCAGAGTGCAGGAGACCCCTGCCCCTTGCGTGGGGGCTGAGAGGATGCTGCCCTGAGGTCTGTGGTAAGAGCCCTCCTGTGTCAGTGGGCATGGCTCTTGAAAGCCCCTGAGCCTGCCCTGCTCATTTCTTCTCTCCAGTGTCTTCCCCGGGAAGGATGAGCATGACCTCAAGTGGCCTCATGGGAAGTGCGGGCTCTCTCACAGCCTTTCTAGGGTGTCTCATTGGTAACACTGAACCCAGGGCTGACTTCTGATCCCTAGGGAGAGAGTGAGAGCCACCAGTTGTGTCAAAGCCCTGGACTGCAAAGCTGGTGCTAACAGTAGGGCAGGGATTCCTTGCTCTCATCCAGGCACTCCCCTGCTGGTCCCCAAGGATCCCAGAAAGGGCTCTACTCACACACATTTTTTACCTTACATTTCTGAGGGTGTAAGTTCCCAACAAGGATCTCAGTGGACTAAAATCCAGATGTCCACAGGGCACCTTCTCTTCTGAAGGCTCTAGGAGAGGGTGGAAATTAGTCAAGGGAAACCACACTAAAAGGAAGGATAAGTATGACCTCAAGTGGCCTCATGGGAAGTGCAGAGGGAAACCTCCAGTTTGGAGGTTTTAGCAAGGGAGCTACTCTGCCCTCCTTACCTCCTAGGGCACTGCAGCCACAGGGGAGGGACTGATCTGACCTTACAGGGACTTGACATTGCACAGGCATAGGCCTCTACTAACCAGGCCAGAGTCAGGAACTCTAGCTTTGTTCCCCCAGGGAGACACCAGTGCTCTTCCAACTCACAGTTCACCCCGATGGACTTTTAGAACAATCTTCCCAATTGACCTCTTTCAACACTGTCCCTCCCATTTGTTCTCTGGACTCGCCTATGGATTTGCCAATGCTGATTTTTTCCAGATCACCTTTCCATTTTATCCTGACAAATACCATTTTTGCTGGTAAAATATAAGGCAGTTTCTGTTTTTTTAGATGAAGCAGACATTGTGTCTCTTTGCCTGTTCTAGCTTTTAGAGGCCCCTCCTCTATGGTCAGCCCCAGCCCCAGCAGGGAGAGTCCTCACACAGCATCCCTCTGATATTCTTCTCTGCCTCTTCCAGTTTTAAGAACCCCTTGTCTTCCCAGAGGTTGCCTGGAGAATCCAGGATCATCTCGCCATCTCAACATCCTTAACATAAGCACCTCTGCAGTGTCCCACGTGCTGTGTGATAGAACATGCATACAGGTTCCTGGCATTAACATGGATCCCTACTGCCTCAACCTCACTATGAACTCATGTGACAATTAAAGTTGGAACCCCCCCACCCCCCCCCTTGCTTTTCGAATTTCAACAGTCCCATAAAAGAAAAGCACTCCCTCAAGGTGAAATCAAGACAATGGCAAATTAGGATCCTTGGGGCTCCTTCCATGACCATAGAATTGCCAAGTATTTGTCTCTTGGGAGTATTTGCCTTGCTTTGCTTCCCAGACCTGGCTTTTTTTCAGTCACAGGCCAACTTTGATGCAGAAATCTCACCCGAGGGGAAGCGCTGGAGGGAGGGAAGGCAGTGGCAGAGCAGGGCATGTGGAACCCTGCTAACCCCCTACTGTAAACTCAGAGCCCAGTCTAAGGGAGCTGAAGGGATGGTTTCCATCCCTTCAGCCCTGCGCACAGCAACAGGATCCTTGGACACCCTCTTCCGGGCAGCCACCAGCGGGTACCGCGGCTCTGCCCTAGGAGCCCACCTGGTGAAGAAGCTGGTCCTGGTGGTGTTCTCAGGGCCTGGGGTGTTGCTGGCAACACCAAAGGCTGGCCCAGAAGTTGCTGACTTTGGATTCCCCAGCCCTCCCCCAGGGCGTCCAAGCCTGGGGGGGTGCATGGGGGACTGACTAGGAGGCTGAGCTCCACAAGTACAGCCAATGCACTCTGTCTCCTCAAAACAGGTTCTAAGGAAAGGGGGAGAGAGAGAGAGAGATGGATCTGTGCTTGTCTGCTAGAAAGTCCTCCCTCGTGTTCCTCTCAGGCTGGGACAGCCTTCCCTGTGATGAGTGCTCTGTGTGCATGCATGCGTGTGTGCATGTGTGTGTTTGCCCCTGATGTCATGGGCGGGACGTGTCTGATGTCAAACAGGCGCCCTTGCAGGGCGGTTATGGGCCAGAGAATTCCTGGGACAGAGGGTGTAGCTGTGCTGTTGCTTCCATTGTATTAGAAAGACTCCTGTGGAAGGTGAGGATGCTTAGGACAGGACAGGGTGCCAAGGATTTTGGGGGTCAGGTTGGCGAGTGAACATGTGTGTGTGGTTGGACAGCCAATGAGGCTAGACTGGGGCAGAAAGAGGGAGTCATATTTTACTTAGCAGGGAAAATGCCACTATCAAGAAGGTGGTTTTCCCAGGATGAGGCTGTGGTCCTGCTGACTCTTGCAATTTCCCCAAATGTGGAAAACCCAACTCCCTGACTTGTGATGGGGAGGACTGCCTTCATGCTCTTTCCCTGGTAAATGACAGGATGCTCTTTGTATTCTCACACATTTTTCTCTGGTAAGATGCATTTTGGTCTTCCCAGTTACTTAATGAATGCATGGTTTTTAGCCCTTTTGATTATATTGCTGCTTGATGAAATAATGTAAAATTTCCTTGGTAATTTGACCTACATTAGTTGTACAACTGGATCAGAATATATATACATTCCTCAACTGTCAATTGTCCTTTTAATTCTCATTCCAAATAAAATTTGGTCATGTTGATAAAAATAACAAAAACAAACAAACAAAAAAATAAAGAAATGAAGAACCACGGTAAAAATGTGTTCCTCACCTTTAGGTGATGTTCCCTCGCACTTATAACATGAAGGACGCTGTGAAGGGCATTTCCCAACTACAATAGGTTTTTGCTAACACACTCTTCCTGAGAGCATGGGGTGTGTTCTTTCTGGCTGCAAGGAATAAAATCCCCAACTTGTTTCCTGGGAGGTGTGTTCCTGATGATTTGGCTTTAGGGAATTGCCATCAGCTTAGCCCTGCCATGGTGGCAGGAACCATTTTCACACGTGTGTGGTGTGGCACATTTCCTGAAAATGAACATACTTTTTCAAGGTAAGATTGCTCCCTGTACTTCCTCTGTTCTTATCCCTACTGTTTTCCTAACTATGGTAAATTGTATAAAGGAAGAATTCAATTATCATAGATGGGGTTTGGGATTTAATAAGAGCTTTTGGGGAGCCTCTGTGGCTCAGTGGGTTAAGCCTCTGCCCTCAGCTCAGGTCCTTGGACGGAGCCCCACATTGGGACCCCTGCTCGGTGGGGAACCTGCTTCTCCCTCTCCTTCCGCTGGTCTCTCTCCTTGTGTTCTTTCTCTCTGTCTCTGTCAAATAAATAAATAAAATCCTGAAAAAAAATACCGAGAGGTGTTATCATCCTGAGCTTCCAGGGAACTGACGACAAGGACTGCAAAGTAGCAGGGCAATATGCCTTTGGGCTTTTCGAGTTGCAAATCGGCACGTGCAGAAGAGCGATACATCGTTTTGGAAGATACTTCAGCAACAAACTTGGCCATCACAGCCATGAAACCAATGATCTGCCAGTCACTCTGTAGGCAGATTATCCTGCTTTAACAATGGCAACTATGTCAGGAAACATCAGAGACTTGGATAAGACCACATCCAACTAATATGGGGATGACATAAAGGATTGTATTGCCTAATCAGTCCCCCCAAACCATAAATCGTCCATATTTTCAAGCATCAAATATTGAGGTATAAGGAAAGCATCTGAGACCCCAGCAACACTAACTGCAAAAACCTGATTCCCACAGGAGGACACGCTCTGGCCCCCACGAAACCTATATGGCCCCTCAGTGATGTGTGAGCTCAACACACTAAGTGGAGATGTGTGGAGTGATGTCCCATGGCCATGCTTACATACCTCGTGTGACCATTCCTAGGGAATGTGGCCATTTTAATCCGCAGATTCTAAGTTTGGTTCCTTAAATAGTTCTATACACATCAGATACACCCTTGTAAATCAGCAAGAATCCTATTTAATTTCCTTAGGAAAAGGTACGCAAAAAGGGAAAAGTTCCTCCCTTACCCTTCAAGGTCTCCCAACTAAACTAAGGAGTAAGTTTACCTGAGACATCAATAACCAATGAGGCATCAATAACCAATATTGAAATGGAGGCCATTACAGAAATATAAAGGATGAAGGAAGACAGTTTTTATGCATTTTAGACGAGGAGAAATACATCTCTGAGGGCTGTTTGGGAGCTTTAATTTGGAGGGAGTTCTAAGCAGAATTTAGAACCTCTGTTTTAAAGTCCCTGGCGAGAAGGACATCTTTTTATTTCTGAGCACAGCCAGTGCCTTTTACATAAGGGAGGTTGGTTTCCTGCTCTCAGAAAGACAGAGAAGGATTTGAGTGTTCTTGCACAAGGTGCTTTTTAAGTAGCTTCAAGTCAAAATAATCAGTGTGCCATTGTGGTCCATTTTGGGCAATCTGACCTTGGTGTCTATGGGTACCATGGTTTCTTTCACCATTGCTCATTACTCAGTGCCTGTTTCAGTAGAAAGCTAAACATATGATTGTTAGAAATACAAACGGGCACCCAGGTGGTTCAGTCAGTTCAGTGTCTAACTCTTGATATCAGCTCAGGTCATGAGCTGAGGGGAATGGGAAGGAGACTCAGTTCTGCCTCCATGCTCAGTTTACTGTCTGCTTGGGATTCCCTCTCCCTCCGCCCATCAACCCTGCTATAAATAAATATATATATATATAAGAAATAAAAAATAAACACTATGATCTTACCTGAAACTAATACAATGCTGTATGTTATGTGTAGTGAAATTTTTAAAAAATTATTTTCAGGGATCCCTGGGTGACTCGTTTGTTGAAGTGTCAGTCTTTGGCTCAGGTCAGGATCCCAGGGTCCTGGGATAAGCCCCATGCCCTGCTAGGTGGTGAGTCTGCTCCTCCCTCTCACTCACCCTTCCTCCAAAACCACTCCTGCGTGAGAGACAGGAGTGGATGAGGGAGGAAGTGGCCCGCTTCCTGAAGGTCAAGCAGGCGGGCGGAGGAGTTGGCCTCTGAGGCCACAATGCCTGGCGTGGAACATGGGGAAGCCGTCTGCTAACTCAGAGAGTGTGTGAACCACTGAGGTAAAGTCCCTCTATGTCCCTGTGAGAAAGAAGTCAGTGTGGGATGCCAACATCATCCCCCTCACACGATGCGCCAAGGAGAAGGATGCCTTCTCAAACCAGAGCCTGCAACGCAAGAGAGATCCTTAACCTCCAAGAAACAATCCTGAAGCCGAGCAGTCTTTCGACTGCAGGCCTCCCTGGCGAAGAGAGAAAGCATCGCGTCTGCGAGGTGGTTAGGAACCCTGGGGAAGGTTTCTCACCTTCGGTTCAGAGGACATCCCTGAAGGTGCCCGTTCCCTCGGCCTCACGGAAGGCCTTCAGAGGGGCGACGAATCGGCTCTTGCGGATACTGTGACCGCGGGACCCACGGCAGAATACACACTGCAGCTCTGGGAACGCGGTAGTAATTGCGGCCGCAGCCCCGTTTCTTTCAGCCTAACCGTCGGTGTCGGTGGTTTTCACAGGAGCAAGTGTTAGGAAAGCCCCGAGCTGCATATTTGTCCCATGAAGAGGACTGTACGGCGACGCGCCCCTTGGGGCACACATCATTGGAGGCACCCTAAGAAGCGAGGCCTGGCCGGGGGGGACGGCAGGGTAAGCCAGGGTGGCGTGGAAGCGCAAAGCAAGTGCCACGGGAGCACTTCCAGACGACAAATTGTTTCGCACGCCACACACAGTCCCCTGAAGAAAGAAGCAATCGGGACACCCAGAAGTACAGAGCAAGGCTGGAACGCCTCAGCTCCAGATTCATAGAGGAGGCCCAGTCAGCTCCAGATTCGCCTAAAGCAAGAAAGCCTTCTCTCAGCGTCTGTCGATCGTCCACACACCCCGAGGGCTTTCGCCTGCGCCCCAGGGACCTGGGTGGGCCGCCAGCACCTCTGTTGGGGCAGCATGTTTCAGGGAGACAGAGTCGTTTCGCAAAGGGGCGAGGAAACCAAAAGGGCCAGCGGGGCCCTGAATTCAGAGCAACACGATTCTCGGGAAAAAGCGTCCTCCCTGAAGAACGTCCGTGAAGAGAGAGGCGTGGATGAGGGAGGAAGTGGCCCACTTCCTGAGGGAAGAACGCGAGGGCTGAGGGTCCGGTCTCTGCCACCTTAATGCCTGGCGTCCTCTGCGGGAAAATGGTCTTCTAACTCAGATTATCTGTGAAGGCCTGAGGTAAAAACCCTTTATGTCCCTGTGAGAAAAAATTCAGTGTGGGATGCCAACACCTTCCCCTCACACATAGTACACCCAGTAGTACAGAGCAAGGCTGTACACACAGTAGTACAGAGCAAGGCTGGATCACCTCTGCACCATGAATGAGCTTCACAGAGGAGGCCCAGTCAGCTCCGGTTTTGTGTAAAGCAAGAAAGCCTTCTTTCTGAGGCTGGCGATTGTCCACACACCCCGAGAGCTTTCGCCTGCACCCCAGGGTCCTGGAGGTGCGGCCAGCACCTCTGGTGGCACAGCGTATTTCAGGGAGACAGAGCAGTTTCACACAGGGGTCGGGATGCCGAAGGAGCCAGCGGGGCCCTGAATTCAGAGCAACATCATTCGTTGGGAAAAGCATCCTCCCTGAACAGCGTCTGCGAGGAGAGAAGCTTGGATGAGGGAGGAAGTGGCCCACTTCCAAAGGGAAAACGCAAGGGCTGAGGGTCCAGTCTCTGCCGCCTTGATGTCTGGCATCATATTTGGGAAAGCGGTCTTCTAACTCACATTGTCTGTGAAGGTCTGAGTTAAAGTCCCTTTGCGTCCTTGTGTGAAAGAAGTCAGTGTGGGATGCCAACACCGTCCCCTCACGTTGCGCCAAGCAGAAGGATGTCTTCTCAAACCTGAGCCTGCTCAACCTGAGAAAGGACCAGAGCCTTACTCCAAGAAATAAGCCTGAAGCCGAGCTGTCTTTCACTTGCAGGTCTCCCTGGCAAAGACAGAAAGAGTCGTGTCCTCAAGTTGTTTAGGAAGCCTGGGGAAGTTTTGCGACCCTCGGTTGTGACCCTCATGGTTGATCCACTCAAGATACAGGGCAGGGCTGGAGGAGACAAGATGGCGGAGAAGTAGGAGGTGCCATTTCAACTCCCCTAAAGTGAGCTGATTACCTACCAAAGAACTCTGATCACCCTTGATATCTGCCTGAGATTAGAATTATACACTTCTGGATCTCTACGTGGGCTGAAGATGCTAGTGGGCAGGTAAAACGGAGTGGGAACATCGATTGGACTGATATCAAAAGACAAACAAGGGGTGGGAACCACCAGAAGCGACCCATTGGAAAGCAATACCCCAGTACAAAAGTGCCCTAACTTGGAGTCTGGTTGAAAGCACTCAAAAAGAGCAAAGTTTCGTAAGGGGAAACTGGGGGAGTGGAATGGTTCAGGACAGTGGCTTAGGCCCACCTACCCAGAACAGCCACCACTGGCACTGAGCCAGAGAGAGTGCAGTGAAGAAGCCAGGTCTTGGTCCCTGAGACTGGCCTGTGAGGGTAAGGGAGCCTCTCCAGCCAGCAGTACCACAGCCTTTTGCACTCTGCATGGGTATATGTGCGCTGCACGACCTGAGACTGAGTCACACCCTACATCCTCCCCTGAGATACGTGTAGGCTCCATCCAGCCAGTGCTCTCTTGGAATGGAGAGTCTGAGCACTCCCAACCCCGGGCCGGCATGAAAATCTCAGTGCTTTATCTCTGCTTGGGTCCTCTCTGGTGGTCTGGACCTTCCCAGACAGCCGGGGCTAGTATTTCTCGTGGTTTTGGGTACAAGCAGGAATTCCTGTGACCCAAGAGACCGTGACAGGGAATGTTCTCTGCCAGATGCAGAGGGGGAATTTATGTGCTCTGGAGCACCCAGAGAGGAAGAAACTGAGGCTTCTCTCTGAGAGGGCGGTCTGGGTGTAGCTTGCTTTCCTCTAAACCTCCAAAACCGCCAAAAGCTGCCAAGGGAAGAGAAAACAAACAAAGGAACAAAAATCCTGCAGGGAACAAAAGCCTGAAAAAACGGTTTCCTCAGATCCCAGCCCCTTGATGGGGGCAGGAGGACTTAACTCTAGTAACAGTCCCTGAAAACCACATGGCAGGCCCCTACCCTAGAAAGCTGGCCCAAAAAAAAAAAAAAAAAAAAGACAAGAGAACAACAACGACTACTTCATAGATACAACTTTTATGTTTAAATCATTCCCACTATTCTGGTTCTTTTCGTTTTCTTTAAATATGTAACTTTTTAACCTATTTACCATTACAGTAAGATATTCATGTAAAGTTTTTTCCGGCGAGATAAACACAACGCCAGGCAAAGTGGGTGCAAGGCAAGATTTATTAAAAACACTCTCCGGCAAAGTTTCAGGGCTCAGGAGAAGGGGAGCCAGGAAAGTTGCGCCGGGAGGAGGTGGGCACCCTCGGGTGAGGTTCCGCGACTCTGGAAAGCAGAGTGGCGGAAGTCGCACCAAAGGCAGGGAGGAGGGGGCTTTTAAGGGGTCTCGAGGGGAGAGCTCAGGGGTCTTTTGGCAAGTTTCCCTTATTTGGATATTTCGCCTGCTCGTCGGGGTCCCATTGGTCCACTGGAGCCCAGGGCAGGGGTCTCAGATTCCTGCTCATCAGGGTCCCATTGGTCCATGGGAACCCGGAGCGGGAGGGTCTCAGATTCCTGCTTGGGCCTTTGTTCTCCTGTCCGAGCTTAGGTCTTGTGGTGGGAACTTTTGCCATCTTAAGTAGCCCTTTCTGCCAGCCCAACAATTCAGTACATCAAATTCCATAATAATTTTTTAATCAGAACTTTCTGATACATATACATGGTTTTTTTTTTGCTTTTGTACCTTCTAATTTATTTTATTTTATTTTTTCTTTTTTAATATTCATATAGAGATAAGATTCAAGGTAATCCCCTTTCCCCAATCAATGCTGCCCCTATAGATAAACCAGTTTTAATCCCCCTTTATCTCAGGAAAGTTGAGTCCTTTAACAAAGATATCAAGATACATCCAGGAAGAAGCAAAATAACTTCCTCGCCCACACTGAGAATTTATAACCACTCTCCCATCTTTTTCTTCTGTCAGTGTTTCTGTGTATTTGTTCTTGTCCTGGTAGTATATAAATCTTATAGCTGAGTTTCTTTTTGACAAGGTTCTTTCATTTACTTATTTATTTATTGCCTCTTGTCATCTACTTTTGTCAGTGTTTTTGTTTGTATACTTTATATATCTTACCCTAGGGCCCATTTGGGCTGGGCCTTCCTTTTTATTATATCTTTCATTTTTTCTTCTCTCTCTCTCTCTTTTTATTTTTTCTTTCTTTTTGGTGGGGACTCTTGATTGCTTAGAAGCGTTTCAGGGTGCATCTTCACTGCACCACAGTTGATACATTCAGCTACACATCCATTCAGCCATTTCTCACCAAAATGACTAGGAGGAATGCCCAACAGAAGAAAAATTCAGAGACTGGGCCCTCTCCGTCAGACCTACTGGATATGGATATAGACAGTATGTTGGAAAGGGAATTCAGGCTAACAATTATCCAGGCAATAGCTAGGTTGGAGAAAGCCTTTGATGGTGAAATGAATTGGTTAGTGCAAAAGTGAAAGCCACCAGGGATGAAGTTAACAATGTTCTCAATGAGTTCCAATCTATCTAAATTCTCTAAAAGCTAGGGTAACTGAGGCAGAAGATAGAAGTAGGGAACCAGAGGACAAAGAGAGAAAAAGAATCAGGAGGAAGCCTAGAACAAACAGCTTAGAGCTATGAAAACAGAATTAAGGAAATAAATGATGCCATGAAATGTTCCAAATCAAAATTATTGGAATCCCTGTGGGAGAGGAGAAAGAAAGAAAGAAGACTAGAAGATATAGTTAAACAAATTCCCCATGAAAATTTCCCCAAATTGGCAAATGAACCCAGCGTTCATATACTAGAGGCAGAATGGTCTCCCCCCCAGGATCATAGACTCTAGAAAGATCTCACGACAACTGATCATAAAAATGATGAATCATAATTGTAGTCAGGAGCTCTTGAAAGCAGCTAGGGGGAAGAAATTCCTTATGTACAGAGTAAAACCCATCAGAATAACAACAGACCTGTCCACAGAAACCTGGCAAGCCAGAAAGGGCTGGCAAGACATATTCAGGGCACTAAATGAGATGAACATGCAGCCAAGAATACTTTATCCAGCAAGACTGACATTCAAAATGGATGGAGAGATAAAGAGTTTCCAAGACCAGCAAGGCTTAAAAGACTATGCAACCACCCATCAGACACTGCAGGAAATATTAAGGGGGGGGGGTTCTATAAAAGAGGAAAAATTCTAAGAATAGCATTGAACAGAAATATATGGAGACAATCGCTAGAAACAAAGACTTCACTGGTAACACAATGTCAATAAAAATGTATCTCTCAATAATCACTCTCAATGTGATTAATGTGCCTAAATCAATGTGCCTAAATGCACCTATAAAATGGCAAATTGTGGGACGCCTGGGTGGCTCAGTTGGTTGGACGACTGCCTTCGGCTCAGGTCATGATCCCGGAGTCCCGGGATCGAGTCCCGCATCAGTATCCCAGCTCCATGGGGAGTCTGCTTCTCTCTCTGACCTTCTCCTCGCTCATGTTCTCTCTCACTGTCTCTCTCTCAAATAAATAAATAAATAAATCTTTAAAAAAAAATAAAATAAAATAAAATGGCAAATTGTTACAGATTGGATAAAATGACAGGACCCATCCATAAGTTGTCTACAAGAGACCCATTTTGAACCTAAGGATACATCCAGACTGAAAGTGTAGGGATGGAAAAGCATCTTTCATGCCAATGAGCCTCAAAAGAAGGCTAGGGTAGTGATTCTAATATCAGATAAACTGGATTTTAAACTAAAAACTGGAGTCAGAGATACAGAAGGACACTATATCATTCTTAAAGAGACTATCCACCAAGAAGATCTAACAGTTGTAAATACTTATGCCCCCAATATGGGAGCAGCCAATTACATAAGAAAACTATTAATCAAGATAAAGAGCCATATTCATATAAATACATTAATAGTAGTAGATCTTAACATGCCACTCTCAGTAATAGACAGATTATTCAAGCAGAAAATCAATAAACAAGAGCATTGAATGACACAATGGACCAGATGGACACCATAGATATATATATAGAACATTCCATCCTAAAACAAGAGAATACTAATTCTTCTCAAGTGCACATGGAACCTTCCACAGAATAGACCATATACTGGGTTACAAATCAAGGCTCAACTAATACCACAAGACTGAGATTATTCCCTGCATATTCTCAGATCACAGTGCTTTGAAACTAGAGCTCAACCACAAGGAAAAGTTTGGAAGGAATTGAAACACCTGAAAGCTAAAGATCACCTTGCTTAATAATTCTTCATAGTTCATGGAAACCAATGAGAATGAAGACATTTCTGTCCAAAACCTATGGGATACAGCAAAGGCGGTCCGAAGGGGGAAATACATAGCCATCCAAGCCTCCCTCAGAAAAATTGAAAAATCCAGAATACACCAACTGCCTCTACAACTTAAAGAACTGGAGAATCAACAACAAATTAATCCAACTCCACACACAGGAAGGGAAATAAAAAATTAAAGCAGAGATCAATGAGAGAGAAAGTAGAGATACAGTAGAATGCATCAATGAACCTAGAGCTGCTTTTAAAAAAAAAAAATCAATAAGATCGATAAACCATTGGCCAAACTAATCCAAAGGAAAAGAGAGAAAGCCCAAATTAGTAAAATTATGAATGAAAATGTAGATATCACAACTAACACCAAGGAAATAGAAACAATCATCAGAAATTATTATCAACAGTTATATGCCAATAAGTTAAGCAACCTAGATGAAATGGATGCATTCCTGGAAAACTATAAACTTCCAAAATTGAACCAGAATGAAATTGACAACCTGCATAGACCGATAACTAATAATGAGATTGAAGCAGTGATCAAAAACTTCCCAAAAAACACGAGCCCAGGACCTGACAGATTCCCTGGGGAATTCTACCAAACTTTCAAAGAAGAAATAACACCTATTCTCTTGAAGCTGTTTCAAAAATTTGAAGCAGAAGGCATACTTCTGAACTCTTTTTATTTTTATTTATTTTTATTTATTTTTTTTAATATTTTATTTATTTATTTGACAGACAGAGATCACAAGTAGGCAGAGAGGCAGGCAGAGAGAGAGAGAGAGAGGGTAGCAGGCTTCCTGTGGAGCAGGGAGCCCGATGCGGGGCTTGATCCCAGGACCCTGAGATCATGACCCGAGCCGAAGGCAGCAGCCCGAACCACTGAGCCACCCAGGCGCCCCTGAACTCTTTTTATAAAGCCAGCATTACCCTGATCCCCAAATCAGGCAAAGACCCCACCAAAAAGGAGAATTTCAGACCAATATCCCTGATAAATATGGACGTTAAGATTTTCAATGAGATCCTAGCAAATGGGATCCAATAGCACATTAAAAAGATTATCCACCATGACCAGGTGGGATTCATTCCTGTCTTGGGAGGATAGTAGCAGTGAGAATGACACAGAACAGAAATGGCACAGGACAGATAGCACCCTGCTTTGAAATATCTTTTGAGACCATTGTATCACTACCAGGGATTCATGAAAGCAAGGTGGGCGGGGTCCGTATGCTGCAGCAAGTACCCCACTCAGCTGTATGCATGTGAGTGTGTGTGTGTGTGTGTGGACATGGAGGTTAAGTGGCATATGCCAAAGTCTCAGAAACAGCCCTGTGGAAGAACCCCCTCCATCTCGCCCACCAGCCCTGCATGTTGCAGAGCAGATGGGGAAGGAATAAGGAGGGTGCCACAGACTCCACTCTGTGAAGCAACACTGGGGGAGACCCTCCCTCCACAGGGCTGACTTCCCTTTCCTCTGGAGAGAAGTGTTTTCCAACATGTGTTTGGCAGCCAAAGGAAGGGGTCATGTCCCTGAAACTGAGAGAGGCCTGAGAAGCAGCCCTTCCACCAGCCTCTTGCAGCCTGAAGACAGAAGCCTTCCCCAGCCTGTGTGAGGACTCATGGGGAAGAGGCCCTGCACTTCGCTCAGAGAAAGGAGTGTGCAGGGAGCTCAGCTTTGGCAGACAGCTTCATCTGGGAAGAGAGGAATGTTTCCCACAGACCTTGGGGCAACCTGAGGGAAGGGCCTACTTAAGGGGCTTCCCCACAGGAAAGAAGGAGCACTGCCAAGGTACCAGTTTTTATTCACATCTCCTCCCCAGAAGTGGAAGCCTCTTCAGGACCAAGGCCAAGTGTGCTAAGGGCTCAACTCTGAGAAACACATCTGGGTACTGTGCAGCTAAAGGCTGGCAGCTGGCTTCTGGAAGATACAAGTGCTGGAAGATGTGTGTGGATGCTGCAGGGAAATGGAAAACAAGTGCTGTGGGAAGAATGGACCCTGGGCAGAAAGCCCTTGGCTTCTAACACTTTCCCAGGCGACAGCAGCCCATTGGGGGATTGTGGAAGCAAGGACAAGTTCCGGGTAGTGCCGAGAGTACCCTACTCAGCATGTGGGTGTGAGGGGAACCCAAGGTCTGTGCCATAGTCCTGCCCCTGAATGACAACGCAGTGCAGGAACCATCCTTTATGCGCACCTGTGCTCCATGTTCCTTAGAGAGACAAAGGCATAAAGAGAGTGCCTCAGATGCATGTCCCTGCAGCAATGCTATGGGGAGACTAATCTTCCCCACGGTTACCTTCTCTCTCCTTAGGAGAGAATCCTATCACAAACTGGGTGGGACCACATAAGGAAAGGGCCCTTTCTTTTAGTCTGAGAAACAACGTCACCACCAACTCCCAAGAACCAGCCCTTCCACCAATGTCTTGCTGCCTGAAGACAGAAACATTTGCACAGCGAGTGAGAAAGAAGGAAAAAGGCGCCTTGCATATCCCTCAGAGGCATGTGTGGGTCTGGAAGGCAGCTTCCAGCAGACATCTTGTTTCAAGAAGAGAGGACCCTTTTCCGGACTACAAGGGGCAGCAGGAGGAAAGCACCTGGTGCTTAAACTGGAGAAAGACGACACAGTGCAGAGATACTGGTTTTCCAGTAACATGGCCTCCCTGATGCTAGCTTTTCCTCAAACCTTGGGGGGGTGGGGGGGTGGGGGTGGCAAGAGTGCTACGCGCTCCACTTCAAGAAGCCAGTATGGGTGCAGTGTGACTCCCGGTTGACCCCTGGCTTCTGGAAGCTAGAATCCTGTTCAGAGCTCTGTGGAGGCTCGAAGTAAACCGAAGTGAAGAATGAAGAAATGGCATGGGACAGACAGTGCCCGCTTTGAAATGTCTTTTCAGACCATTGTATCATGATCGGGGGTTTGTGAAAGCAAGGAATATGGGGTCCATATGCTGCAGCGAGTGCCCCACTCAGCTGTGTGTATGTTTGGACACATGGTTAAGTGGTTTATGCCGAAACAGGAGAGACAAACCTGTGGAGGAACCGTCTCCATCTCGCCCACCAGCCCTTCATGTTGCAGAACAGAGGGGGAAGGCAGAAGGAGCGTGATACAAAGTATGCTCTGCCAAGCAATGGTGGCGGAGACCTTCCCTGGTTAGAACAGGGCCTCCGTCGAAGGCTTTCCATGTCTTCATGACACTGAGCCTACTTGGGTAAGGGCCTTCTGCTCTACCCTGAGCCATGAATCTGTGTGGAATGCAAGCCTGTACTTACACCCTGTTTGAGACAGACAGCCGCTGCAGCGTTTTCTAAGTAGGCACAGAAGCCTAGGAGTTGTGTCCAACACTGAACCCCCAGAAACCACTGTGGGAAAAGGGTGCCCCAAAAAACATGTTCGTCATCCCTGAAGGGAGAAGCGTTTGGAGTAGGAGGTGTAGCAGTGTAAGGCAAAAGGCCCATGTACTTCTGTTCGAGGAAGCAGTCTGTACAGATGGTTTCTTGTTCCTGGAAGGTGGAGGTCCATTTTCCAATGGGAAGCGAGAACACTGACGGAAAATGCCCTCTGCTTCCTTACCTGTGAGAAATCACTCAGTACCCACGGTGGCTACAAGACGTCCGCAAGGAAGTCCCACATGAAAACGCCATACACTTCCCTCCAAGAGAGGAGCCTGAAGGGAGACCTTCTCTCACAATGACCTCTACTTTCCTGAAGACAGAAAGATGCTCAGTGGCCTGCAGGGAACCAGAAGGAAAAGGACCCCACTCTTAACATCTGAGAAACTCCAAGAGAGCTCACTGTTATCTCGGGCCTCAGAGCACGGCCCCGCGCTGGCATGGGATCGACTCCTATCATAACCACAACCCTGACGGTATCCCTGGTGGTGGAACTGACTGGGCCCCAACCCCTGCTCTGAGGGTGCAGTGGAGCTGACGCCCCTGACCGTTGCCAGACAAATCAGTGAGGAGCACTGGAGTGAATCAGGCAAGAACAAGGTTCTGTAGCAAGGGGCTCGGAATGCCCAAAGACATTGCTGCTGACCACAATGTAGTGATAAGCCTATGCTTCAGCAACACTAGGAGCATCTCCCTGAGTCCAACTTGTAAGGAACTCGCTCATCCTACTGGTTTCTCTCAAGCAAACCTTAGGGTCCTTCTTGGCACTGTTGTCAGTGAGTGTCGGAGGCAGACCCCTGGCCAGGGCGGCCTCCGCCATTAAAAGATGGCGCCTGGCTAGTTGCCAGGTTAGGATTGCCTGTGAGGCTAAGCAGAACGCCCAAAGAGGAAGTAAACAGCATTGGTTGCTAGCGAAGTTGTTCGTTTAGGTGCACAGCCTGATTCGCTCCCTCCTGTACCCTGCTCACTGATTGGTCATGTAAGCGTATATAAGTGTGTAGACTTGCGGAAATAAATCTGAACTGGGGTGTCTTGTCGTCCTTGTGTGCCGAGGGTGATAAATGGCGCCGGCACCCGGGAACTAAATAAAGGAATCTTGCAAGGTAATCCGCAGGAAAGCGGGGAGTGAAGGTCCGCAGGTAAGCGGGGACATTAGCCACGTTCAAAAGTGGGAATTCCGCGGTAAAGCAGGGAGTAAAAATAGAAAAACCTTGCAAGGGAGAAGTCCGCAGGTAAGCGGGGTAAAACCACGACAAAGGTGGTGGGAAACTTGTACAAGACCGCAACAAAAAGCGGGGCGGCCATAGAGCTGGGATTTTCTTATCGAAACCGCAGGTAAGCGGGGAAGGGACCACGATCAAAGTGGTGGGAATCTTGTACAAGTCCGCAATAAGAAGCAGGGCGGCCTTAGAGCCGGGATTTAGCAAGTCTGCAATAAGAAGCGGGGTGGCCTTAGAGCCAGGATTAACTTGTACAAGTCCGCAATAAGAAGCGTGGCGGCCTTAGAGCTGGAATTTAGCGGCGAGTCTTTAACGTCCGCGTCTGTTGTCTGTGTGTTCATAATGGGATCTGAAGTATCTAAAGTGCGGTTGGAAGGGTCTTTAGAAGACCTGCTGAAAGCCAATGGAACTCCACTAAAAGCAAAAACTGCTCGGGCCTTTTTGAATACAGTGGAAAAGGCGGCTCCATGGTTCCTAGATGAAGGCTTGCTAAACATACCTCAATGGGACCACTTAGGGGGAGGATTTGAAGAAACAGGACAATAAAACACCTTTGCCACCCGGGACCCTGGCAATATGGACCTTAGTCCGGGGATGCCTGGTGGGGCCTAAACCCAAATGTGAATCAGCTCTACAAGAGGGAGCAGAGGCATTGGAGGAAGTGAAAGAGGAGCGGTCTTCTCGTGCCTCAGACGGGGGTAGTTCTAGTGAAGAGGAAGAAGAAATGTCAGGGGAGGAGTTAGACCATAAAATGCACTCCAAGTTTGAACAGTTGAAACTGTCGACTCCAGCGACGCCTAGTGCCCCTCCGCCGTATAATCCTATGGCGTGCCAAGGAGCTTGTAGCTGCTGCACCACATGTGGTAGCGGCAGGGTTTCGAGCTGGAGAGATCATGACCTGGCCTCTGCCTTTCCGGTTTTAGAGGACCAAAACAACGAGTGGTATTATCAGCCTCTTGATTTTAAACTAGTTAAGCAATTAAAGGAAGCAGTCATGCAGTATCGCCCTCAGGCAGCCTTTATGGTATCTTTGTTGGAGACCATAGCGGGAATGAACTTAGTCCCTGAAGACTGGGGTAACCTAGCCCGCGCAACCCTGTCAGGAGGGCAATATCTAGTATGGAAAACAGCCTGGCAAGAATACTCACAGGACACTGCCCGCCATAATGCAGCGGCTGGAAATCCTCAGTGGGACCTAGAAATGTTAATGGGAATAGGACCGTACATGGGAAAGCAGGCCCAAATACAATACAACCCTGCGGTGTATCTGCAAATAGCCGCGGCGGCCACTAAAGCATGGAAGACAATTCAAGGCAGTGGGGATTTACAGGGTCAGCTGTCTAAGGTACTACAAGGACCAAATGAAGCATATGCTGATTTTGTAGCGAGGCTGATGCAAACAGCTGGTCGAATATTTGGGAGGTAGAGACAGCCATGCCATTGTTAAAACAGCTGGCTTATGAGCAGGCTAATAAATGGTGTAAAGAAGCCATCAGAACTTGGAAAAGCAAAGACTTGAGTACATATATTAAAGTTTGCAGGGATATCAACGACAGCGTTATTCAAGGGCAGGTTATGGCTTCAGCTATCACTCAAGGTTTACAAGGATTACAGGGAGCTCAACAATATAAACATAGGGGTACTCCTGGAGTTTGCTATTACTGCAAGAAGCCAGGACACCTGTAGGAGCTATAGTTACCAAAGAAGAGAGTTGGACCTTCCTATTTCAAAGCCCCTCTCCCCAAGAAACCAAGCTGCTCACAGTGATAAAAGCATTTCAAATGTTTCATCAAGAACCCTTCAACCTTTTATCAGATAGTAGATATGTGGTGCAAGCTGTCTCTATCATTGAAAATGTGGGTTCTATTAATGCCAGGTCTACTATCTCTGAGGCATTACAAGAAATCCAAACATTAGTTTGGGACAGGAAGGCTCCATTTTATATTGGCCACACAGGAGCTCATACAACCTTACCAGGCCCCCTGACAAAAGGTAATCGGTTAGCAGACTCCTTAACCAGAGGAGAATTTGTCTTTGCCATTGAGGACCCGGTGCAACATTATCATAAGCTGTTCCATGTGAATGCTTTAACTCTTTGCCTCAAATTTAACATAACAAAAGCACAGGCATGGGACATAATAGTCTCCTGCAGAAATTGTGTGATCTTACTACCTGCACCGTCCTTGGGGGTTAATCCTAAGGGTTTGTTACCTAATCATATATGGCATATGGATGTCACACATGTTTCAGAATTTGGAAAGTTAAGATATGTTCATGTCTCTGTAGATACCTGCTCTGGAATAATTTTTGCCTCAGGGCATACGAGGGGGAAAAATCCAGAGATGTTATCGCCCATTGCCTACAGGCTTTCGCGGCATGGGGAAAGCCACGCCAATTAAAGACAGATAATGGTCCAGCCTACACCTCACAACCCTTTAAAGCCTTCCTACAACAACTTGACATTCACTTGATACATGGAATACCCTATAACCACAAGGACAGGGTGTTGTGGAGCGTGCACATCTTACAATAAAAAATGCGCTTTATAAACAAAAAAGGGGAATAGGGGACACCTTCAGGTCCCCTAAAGATAAGCTCAACACCATTCTCTTTATTTTGAATTTTTTAACGTTGGACAAAACGGGTAAATCAGCTGCAGACAGACGTGCAAGTGATGCTGCTGCTTCCCCTAAGCCTTTAGTACTTTGGAGGGACATCCTCACAGGAAAGTGGAATGGACCAGATCCAGTGTTAGTATGGGGTAGGGGGTCTGTATGTGTTTTTCCACAGGAAAAGGAGGCTCCAATTTGGATCCCAGAGCAGCTGGTGCGTGCAGCTTTGCCTCCAAACACCAGTCATGATGCTCAAGATGCTGATGATAACTCTGGGGATGCTACACCTCCTGCGGCAGACTCAAGCCAGAGAGCTGTGAGCAGTGGTTAAAGCATGGCTATATCCTTTACCAGTGACTAACTCTTCTCTCATATTCTCTCCTCTCCCTTTGGTGCATGGCAGGTCTGTAACTTGCTAGGAGCATGTACTGATATCTCGGCAGTGTCCATGTTAAATGGTGGCAAATTCCTCAAATGTTCTTATAAACAAAATGACTCTAGTACCTTTGAGACAACAGTTAATGTGTCTTGTCCCAATAATATTACTTATCAGCCCACTCCCATATGGGTCTCGCCACCGTTCCTTTCCCTCATAACAAATGCTAGCGAGCTGAATGATACATTGAATTGCACTAAGAACTGCTATCTTTCCCAGTGCTGGAATGTCACGGCCTTCAAGCTGGCTGTGATTATGCGTATCCCTACCCATGTTCCTATCCCAGTTTCCATTCCAGAGGACAATTTACCGGTGGTGCTATCCAGAAAGAAGAGAGATTTTGGTATCACAGCCACCATTGTGACAGCATTGGCTATATCTATAGCAGCTGCCACGGCAGCAGCAGTCTCGCTTGCTGCAACTATACCCACTGCGGAAGCTGTGAACACCCTTGCAGAAGGAACGGCGGCTGCCCTTCAAACACAGACTCAGATCAATGCACATCTGCAAGCAGGAATCCTGATAGCAACCAGAGAGTGGATTTGGTTCAAGAACAAGTGGACATATGGGGGCCCTATTGGGACTGGGATGTATAGTACCCTTTCCGGCAATTTGTGTAACTCCTGTAGCCTATACTAATATGAGTGACTTACAGAATGTCTCCCGACAGCTCTCCCAATACTTGCGGGGGAATTAGTCCGCAGAATTCCAAAACTATACTCAGCACCTGCTACTAGGCATAACAAGGATAAATAACACCAGAGTTGAGCTTGCAACCCTCCCAGAGATAATCAAAACATTGCAAGATGTGTTAACCTTTACGAAACAATGGGCTAGCGTAATTGGTCTGATGATAATCCTCGTAGTGGGCTTGATTCTGCTAGTAAGGAAACTGCAAATTTGGAGGCGACAGCAACATAGGCAACAGCAAGCCATGGTGCAGGCCTTGTTAGCCATCGAGGCTGGAACATCCCCCCAAGTGTGGCTAAGTATGCTGGATCGGTAGTCAATGACGGGTAAGATTGGTGGGGGAAATATACCAACCTAAGACAGGACGGAGATCATTGATAGCTGCCGTCTGATGACGGGTAAGGATATTCCCCGCCACTGACAACCTAAGACAGGCACGATCCCTGCCATAAAAGGAAAAAGGGGGAGATGTTGGAGGCAGGCCCCTGGCCAGGGCGGCCTCTGCCATTAAAAGATGGCGCCTGGCTAGTTGCCAGGTTAGGATTGCCTCGTGAGACTAAGCGGAACGCCCAAAGAGGAAGTAAACAGCATTGGTTGCTAGCGAAGTTGTTCGTTTAGGTGCACAGCCTGATTTACTCCCTCCTGTACCCTGCTCGCTGATTGGTCATGTAAGCGTATATAAGTGTGTAGACTTGCGAAAATAAAGAGAGAGAAGATGCATCTGAACTGCGGCATCTTGTCGTCCTTGTGCACTGAGGGCGATAAGTGAGGTGCCTTCTACCTCCCGGGTTCTCACTCTTAACCATTAGCTTGGCTCTGGCCCTTCAAGGACCTGAACACTGAGTCTGAGGATTGAAGGGACTTGTAATACGGGCCTGGTGTGGAATGAGTTCTCCAGGAATACAGAAGCGAGGCAGCCACAGGCAAGTGCCAGAGCGAAGCCGTTGGCATGTTTCCAGCGCAAACCTGAACGATGATCCCAAGATGACCCTACAATGGGGACCCCACCACCACCACCCTAATCCTGAGTTACACACTAAGGCTCACCCTCTACTCAGGCTGCAGGGCAGGTGTCCATGCCCCATTTGTGGAGTCTCCTCACAATTACCAGACCCTAATTCAAAACATAGCCTGGACTGTGGATCTGACTGTGGCAGAACCCTTTTTTAAGGGCACCAGGAAATGACTCCTGAACCCATGCTTTACTCATCCTTAAGGACCATGGAAGGAAACAGTTGGGCCTATACCCCTTATGTGCTGCAGGACCAGAGGGTTCCAAGCACTAACCTGAAATTTAGCCACAGTAGGAGCCATCCCTCCCCACGAAACCTGCTGCTAAAGTATGAGCCTCACCCTAATGACTCTTTGATGCTAGGTGCTTCTCCTCTGGTGTCTTAAGGACCAGCATGCAAATGCTTTGGGTGTATGGAGGTGGACATGTCCAGAACCATAGTAGTGAGGCAAAAAGGTATTTTGGACACCTGGGACAATGTCACACTATGCAGGCACGAAGAAGGACACTCTGGTGCTAGGAACACCCAAGGAGGTTTCTTAAACATGAGACTAAGGATGGGTTTTGGGACCTATGACTAGTGCAGAACAAATCCTGCAAGAAAACAAAAGAAAGCCTGAACACATGCAATGTCAACTGAGGAGCTGCGAGCATGACCCAGAAGCCACCCTGTCCCTCGAACACAATGTGGGCTCCTCTTGAAACAAAAGCCTCATTTTGTGCAGCACCCGGAAGCTCAGCTTCACTTCAGTCCTTGGGCCGGTCTCCACACACACAGAGGACACACACTTCCAACTGTGAGATGGACCACAAAAACTAGCTGTGAGAGACTGGCAGTGGAAAGGAACATGCCAGAAAAAGAGAGCCCTGAGGGCACACGGCACGCAGTACCCTGAGGGGATTTTGCGTTTGACTCCCATCACCGATGCCACGTAATTCCTCCAGAACACAGCAGGAGAGGGAGCCACACGCAGCCATGGCTGTTGCTGCCTGAGACCACGCCCTGAGGGAGCATTGATTTGGCTCAGCAAAACCCAGGTGGGGTCATCCCCCAGGAACAGAGAAGGAAAGCGGGCCACTTCCAACAGCCACAATAGTTGGACAGCAGGCTCCAAGCACCTCACCTGGAACTCCGCCACAGCGGAGTTCCCCCCCTCCCCCGTCCACACCGGACCCTGGACACCCTCCATGCAGCCCTCCCGAGAGAACTCTGCACCGCCATGCAGGTGGCCCTGAACAACTGCGGGGCCATGACGCAAACTCAAGACTGGGCTGGGGCCCTGGCCAAAGGCCATCCAGAGTTGTGAGGTGATAAGGGATGATGGATCCCTGGGAGAGGCCATGCTAAACAGGCAAGAGTACTGAAGGAAACCGTGTGACTAGCAAACCCTGGCAGCGATTGCTGCTGACCATGATTCCAGGGAAGGTGCTCTATAAACTTCACGAACACAAGGAGCATCTCTCTCCCCGAGGCCACACTGGAACGCAGATGGTCACACTCCTGCTAGGCCCCCACTCACACCTCGAGGCACATCTCCCCGCTGCCAGGGATGAGCTGCTTATTGTCGCCAGGATTCTCACCATACCTTGGGGCAGGGCCCTTTCCCTCCCCAGGCCTTATATGCAAGCCTGAAGAATGATGGGCTTTGGAACACAAGGGGGACACAGCACAACTGTCGAAGAAGGCTAAAACAACCCATGCCGTGTGCCACAGCCAGGATGGGGTTCAGAGAGTGATGCTGGCCAAAACCCTGCCCCTTGGGCCACCACGAGGCCTGAGGGAACCTGGGACCACACCTTAACCACACCTTAACCCACCCTCAAGCTCACCCTCCACTCCGGCCTTGGGGATGGTCTCCACAGTGCCATGGGATGCCACCCTTCCATCGCCCTGGCTTGGAAAGGACTGTGCCCACAGCCTAGCCCCGAGGGAGCCCTGGATTTGTCTTACCCAACTGATGCTACACTAAGTAGCTATGCTCAGGCTGGAACCCAGGAGGACACCGTACCTCAGGTAGCCTCAGCAGCTGCTGCACCTCAGGTAGCCAAACCAAAACCAGAAAAGCAGACCCAATGGTGTGCAGCCCCCAAGCCCAGCTTGAAGCCTGAGGCTTGCCCCTATGCCAGCATGCCCCTCAGCTGCAGGTTGGATCCTGCACTTCCATGTAATTGTGCCCTCAGGCTCTCAGGGCTCCAACTGTAACTCTCCCCCAGATGTGGTACCAACAATCCTCGAAGCCGATTGTTCCTGAGGCGACAATGCATTTGGGACACAGGATCAACAGCAGGTGTATAGGGCCAGGCTAAAGAAGGAAACTGGGCCTGACATCCATCCCTCCTGGGTGATGCCTGTGTCCACGATTCTATTGAAGCCTCCCTCTGAAAGGAACACAGGGAGCATCTCCTTAAGGCCAAATGGGAAGAAAGATGCTGAGCCTGAAGGCAGCCCTCATCTGAGGTCTCGGGGCCTTTCTGCGAGCAGCCTTCTGACCCATGCCTCCCATCTCCCTGATTCTCACCCTACCCCTTGCCATGGCACCGGCCCTCCCTCGACTGGAGTCCTCAGTATCAGAAACGATGGGATTTGGGACCCAAGCCCACACAGGACCCATCCTCCCAGAAAGCGAGAAGGAATTCATTCCTCCAGGAACCACCAGGGTGGAGCTCAAAGAATGGTGCTGACGCCACTCTGCCCCACGAGGGCAGGGTGAGCTTGTCCTTGAGGCCACACCCCAGCCAAGCGCTTCACCCTCCAGCTCTCCCTCCCTTCAGGCCTCTGCTCACAGAGTGCGTCCACACTCACAGTGGACCCATGCTTCCTGCTCCAGGGGATGAGACGAATCCCAGAGCAGCTGTGGTAGGGAGTGTGCCGGAAACAGAGCCCCCAGAGGGTACGGCATTTGACTCACCTCAGGGAGGAAGGTTGTCCCCCAGGAACACGGCAGGGAAACCAGCCACCTGCAGCCACGGCTGCTGCTGCCTATGACCCAGCTCTGAGGGAGCATAGATTTGGCTCACCTAAGCTACGCTTCCTCATCAGTCTCAGGCCCAGAGAAGGAAAGTGTGCCTCTTGCAACCACCTTGTACAGCTGGACAACAGCCCCACACCTGAAACTATGCCACACTGGGAGTCTCCGTCTGAGGCCAAAGCCAACACCAGAGTTTCACTTTCCCTAGGGCACTCCTTTCATCCTTCACGAAAAGATTGTACACTTCCATGCAGTTGGCCCCTAACAATGACGGCACTAGGGCCCCAAGGGGAGCCCCAGCTGTGGCCATCCCCAAAGCTGAACCCTATTTGTGAGGCAACCCTGGATTTTGGATACCTGGGGAAGGCCCTGCAAAACAGGCTAGATCAAAGAAGGAAAGCTTGGAACTTGCAACCCTGGTAGATGCTGTGGCTGTCCACAAGCCTAGGGAAGTCATTACACAGCAGGAAGTCAAGGAGCAATTTGCTGCGGCCAAACTAGAATTCAGATGCTCACACTAATGGTAGCCTTCGACTCTCACCTCAGGGCCCTTCTGTGTACAGCTGTCTGATCCATGCCTCCCGTCTCCCCAAGTCTCACCCTGAGGCTTGCTTGCCATGGCACCGGCCCTCCCGCCACTCGAATCGACAGTGTGAGGAAGGACGGGATTTGGGACCCATGACCAGTGCCAGCCAATCCTCCAAGAAAGCAAAAGGAAGCCGAGCCTCAGGCAACCACAAGGGAGCAGCTACTAGCTTGTCTCAGAAGCCACACTGCCACAAGGTGGGCCTGTCTCAGGACCAAAGCCTCATCTTGAGTTTTACCCTGAATCTTGCCCTCAATTCAGGCCTCAGGACCAGGCTCCACACTCACAGTTGGATGTATGCTTCTAGCTGCTGGCCGGACCACAAAACCTAGCCATGAGAGACTGGCTGTGGAAAGGACTGTGCTGGAAAAGCAGAGCTCTGAGGGGGTCCTGCATTTTACTCACCTCACCGATGCTGCAGAATTCCTCAGGAATGGGGTAGGAAAGCAAGCCACATGCAGCCATGGTTGTTGCCACCTGAGACCTAGCTCAGAGGGAGCATGGATTTGGCTCACCTAACCTATGCTAGATCATCTGACAGGAACAGAGATGGAATGTGGGCCACTTCTAGCCTATGCATTGTGCTTGAAGGTTGGTAGCACATACATAATTCTTGGCACAATATACTAGATTGTGTATTTCCTTATAGCTGTCTCCCCAACCCTTCTTCCAGTCATAGTAGCCTTACCATTTTTGAAGGCCTTAGCCAGCTATAGCTTCCTTTGCCTGGGAAAACAATAAAGCTATTTTTACTCATTATTCCAAACTCTATCTTTGTCTTATATTTAGGCTGTGAAGCACAAAGGTCAGTTTTCCACAGCACACTCAATCATTTAGGAGCATCAACTAATACTACAATGAGTTAGCATTACACATCTAGCTCCGTGGCTAATATTACAGACACTGAAAACATATGTGGTGAGGATTTAAGGTAACTGATAATTTCTTACACTTCTGGAAATGAAAGATGGTCCACTCTCTCAGAAAAGCTAAACCACAGTTAAACATTTGCCAATCATGTGAACGGTTGTCCACATTCCTTTCTTAAGTATTTCTACAATTTGTCCACACAACAATCTGCTCATGAATTTCACCATAACTTTATTCACAGTGGTTAAACCCTGGAAACTACAGAGATATCCATTAATAGGTAATGTGCAGACAGAATATATCAATTTACTTAGCAACAAAAAAGCCTGAACTGGTGATCCATGTAGTGATAGGGATAGATTAAGAATCCTTAGGCTGCACTAGCTTCATTTGTATGCACATCTATGAAAATGCATTTGACTGTACAGTTTATCTTTTTTAATTTTTATTTTTTTGAGAAAACACTTAGAATGTGTTCTCGCCCTCTTACTCCACCAAAGGAGAACAGTCATCAGTGGCAATTGGCTGTTTGGTTCTTGTATTTGGTTTGTTTGTTTAAAGATTTTAATTGAGAGAGAGAGAGCATGAGAGGAGAGAGGTGAGTGGGAGAAGCAGACTCTCTGCTGAGCAGGGACTCTGATGTGGGACTTGATCTTGGGACTCCAGTATCATGACCTGAGCCAAAGGCAGTTGTTTAACCAACTGAGCCACCCAGGCACCCATAACTGGCTGTTTGGAAAGAACACCTAAATCCAGCTTCAGGCTCAGGAGAGAGCACTCCTCTTCCTGCTCATGGTTTCAGGTACTCTATATGTTCAGAAAAACTTCTCTAGCAACAAACTGTAGAAATGATCCCCGAACACAGTCTCTTTTTTAACATAATACCTATTGGATTTATTTCATTATTTTTTATTATGTTCCGTTAGCCACTGTATAGTACATAATTAGTTTTTGATGTAGTGTTCAATGATTCATTAGTTAACTATAACACCCCGTGCTCATCATAACACATGCCCCCCTCAAAGTATAGTCCTAATTGTACACTTTAAAGTAATGCAGGTTACTGTACATAAATTATACCTCAGTAGCATTCATGTAATCTACTGTATTTCTCCATAGCAGCAGTGAACATTTAGAAAATTAAATTTTCTTTTCTTTTTTTAAAGATTTTATTTATTTATTTGACAGACAGAGATCACAAGTAGGCAGAGAGGCAGGCAGAGAGAGGAGGAAGCAGGCTCCCTGCCAAGCAGAGAGCCTGATGCTGGAATCAATCCCAGGACCCTGGGATCATGACCTGAGCTGACGGCAGAGGTTTTAACCCACTGAGCCACGCAGGTGCCCCTGAAAATTAAATTTAAAAAAAATGGAAATGTGTGGTTGCATGGAGGTTCCTCAAAAAGTTGAAAATAAAGCTACCCTATGACACAGCAATTGCACTACTGGGTATTTGCCCTAAAGATACAACCGTGGTGATCCGAAGGGGCACATGCACCCGAATGTTTATAGCAGCAAAGTCCACAATAGCCAAACTATGGAAAGAACCTAGATGTCCATCAACAGATGAATGAATAAAGAAGATGTGATATATATTATACACATATATAATATATATGTATATATTATGCTGCCTTCAAAAGAAATGAAATCTTGCCATTTGCAACAACATGGATGGAACTAGAGGATATTATGCTTAGCGAAATAAATCAATCGGAGAAAGACAACTATCATATGATCTCCATGATATGAGGAAGTGGAGATACAACGTGGGGGGGTTGGGGGTAGGAAAAGGATAAATGAAATAAGATGGGATCGGGAGAGAGACAAACCATCAGAGACTCTTAATCTCACAAAACAAACTGAGTGTTGCTAGGGGAGGTCGGGAGAGGGTGGTGGGGTTATGGACATTGGGGAGGGTATGTGCTATGGTGAGTGCTGTGAAGTGTGTAAACCTGGCAATTCACAGACCTGTACCCCTGGGGCTAAAAATACATTTTATGTTTATTAAAATTTTTTAAAATGTTTTAAAGTGTGGAAATGAAATTCAGTAAACACAATAGAGATTCATATACATAATCATTAAATCCATAAATATACATATAATGAAGACCCCTGAAAATTATTGCTGAGGCAAATCAAAGGAATGCTAAATAAATAAAAAATATATATATCACATTCATAGATAAGAAGAGTCAGTGTTGTTGGAATATCAAACCAGCATTATTCTGATTCATGCTGGATTAGGCATTTTAGTGGGAAATTTACAAGGTAATTCTAAAATGTATATGGAAATCAAGGTACCTAGAATAGCCCAGAGAATTGTAGAAATTTACTATATTTCAAAACTGATCTTACAGTTACAGTAAATGAGGCAATACATTATAGTGTAAGTAAATGTAATGTAAAATACATCAATATGAGAGAGTAGAGTGAGAAGTTTCTTCATGCACACATATAAGTTTTTAATTTTAATTTTATTTTTTCAATTATTTTTTATAAGATTTTATTTATTTGAGGGAGAGACAGAAAAAGTGAGAGAGGACATGAATGTGGTGAGGGGCAGAGGGAGAAACAGACTCCCTGCTCAGCAGCAGGGAGTCTATGCAGGGCTCAATTCCAGGACTCTGGGATCATGACCTGAGCTGAAGGCAGATGTTTAACCAACTGAGCCACCCAGGCACCCCAATTTTTCAATTATTTTGTTTTTAAGTAATCTTTACATACAACATGGGGCTCAAACCCACAACTCTGAAATCAAGTCACATGTTCCACCAATTGAGCCAACCAGATGCTCTTCGGTTATTTGATTTTTTAAATAAAGTCACAAGTACACATCATTAGAATGAAAGACTTTCTTTAAAAATAACTGGAATGAATGAATATCTATATAAAAATAAGTTAATATTAAAACCTACTTCACACCATACATTGATGTTAATTGGAGTTGTGAAGCTAAAATTATAAAGTTTTGAAAGAAAAGTAGAAATATTTTCATGGTCAAGGCATAGGCAAAAATTTCCTAGACATAACACTAAGGCACTCACCATAGATAAAAAAAATTGATTAAACTGGATTTTATAAAATATTAAATCTTCAGCTTATCATAAATTATTATTAAAAAAGTGAAAAGATAATCCATTGTCCAGGAATAATTACTTACAATACCTGTAGCTAACAACAATCCTAACCACAATATATAAAGAACTTACACAAATCACATAGAAAATTATAAAAACCTAGTTTATTAATGAAAAGAAGGCTTGAAAAGGCATTTCATAAAAGAATGTATCCAAATTACTAATAAGATTTGAAAACCAAACTGAGCATACCAGGTATGTGGGACTGTAGAGAAACTGAAATTGGCCTATATTTGGCAGGAAATGTAAAATGATGCAACTACTTTGCAAAAGTCTGTGCCAGTTTCTATTCTTTTTATTCCTAGGTGTATATACCTAGGAGAAACAAGTGGATGCCTCCACAAAAAAACAATTCATAGAGCCACCTAGGTGATTCATTCCATTTATTGAAGTACTCTAAAATCTCACCTCAGGTCTTGATCTCAGGGACATGAGTTCAAGCCCCATTTTAGGCTCCACACTGGGTGCAGAGCAAAAAATTATACATGGTTCTTCATAGTTATTTTATGCATAATATTTCAAAAATATAACTGTCCACCAGAAAATTGGATAATCAAATTGTGCTATAATCACAAAACAATATTTCTTGGCAGCATAAAGACCAAATGACTGACATGTAGCTAATTTAGGATTGACTCTCAAAGTCAGCTATCCAGTGGAAAGAAAAAACATGGAACAAAAGAAAACATACTGCATCATTCCACTTATAGGAAGTGTAAGAATAAGCAAAATTAGTCTATGGTGAGAATTCAGAATGTGTTTATGTTTGAAGATGGATACTGACTGGCAAGTAACAAAACAGAACTTTGGGGGCTGGAGGAAGATGTTCTACATCTTAATCTAGAAGGTGATTACACAATACATACATATGTTAAATTCATTGAGCTATATGCTTGATTTTTGTGCATTTTGCTCTATGTAAATTCTACCCCAATAAAGAACTGTTAGAATTAAAAAAGAGAGAGATGCTAAAGCCTAAAAGAATGTAACAAATAACAGGGAATATGCAACAAATACCAAACATGTAAAGAATAAGAATCCCAAAGCAATAGAATAGAATGAACACCAAAAAGCATAATTTAGTGACAAAAAGGTAGTGAAAATTTACAGTTCAAATAGTATTAAAATGACATCTTGCTGCCTGGGAAAAGCCTTCCAGAGCAACAAACACTGAGCCTCCAGCAAAAGTGCTGTTATTCACTATGGGTACAATATTGACTTCTTTTTTGGGGTAGTGAAGATATAGGTAGATTTGGATATAGAAGATTTAGATAAGGGGTGACAGTTTCACAACTTTTGAATAGACTAAGAAAACCACTGAACTAACACAAAAATTTTATGGGTTTTATGATATATTGATTGTTATAAATAATAATAAATAACAATCATAATAAAGCAATATGTCTTTGCAAATGCCCATGCTCTGTATTTTTATTAAGCACTGTGTCTCACATTAATAGACAGTTGCCAGAATATGATACTATTAACCTGTTCTGAAGATATTTTTTAAATATAAAAATTTAATCCAGGAGGTTTTGGGCAAAGTGAGGTATAGGCAAAGGAAGAATAAGAGCGAACTGGAAAATGTGAGAAGGAGGCTTGGGGTAAGAGAGGGACTCTACCTGGCTCCAGTACATATAACAAGGGGACCATGGTCCAGTTATAAACTCTCTCTGTGCCTTGGTTTCTTCTTCTGCAAACCAGGAAAAAGTAATGCTTTCTTCACAAGTTGATTGTGAAGACTAGAAGTCCTAATACATATGAAATCATCACTCTAAAGATCTGTAAGGGACATCCATGATATCAGGGAGTCCCCAAACTGATGAAACACCTGAATTGAATAAGTAGCTTCCAAGACTGCTGAATCAGAATTGCTAGAAACCATGACTTCAAACTTGTACTAATTCTTTCAGGCTATTCTTATAATGATCAATTTATGAGTAGGAAAAACTGAGTCATATAACTTTAAAACAGAAAATTAGAAATAACAGAATAAAGATATTTTCTACCCAGTCTCTAAGCCAGAGGGAAAACTGTGGAGGACTCCCTAACTGAAGGGGATCTGGCCCATCTGACCCCATTTTATCTTCCTCCAACTTACTGCAGAGATACAAATACTGGAAGATGTATGCCTAAAGCACCTGACAGTCCACCTTGAAAACGTCACAGACCTAACTTCTAAGTCAACACTGCTTTGAATGGAAATGAAATTTACCTGGTTTTGCTCATTGATGGACCAGTCTTCTCCAAGTTTCTTTCCTTACAAAAATAAATCCTCTTTGTCATATTGCCATTAATTCAAACCTCAACAGAGATGCTGAAGTAAGACAGTCTTATAAATAATCTAGCCACCTCATTAGAAACCAGAAAGTTCAGCACAGTTCGGCCCAATTAATTATAGTCAGTGAGACTTCAGACACCCCAATTAAAGGGAAATTATGCATTCCCATTATTTGACATCATGCCAACTTCAGTGAGAGGGGAAAGTAGCTACCAATTCCAAAGGACAGATAGATTGTTCTTGCCTCCAGAGTGTACTGACACCTGACATCCATAACCATTTCAGGGAGACGTTGGAGGAGCCCAACCATCAACCAGAAATGGTTTAGTGGAATGAAGAGGGGCTCTAAAAGCAAAGTTACGTCACATAAAGGAGGACGAAATGGAAAAATGCAGGATAAAGGTGTTTCTTTTACTGTTCCAAAACTGAAAACAAACTTGCTCTTATCGTTTTGTTTTGTTTTTCTAATTTTTTCTATTTTTAGTCTGGCCAAAAAGTTATTTTAATGTTTCTCTTCAGGTTTCCTACCTTTTATGGACAATAATAGTACCTCAATGATTATGATGAAAATAAAATGCCAAAGAATATGTACAGTGCTTAGCAAATATTACACACGCACACACTGAAATAGTACTCGGTCATGAAAAAGAATGACATCTTGCCAATTGCAATGATATGGAAGGAACTAGAGGGTATTATACTAAGTGAAGTAAGTCAATCAGAGAAAGACAAATACCATATGATATCACTCATATGTGTAATTTAAGAAACAAACAGATGAACATAGGGGAAGGGAATAAAAAATAAAATGAGGTGAAAACAGAGTGGGAGGCAAACTGTAAGAGAACTCTAGGAAACATAGTGACAGTTTGCTGGAAGGGAGGTTGGAGGGAGCAGGGGGATGGGGTAATTGGGTGATGGGCATTAAGGAGTGCTGGCTGTTATATGCAACTAATGAATCACTAAATTCTACCCCTAAAACTAAAAAAAAAAATAAAATAAAATCCTAGTAGAGAACATAGGCAGTAACCTCTTTGATATTGGCTGTAGGAAATTGTTTCTAGGTATGTCTCCCAAGGTAAGGGCAACAGAGCAAAAAACTATTGGGACTTCATCAAAATGGAAACCTTCTGCACTTTGAAGGAAACAAACAGAACAATTAAAAGGCAACCTGTTAGATAGAAGAAGATATTTGCAAATGAATTATCTAGTGAAGGCTAACGTCCAAAATACATTAAGAGCACTCAAAAAAAACCAAATAATCCAGTCTATAAAGTAGGTAAAAAAAAAATCATGAATAGACTTCTTTCCAAAGAAGACATCCAAATGATCAACAGACCCATGGAAAGATGCTCAACATCACTCATCATCAGGGAAATACAAATCCAAAGTACAAGCGGATATCACCTCTCTCCCATCAGAATGGCTAAAATTAACAATACAGGAAACAAGAGGTCTTGACAAGAACGTGGAAAAAGGGGAACCCACTTACACTGGGAATGGTGGAAATGCAAACTGGTTCAACCACACTGGAAAACATTGTTGAAATTTCTCAAACAGTTAAAAATGGAACTATCCTATGACTCAGCAATTGCACCTCTAGATACTTACACAACGTATACAAAACTATATACTCAAAGGGGCACAATGCACCCTGATGTTTATAGCAGGCTTATCAAAAATAGCCAAACCATGGAATGCACTCAACTGTCCATCTGTTGGGGAATGGATAAAGGAGTTGTGACATATATAGATGTGTATATATAGTTGTGACATATGGAGCTAGAGTGTTGTGTTAATGAAATAAGTAAGTCAAAGAAACACAAAAAACATACGACTTCTTTCTGATGCAGAATTTAAGAAACAAAACAGATGAACACGTGGGAAGGGGAAAAAGAAAGGGAGAGGGAAGCAAACCATGAGACACTCAATAACAAAGAACAAACAGGGTAGATGGAGGGAGCTAGGTGGGAGATGGTCTAAATGGGTGATTGGTAGGCACTTGGTAGTATGAATATGGGGTGTTATAGGTAGGTGAAGAATCACTAAATTCTACTCCTGAAACAAATGTTATACTAAATGTTAACTAATTAGAACTTAAATAAAAATCTAAATAACCCAGAAGAAACTTGGGGGTCTGGTCATGTTTTTGTGAGTTTGGGACCATGGGCCTACTTAAAATTTGGCTTCAGCACTATCCTGACATCATGAGGCCTAGGGCATTTGATATTGCCTAGCAGAGAATGTTGGAGTGGAGGCGGTGGCATTCCTTTGGGGAAAAGATCTGGCCTCATCTCTGGGGCAAATGGACATGAAGACACCTCCCCCAAATTTCCCATTCCTCTTTGAAATGTAGAACTTAACTCTTTTTGTAGCCATTTCCATATTGTTGCATCATTTCTATGTAGGCCTCATTCCCATCCAGGAGTGATAAGGCTCCCATACAGCCAGCACCCAAGGGCTGGTGTCAAGTTCGCACTTGGATCCAGTGGTAAGGGAGAGTGATTAGTGTCTGATATCCCAAAAGAACGCTGGCATTTGTGTTCCTGAGTACTTGCTTGGCCAGCTCATGTAAATATAGTGCTCAATAACCAGTGTGCTTCCCCCCTCTTGCTGATCCAGATGCCTTCATTATGAAGAGTAGATGAGCTGTGCATGTGCAGTATGCTCCAGGACCTGGTGAGTGGAGAAAATGCCCTTTCAAGGCATACTGTGCCAAGGTCCCATTCTAAACACTTGAGCATCAGTGGCAAGCACCCACATGGTATTGTTGAACCCCTGCTTTCTCTAGCCACCAGGGAGGTGGGTAGGGAAAACAGCCAAGTCCAGAAGCTTTCCCTCTCTTTCTGAGGGGAAAATGTAGGTCTCTTGCCAACCGTGTTCCCGTATTGTAAACAATTTAGCTATTTTGGAGGTGGCCCGCTTGCCAGGAGATGGTGCAACTCCACTCACCACATTAGGCTATTCTCATCGCTCATAATGAATTTTACCTTCTGTGTATCCATTTTCACTCTTTTAATCTTTTTTAGGGCTTATTTATTTATTAGCAAGAGAGGGATAGAGTGTGCACATGAGTTGAGGGAGGGGCAGAATGAGAGAATCTTCAAGTAGACTCCCCGCTGAGCACAGAGCCACATATGGGTCTCCATCTCACAACTCATGAGATTGTGACCTCAGCTGTAACCAAAGCTCGGATTCTTAATTCACTGAGACAATCAGGTGCCCATACCCTTTTCTTTTTATCTGAAACTAGATTAACCCAAGGGACCATTCTGAGCCAGTGTCTCAGAACAATATCCTCTGCTTTAAAGTGGGGACTCATGCAGAATTCTTAGGACTGTGGAATACATTGTGCCACATGGCCCCTCAAAATTTGGTTTCAGAACAATCTAGGCATAAGGAAACTTTGGCAGAAAATGTTTATGTGTAGGCCAAACTATAGAGTTTGGGTGGGATGTGACCTCATTCCTGGGGCAAGGGGAAACAAAATTAGTTCTCTTCTTTTCAGGCCCCCCCCAATTCCTGTGTGAAATGTACAACATGGATCTTCTTAGTAGGCATTCCCTTCATCTTCCATATTTATAACTAGGTCTTTGCTCACATCCAAGGGTAATGGAGCTCTCACACAGCCATCATCTGAAGATTTTGATGAGTTCTCACTTTGTTAATGTGCTGAACAAGCATAACTGGTATCTGATGTCCTCCCAAAATGATGGCCCTCCTATCCTTGTATAGTTGTTGCTGAAGGTACTGTTGGCAATGCACTGATGATTAGCTATACAATCACCATACACATGCCACTCTCACACCTGCATATACCACCTACATCCCACAGACTCCACAAACACAGCAGACACTAACACATTTCCATCACATGCCAGCAGCACAAACTATACATACATATGATGCACAACACAAAGACAGCAGACACAGCACCAATATATCACACACACAGAACATGTACACCAAACACATACACACCACACATATAACACACCCAAATGAGACATATACCATACACATATCACTCATGCGCAGAACACATACATATATACTGCATTCATACTTCACACATAAGACACACAGAATATACATATACCACACAAACCACACCTATGCCACACACTCATAAACACATATACCACACAATAATGACACACAGTGCACATACACAACATACACAATGCATGTGCCACACACAAACCTCTCACACAACACACACCTATAACAGGCATACAGAACACACACCAAATTCACTACACATAAACACCATGCAAAACGCACAATGCATGCCACACACCTACTATACACACACCAGCCAAATACCATACACAGAAGACACACCACACACACACACACACACACACACACACACACACTTCATATACCTCATATTCAACACTGTCACACCAAAAAAACCCAATATATTTAACACATATACATCACCTACACAGAGCATAGATGTTACATAGGCACACACAGAAGGCACACAGAGCCCATATCCTACAGAAACTCACACACAACACAGACACCAGAATCATACCTCATAGATGACACATTCACCACTCCTCTACCACATAAATACATCACACATACACCTCACATATAAAACACATATGTAACCCACACACACTGCCAAGCACACACAATACCTACAGACATGCACACCACAATTACTAAATACACACCACACAAATGCCAAACACATAGACCAGAAAGAAACCCCAGAAACTGAACACACATTACCCATAATATTCATACCACACAAATAACACCAACACATGTAGGTAAAACACAGAGAAGTACCACAAATATACCATGCTCATATATGCACCATGAAAACACATGAACAACACACATAGCACTCATAATACACACACCCCAAAAGGACACCCAACATACACAACACCGTGATTGCAGATATATCACACCTACAACACACATCATGTATACAACCCACACACCACATACCATGCAAAAAATACACAACAAAAGACCCCACATACATCCCACATCAAAACCACTTGTATCACACACACACACACAACAGATTCATACTACATAATTGACCCATTTACCACACAGACATCACAAATAACACATAAATACATAACACATACGATAAATATACCACACACACCTACCCACATCATATAACCCACACACAACACCCTATAAAACACATACACTACATATTCCACACATCAGTATCTGATATCACCAAGGAAATTGGTGCGCTTCCTTCCAATTGCTTGCTGCTTCACTGGATGGAGTAAGTACTATAATGGATGGTACACTTGCTCAATTCTTTGGCTCACTGAGATGCCTCTGTTCTGCGGACCAGAAGGTGTGGGCATGTAGAGTATTGTTCAGGTCCTGGTGAGGGCAGAAAGAGCACATTCAATGAATATTGACTGAAGGCCCAGTTCCAAACACATGAACATCAGCAGAGAGGACTCACTTGATTCCTCTGAACTACTGCCGTCTCTACTGCCTGACTTGGAGGGCGGAGAAATATCCAAGGCCAGAAGTTTTCCCTCTATTTCTAACTCTCTGGTGTAGCCAGTGGAGGTTTCATTTGCCTGAGCCCATAGGTGTTTCTTATTCCTGAGAAAGCCAGCTTGTTAGGAGATTGTGCTAGTAGCTCCATTCTGAACATTATCCCATTTTCACGTGTCATGAAGAACTGTGGCATATTCTGTAGCCCTTTCCATCCCTTTGCTCTTTTTTCACAAGTAGACTCACCTTTTCAGCAATTATGAGCCAGTGCCTCAGGACAATTTCACCTAATTCAAATTAGGGAGTTTGGCAGAGTCCTTGGGAATGTGGGCTAGCTATGGCCACTGGGCCCCTCAAAGATTGGTTCTAGAACTATCTGGATGGTGAGAGGCCTAGGGCATGTGAAGGCACCCAGCATAGCATGTTTATATGTAGTCTGGGCAAGAGGTTTTTGGAAGGTGCTGGCCTTGTTTTGGGGACAATACAAACAAATTTAGACATCTCATTCCCAGATGTATCCCATTCCTGTTCCAGATGTATAACTTTGGTCTTCCTGTGCCCATTCCCACCATCTTGCTATGTTCCTAACAAGTTCTTGGTTTATATTTCATGGCAATGAGACTCTGACTCACATAGCCAGCCTTCAGGGATTGCTGGTGAGTTCACACTCTAGTCCTCTGCTATGCAAGTGAATCAGTGTCTGATACATCCCCCACACTGGAAAACAAAACAAAACAAACCAAAAACAACAAAACTGGCTGTGTGGTCCCTGAACACTTGCTATTCAGCCAGTAGAGGTAAACGGTGCTGACTAGCAGCTACTGTCCCTACCACCTTTAACTGACCTAGATGCTTACATTTTGAAAAGCAGGAGGTTCATGCATGTGAAGCATGCACCAAAAACTGCTCAATACAGAAAGAGTCCTTTCAAACAATACTGCCCCAAACCCCAGTTCCAAACACTTGAGCATCAGTTGCAAGCACCCGCCTGCTACCACTGAGCCACTGCTGCCTCAATCTACTGATGGGAATTGCAGGAAAAAGAGCCAAGACTGAAAGCATTCTCTCTTTTTGTGAATGAACAATGTGGGCCTCTTGCTGACAGACTTTTCAGGTGTAGCTAATGGGGGTTTCTTTTAGCCAAAGAGCACTGGTGTTTCTTATTCTTGAAATGGGCAGCATGTGGGAGATTGGGCTAGTAACATCATTTTCAACATCCATAGATGACAGGGCCTTAGAGCAATATCCTCTGCTTGAAACTGAGGAGTCCTGCTGAATCCTTGGGACTGTAGGATAGGTAGGGCAAGTGAGTCCCTCAAAATTTAGTTTCAGAAGGATGTGGACATCAGGAGATCTGGGACATTTGAAGGTGCCCAGCAGAGAATGATTGTGCATAGCTTGGGCCCACAGGATTTGGGAGTAAGGTGGCCTCATTTCTGTGAGAAAAGAAAATGAATTGAGACATTTGCTTTCCAGATTAAGTCCATTTGAAAAGTAGGACATGGCCCTTCAGATTGCTATTCCCATTCTCTGGCTGTATTTCTAACTTTACCTTTATTCATATTCAGGGATGATGGAGCTGTAACTCATGCAGACAGCATACAGAAATTGATAGACCATTTCTACTCTGTTCCTATGCTAAGCAAGGGCAATCAGCATCTGATATCTCCAGAAAAGATGGCCTTCCTGTCCCAGAGCACTGGCTTTTTGGCCAGCTGGAGTAAGCCCAGGTGTGGGTAGCCAGCTTGCCTGCCACCCCTGGCTGCCCAGGGTGGGCATTCTGAAGAACAGATGGTTTGCACATGCACAGCATGCTCCATGACCTGGTCAGAAAGAGCTCTTTCAGATACTGCCCCAAAGCCTGTTTCCAAACACTTGAGCCTTAGCCTGAGCAACCATTTGAAAGAACTGAACTAACACTGCCTGGATCCCCTGGTTGGAAAGGGGGGAAGCAAAGGCCAGAAGCTTTCCTTCTCTTTCTGAAGGAAGAATGCAGGCTTTTTCTAACAGGGAAATGTGGTCAATGGAAGTTTCCCTCTGCACAAGCCTGTCACTTTTTCTTGGTCTTGAGACTGTCAGCTTGCTAGGAAGTTGTGCTAGTCACTTCATTTTCAACATTTTCTCATTCTCATCTCTAATGAATTCTGGCTTCATTTGGCTCACTGAGATGCCTCTGTTCTGAGGGCCAGAAGGTGCGGGCATGTAGAATATTGTTCAGGTCCTGGTGAGGGCAGAAAGAGCATATTCAATGAATATTGATTGAAGGCCCAGTTCCATACTTGGCTTCCCAAGTATTTCATTTCTATCCTTTGGATGTTTTCTCAATCTAGGTTCTCCCTGGGGCCATCCAGGTCCATTGTCTCAGAGTGATACCATCTGCATGCAGCTGGGAGTCTGGCCAAGTCCTTGAGACCGTGGGACAGTTTGGGTCATAGGGCCCCTCTTACTATGGCTTCTGAGCTATTTTGACCATGGCAGGATCAGGCATTTAAAGGTACCCAACAGTGAATATTTTTTTATTTTTTATATTTTGGTTTTTATTTTTTGTTAACATATAATATATTGTTAGCTCCAGGGGTACAGGGCTAGGGATCATCGGGCTTACACACTTCACAGCACTCACCATAGCCAACAGTGAATATTTTGTATAGGCATGGCCAGAAGATTTGAACTGGGGAGCTGCCTTCATTTTTATGGTAAAGGAAAACAAGGTTAGACATCACATTCCCAGATTCATTTTACTCCCATTTGAAATGTAAAACTTTGGCTCTCATTGCCAATATTCCCATTTTCTTGCTATTTTTCTAACCAGGTATTGGGTCACCATCAGGGATCATGGTGCTGTCACTTACACTGCCAGTGCCCAGGAAGTGGTGGCAAGTCCCCTGTCTGGTCCTGGGCTAAGCAAGAGCAGTTACTGAATGTTAGGGAAGTGCAGTGATGGGTAACCAGCTTGCCTTCATCCACTGGTTGATTGAGATGCCTTCACTTTGAAGAACAGACTATTCCTACATGGGCAGCATGTCCCTAGAGCTTGTCAGTGCAGAAAGAACTTTTCCAAGGAATACTGCACCAAGAAACAGTTTCAAATACTTGGTCATCAGGTGGAAGAACAAAACTGCTGCCACTGAATCACTGTGCTGCTACCTTTTGAAAGCAGGAATAGCAGCCTCCACCAGAAACATTCCTTCCCATCATGGAGGAAGATTGCAGGCCTCTAGCTAAAGCTTTCCTGGGGTAATAAATGAAAGTTTCCCTTATCACAAGTCTTCAGGTGATTCTTATTCCCCAAACTGCCAACTTGTTAGGGGATTGTGCAAGTCACTTCATGCTTAACATGATGAGCCCTAATGAAGAACTTTGGCCTTCTGTGCATCTATTTCCATTCCTTTACTCTTGTTGTTGTGTTCAAATTACGTTCTCCCTGGGGGGCTGGCCTACCATCTCAGAGCTATACCTTTTTCTTTTTTTTTTAAAAGATTATTTATTTATTTATTTGACAGACAGAGATCCCAAGTAGGCAGAGAAGCAGGCAGAGAGAAAGGAGGAAGCAGGTTCCCTGCTGAGCAGAGAGTCCGATGTGGGGCTCGATCCCAGGACCCTGGGATCATGACCTGAGCTGAAGGCAGAGGCTTTAACCCACTGAACCACCCAGGCGCCCTCAGAGCTATATCTTGTGCTTGAAATTGAACCCTGTGAAGGAATACTTGCCACCACGGGTTAGGTTAGCTCAAAACACCTCTGGTAATTTGCCTTCAGAAGTGCATTGACATCAGGATGACTAGGAAATTTGAAGGGGCCCAGCAGAGAATGTTTGTATGTAGGCTCTGGCAGAAGTTTTAGGAGGGAATTGGCCTCATTTTTGGTACAAATAGAAGCCAAGTTAGATATCATCCTGCAAGATGCATTCCATTCCCACTTCACATGTCGAATGTTGACACTCTTTGTAGTTACTCCCATGTCCTTATTGTTTCTCTAACAAGGTCTCGGGTCATCTTCATGAGCTATGGTATTTCGGCTCACACAGCACTCAGGGATTGGTGATGAGTTTCCACCCTGGACCTGTGCTAAAATAGAACAATCAGTGTCTAATATTGGGAAGGGAAATTTGCCTTTCTATCCCTGAGCACGTCATTCTTGGCCAGCTGAGGAAGCACAGAGATGAGGATCTAGCTTGCCACACTCTCTTGGCTGATTGAGATGACTTCATTCTGAAGAACAGATGGATTGTGCATGGCCTACTATGCTCCAGGATCTGTTCAGTGCAGAAATAGCTTTTTCAAGGAGTAAAGCTCCAAGCAGCAGTTCCAAACTTTTGATCCTCAGGTAAGAGTTGCAGCCTGGTACTCTGAGTCACTGCTGCCTCTGCACTGATGGAGGTGCAGGAAAACCTCCAATGCCGGAAGTGTTCCCTCTCTTTATGAAGGAAGAATGAAGGCATCTTGTGGCACCTGAGTGACTCAGGTGGTTAAGCACCTCACCCTTTGATTTTGGCTCAGGTCATGATTTCAGGGTTGTAGGATCCAGCCCCACATAGGCTCTGTGCTGGGTATGGGGCTGCCTGAGATTCTCTCTCCTCCTCTACCTCTCTCCCACCCAGGGTACTCTCTCTCTCTCTCTCTCTCTCTGACTCTTAAGTAAACAGGAATGAAGTCCCCTTGTTTACTCAGTTCCCAGATGTAGCCAATGGATATTTTCCTTTATGCAAAAGCACCAGAGTTTCTTATTCCTAAAATGGCCAGATGGTTAGGACATTGCGCTAGCCACTTCATTCATATTATCCCATTGTTGTCTCCATGAAGCACTTTGGCTTTCCATGTGCCCATTTTCATTCATTTGCTCTTTATTTTTTTTTTTTCCAAAACTGATTCAATCTAGGGGGCCATTCTGAAGAAGTATCTCAGAACCATATTTTCTGCTTTAATTTAGGGAGTCTGGAAGAGTCCTTGGGACCGTGGGATACCTTGGGCCACAGGGCTCCCTGACGTTGAGTTTCAGAATTCTGTGGACATCATGAAACCTAGGGCATTTGAGGGTGCCCACCAGAGAATGTGTGTAGGTTGGGCCAGAGAGTTTGGAAGGGAGCTGGTGTCATTTCTGGGGTAAGGAGAAATTAATTTCAACATATCCATCCCAAATTTATTTCATTCCCATTTGAAATGTAGAACTTTTTCCTTCTTGGAGCAATAAAGAACCTTGCCTCCTGCACACACATATATATCCCTGTGCTCTTTCTGAAGGTCATTAAGAGGAGCCAGCATTCTCAGAGAAGTATTTTCAGATTGAAACTGGAGACATGACTGAGTCCCTGTGACTCTGAGAGGTTGTGCCACAGGGCCCCTTGTAATTTGGCTTCAGAACAATGTTGACATGAGGAAAGTCAGAGGGTTTGAATGAACTTAAAAGATTGTGTGTAAGCGTGGCTAGGGATTTTGAGATGGAGCATGCCTTTTTTCAGGGGCAAGGGCAAATGAAGTCAGACATCTCAATCCCAGATAACTTTCATTTCCATTTAAAATGTGAAACTTTGGTTTTCCTTGAAGCCATTCCCATCCTCCCGTTCTTTTTCTAACTAGGTTGGTTCACATTTAGGGGTAAGAGGGGCATCACACAATCAGTGCCCAGTGCTGGTGGCAAGTTCCCACTTGGATCCTCTGCTATGTGAGAGCAATAAGTGCCTGTCAGCCAAGAGGAAGAATTCCCCTCCTGTCTCTGAGTGCTTGTTTCTTGTCCTGCTATTATAAATACCTTGATTGGTAGCCAGCTTCTCTCTCTCCTCTGGGTGACAGAGATATCTTCATTCTGAAGAGCAGACAGATCATACATGTGCACTTGCTCCAGGACCCAGTCAGTGGAAAGAGCTCTTTCAAGGAATACTGCTCCAGTGACCATTTCTAAATACATCATCAACTGGAGAAACAATCTGCTAACCCTAAATCACTTGTGGGGTTTTTTTTCCCCCATGATAGGAAAGACAAGAGAAATCCAAATCCAGAAGGAAGATTGAAGGCCTCTTGCTTACTTGGCCCCCAGATGTAGCCAATGGAGGTAACCCATTGCCCAAGCCAACAGGTCTTTCTTAGTTCTGAGTCTGCCAGCTTACGAAAAGGTTTTGCTAGACACTTTATTCTCAACATTATTTTATTCACAACACTAAGAAAGTCCTCATTCCCTCTGGGTCCATTTCCATTCCATTTATTTATTTATGTATTTATTTATTTGACACACACACACACACACACACACACACACACAGAGAACACAAGCAGGGGGAGTAGGAGAGGGAGAAGCAAGCTTCCTGCTGCACAGGGGGCCCAATGTGGGGCTCGATCCCAGGACCGTGGGATCCTGACCTGAGCTGAAGGCAAACATTTAATGACTGAGCCACCTGGGCACCCCCATTTCCATTCCTTTGCTCTGTTTTCAAACTAGGTCCTCTGGAATGAAGTCTTCTCAATAAGTTGGGGAGAGAGGAGCCCTGACTAGCCATCCACACATTTTTCCAAGGCAGCGACACAGGCTCAGGGACAACAGGACCAACTGTTTTTTATTTGCATACCAGAAACTAAACTTCTCACTTCACTCAGGACAAGACGGGGAACTCACCAGTTAATTCCTAGGTGCTGGCTGTGAGTAAATCACCTTTTAGCTGGAATGCGAACCTATAGCTAGATAGAAAATCACCAAGACTGCAGGAATGTATGTAAGAAGGGCCAATAATCTACATTTAAAATAGGAATGGACTAAATCTGTAATGAGATGTCTAGTTTTTTCCCCCTACCCAATAAATGAGGCCAGCACCATCTAAAATTCTCTGGCTAAGCCTACACACACACATTCACACACATTCACTGTTTGGAAACTTCAAATGCCTTAGGTCTCTTCGTGTGAATATAGTTCTGAAAATAAATTTCAAGGGTTCCCTGTGTGCCACATTTCCCCACAGTCACAAGGAATCTTCTAGACATCCCAGTTTAAAGAGAAGGATATTGCTCTGAGATACTGAATCTGAATGGCCCACAGGGTGAACCTAGACCAACAAAGAACAAGAGAATAGAAATGGATATACGGTAGCCCAAATGTGATTATTAAACATAATGTTTTGATGGAAGTGACTAAGACCATCTCCTAGCAACCCAATTCTGATTCCCAGGGATAGGAAACAACTGTGGGCCTGGGTGAAGGGAAATCTCCTTTGCTTACACCCAGGAGTCCTGTCAGCAAGAACTCTGCATTCTTCCTTCAGAAAGAGAGGGATATCTGGTGTTAGCTTCTTTTAATTGCCCTTCCCATGAATGGGTAGAGGCTGCAGTGATATGGGTATGGTAAGTTGGGACTCCCAGCTGATGCTCAAGCTTATGGATGCAGGCCATGGTGCAATATGCCTTGAAAGGGCACTGCCTGAGCTCAGCAGATCCTTCAGCATGCAACATATTCATCACAGTTCTTTTCTTCAGAAAGGGGCCATCTCAAGCCCAAGGAGAGGATGGCCACCTTTCCTCCTATCAGACATGGATGCTCTCACATAGCACAGGACTGATGTGGGAACTCACAACCAACATCAGTATCCAACTTGGGTGCTGGCTGTGTGTGTAAAATCTTCCAGGCCCCATGTGTAGACCAACCTTAAATGGAAAAATCAGCAAGGGGATGGAAATGGTACAAGGAGGGCCAAAAATCTACAAAATTGAGAACAGAGAATTGTTTTGGGTATTGTGGATATTGTTGCCATAAACTTTGAGGTGCATGTGCCCTTTCAAATCAGTATCCTTTGGATAAACACTAAGGCATGCAATCAATGGATCATAGGGTAGCTCTACTTGTAATGTCTTGAGGAACCTCTATACAGTTTTCCACAGGGCTGCCCCAGTGTGCATTCCCACCAACAGTGTAAGATGGCTCCCCTTTCTCCACCTCCTCGCCAAGACCTGTTGTTTCCACAGTTGTTAATTTTAGCTATTCTGATTGAAAATATTGAACTATTCTGATTGACTGAGTCCCTGTGACTCTGAGAAGTTGTGCCACAGGGCCCCTTGTAATTTGGCTTCAGAACAATGTTGACATCAGGAAAGTCAGAGGGTTTGAATGAACTTCATTCAAAAGGGGTGGGAATGAAGGGGTGGCATCTCATTGTGGTTTTAATTTGTATTTCCCTGATACCAAGTGTTGCTGAGCATTGTTTCATAATTCTAAGGGAGAACACAGGCAGCAATCTGTTTGACAAACTCTTGCTAGACGTGTTTCCAAAGGCAAGGGAAACAAAACCCAAAGTGAATAATTGGGACTTCATCAAGATATAAAGCTTCTGCACAGGGATGCCTGGGTGGCTCAGTGGGTTAAGCCTCTGCCTTCAGCTCAGGTCATGATCTCAGGGCCCTGGGATCGAGCCCCGTATCAGGCTCTCTGCTCTCTGGGGAGCCTGCTTCCCCACCTCTCTCTGCCTGCCTCTCTGCCTACTTGTGATCTCTGGGTGTCAAATAAATAAATAAAATCTTTAAAAAAAAAAAAAAAACTTTGCACAGGAAAGGAAATGGTCAACAGAACCAAATGACAACATAAAGAATGGTAGAAGCTTCCTGGGCAGCATAATCACAGGCCCATGGACATTCCTGTCTGGTGAAACTGGTAACACCTGGCATTCCACAAAGCCCACAGTTTGCATTCTGACGTTGGGATCCAAACAGATCACTGAAATAGAGATGAATGGATTCAAGGAACCTTACTTTATTATTTATTTTGTTATATATTTTGTTATTATATTACTTTATTATTTATTATGTAAGAAGGGAGAGACACGGGAGGGTTTTAGTTACAGGAAAAGTCAGGAAGCCTGAGAGCTGGCTCATCTGAACACACAGGAAGATTCCCTGGCCACTATCCTAAGCATTCAACCTTTCAACCTCACAGACTGTGTGAGATTTTCCAATTGCAGGAAGAAGACTGCTCCTGGCTTTGCCAGATCTCACGTGATGTGGGGGCAAATCTCACGTGATCTCAGTCCAAATCTCCTGAGATGTCATTCAAGCCCTGTGAGACCTCAGGCCAACCATCAAGGTCTAGGGTAAAATCTAGTGAGGTTTCTGGCCAAAGCTCTCAGGCCTTTAGATGGACCAGCAGAGCCTGCTTTGTGCTCCTTAGGTAGGTAGCAATTGCACATGCCAGAAGTGGACGTGAAGGACGAAACAAGCTGTCTCACACCTAAATCCCCAGTATCGCCACGTTCTGGAAGTGGGGGTAATAAGGGAGCATTGAATTTGGAATGAGTGGGCCTGATGAACACTTATTCACACTTCACCCGAATGACAGAATGAAGAGGGCAGGAGGAGAAGGAAGAGAGAATGTGCCCCACAAGCAAGACAAGTGAGCACAAAGGCTTTCCCAGGCATTGAAAACATTAAGGCTGTCTGTATTAATGGCACAACCACTAAGAAAAAGAAAAAAGAAAAGATCCCTCTTTCTTTTGCCAGATATCACATGATCTTGGGGAAAATCTTCTGAGATATCAGTCCAAATCTCTTGAGATTTCAACCAATCTCAGGAGATCTCAGTCCAAATCTCGAGAGATCTCATCCAAATATCAGATTTCAACCAGTCTCCGATCTCAGTCCAAATCTTGAGATATCTCATCCAAATCTCTTATCTTGGGCCCATCTATGGACACTTAGGGTCAAAACCTGATGGATCTGTGGCCAAACACCCTGGCCCTTGGTAACTGACCCTTCCTAGTAGAGACTTCCTGGCACTCCTTATGTCAGTAGGGAATACACATGTTACGATGGGGCAGAATTCACTTTCATAATTAGACTCAGACATGACCTTCAGGAAGACACAAAGTGTCTGACACTGAAATACCTGGTGTTTAAGCATCCTGCTTTCAAGCAGGTAAGAAGGGAGCATCGATTCAGGATCAATGGGCCCAGTGGATTCTTACCCTTTATCATCCAGAGGTGAGAGAAACCGGAGTTGGTAGGGGGAAGAAAAAGTGAAAGGCCCCAAGACAGGACTGGTGAGAGCAGAACCAGGGTTCCTGGGGGCTCTCCGGGACTTTCAAATCATAAAGGGTATTAGCCTGTATTAGCCTCACAACACTTCAGGAAAAGAAAGAAAGAAAGAAAAGAAAAGAAAATAGACCTCTTTCCTTTTATTTTATCAACTTTTTTTTTTAAAAGATTTTATTTATTTATTTGACACCCAGAGATCACAAGTAGGCAGAGAGGCAGGCAGAAAGAGATGAGGAAGCAGGCTCCCTGCTGAGCAGAGAGCCGGATATGGGGCTCGATCCCAGGATCCTGAGATCATGACCTGAGCTGAAGGCAGAGGCTTTAACCCATTGAGCCACCCAGGCACCCCTATCAACTCCTTTTAAAATTCTTTTTAAATTTTCATTTTTATAGTTACACTCTATCTCTTCCTTGTGTTTGAGCTTATTTTTGTGTATACATGTAAGTTTTTCTTTCTTTACAATTTTGGGTTGCAGTTTCTTCTAACAGATCAAAGTACATCCAAAATCTAGTGAATGACTTTGTTCTATTCACCTGTCTGATCATATTCCATTTTTCATCATTGTTTTTTTCTTTGTCTTCTTCCTTTTTTTTTGTTTTTGTTTTTTAATTTAAATTCAATTATCCAAGGTATTGTACATCATTAGTTTGGATTATAATGTTCAATGATTCATTAGTCGTATATAACATCCAGTGCTGCACACATCATGTGCCCTCCCTAGTACCCATCACCTGGTGTCCCATTCTCCCACATTCCTCTCCTCTGCAACCCTCAGTTTGTTTCCTGGAGTCCAGTCATGATTTGTCTCCCTCTCTGATTTCTTCCCATTCAGTTTTCCCTCCCTTCTGCTATAGTCCTCTGCACAACTCCTTATATTCCACATATGAGTGAAACCATTTGATAATTACCATTCTCTGATTGACTTATTTCACTAGAATAATCCCCTCCAGTTCGATCCATGTGGATGCAAATGGTAGGTATTCATCCTTTCTGATGGCTAAATAATAATCCATAGCATATATAAACCACAACTACTTTATCCATTCATCTGTTGGAGGACATCTCGGCTCATTCCACAGTTTGGCTACTGTGGATATTGCTGCTATGGACACTGGGGTGCAAATTTCCATCATTACAGTTATATTCCATGCTTTCAATGCATTTAATTTCATTTTTGCATATATAAGGTTTTCTTTTCTTTACAATTTTGAGTTGTAGTTTCTTCTAACAAACTGACCAAAATACACTCAGGAGATAATGTATTGCTCTGTTCTGTTCACCTGTCTATATCCCTTCCTTTTTTGCTGTTTGTGGTGTTCTCTCCTCTTTCGTTCTTTCTTGTCTTTAAATCTACACTTTTAAACTTACATTCTATCCTTTCATTATATTTAACTTTATTTTTACATATTTTTCTTTCTTCACAATTTTGCAATCGAGTTTTCTAAAAAAAAAAAAAAGGCAGTCCAAAACACACACAGAATCCAGTGTATTGTTCTATTCTGCTCACTTGTCTGATTACATTCTCTCTCTCTCTTTCTTTCTCTCTGTTTCTTTTCTGTAGTTTTGGGTCTTTTCTGATTTGTTTAGTGTACATTTCCCTTGCCATTTTAGTATTTTGTTCATTCCTTCATTTATTCTTCTCTGGACAGAATGGCAAGTCAGAAAAACTCACCTCAAAAAAAGAGAACAACAGTCAGTACTTACTGTCAGGGACCTAATCAGTGTGGGCATATGTCAGGTGTTGGAACTTGAATTCAGAATAATGATTATAAAGCTGGGCTTGCAAGAAAGCATAGAAGACACTAGAGAATTCCTCTCTGGAGAAATAAGAGAACTAAGATTCAATGAAATTGAAATTTTAAAAGGCTATTAATGAGATACAATTAAAAAATGGAGGCTCTAACTACTAGGATGAATGAGGCAGAAGAGAGAATTAGTGATATAGAAGACCAAATGATGGAGAACAAAGCAGCTGATAAAAAGAGAGATGAACAACTACTGGACTATGGGGGAGAATTTGAGAGATAAGTGATACCTTAGAGTGAAACAATATTAGAATATTGGGATCCCAGTAGAAGAGGAAAGAGGAGGCAGAGAGGGGCAGAAGGTGTATTAGAGCAAATTATAGCAGAGAAAGGGAACACAAACAGGGGAGGGGGGAGAGGCAGGCTTCTCACTTAGCAGGGAGGCCCATGTGGGGCTCGATTCCAGGACCCTGGGATTGTGGCCTGAGCTGAAGGCAGATGCATGATGACTGAGGCACCCAGGTGCCCCAAATTCAAACACTTTAAAATAAAAGTAAACCCATTATACATTAAGTCTTTATGAAAAATAAATGTTTTCCAAAATTAAAAATATTGACAATACACATAAAAAAATTATAGCAGAGATCTTCCCTAATTTGGGGAAGGAGACAGGCATCAAGATCCAGGAGGTACAGAGAACAACCGTCAGTATCAATAAAAATAAGTCAATACCCCAAAATATAAAAGTGAAACTTAAGAAATATCAGAGACAAAGGGAAAATCCTGAAAGCAGCTCAGGACATGAGGTTGGCAACCCACAAGGGTAGAAGCATTAGACTGGCATCAGACCTATCCACAGAGACTGGGCAGGCCAGAAAGGACTGGCATGATATACTCAGGGTGCTAAATTAGAAAAATATGCAACCAAGAATACTTTATCCAGCTAGGATGTCATTCAAAATAGAAAGAGAAATAAAAAGCTTCCAGGACAAACAGAAATTAAAGAATTTGTGATCACCAAACCAACCCTACAAGAAATATTACAAGGGATCCTCTAAACAAAGACAGAGTCCCAGAGTAACATAGACCAGAAAAGACTTGAGGCAATATAAAATAACCATCACTTTACATGTAATACAAGGCACTAAAGTCATCTTTCAATTGTTACTCTGAATGCAAATGGGCTAAATGCCCCAATCAAAAGATGCAGTGCATCAGATTCGATAAAAAAAAAAAAAAACAAGATCCATCAATATGCTGTCAGTAAGAGATAAATTTTAGACCCAAAGACACCTCCAGATTTAAAGGACGGGAGGAAAACTATTTATCATGCTAATGGACATCAAAGGAAAGGTGGGTTGCAATCCTTTATCAGACAAATTAGATTTTCAAACAAAAGCTGTAGTAAGAAATGAGGAAGGACACTATATCATAATTAAACGGTCTAACCAACAAGAAGATCTAACAATTGTAAATATTTATGCCCCTAACAAGGGGACAGCCAACTATATAAGCCTATTAATAATAAAATAAAAAGAAACACCTCAATAATAATATGATATCACTAGGGGATTTTAACACCATACTCACTACAATGGGCAGAATGTCTAAGCAGAAGATCAACAAGGAAAAAAGAGCTTTGAATGGCACAATGGACCAGATGGACTTCACAGGTATGTTCAGAACATTCTATCCTAAGGCAACAGAATAATATTCTTCCTGAGTGCACATGGAACATTCTACAGAATAGATCACATACTGGGTCACAAATCAGATCAAGTACTAAAAGAATAAGATTATTTCCTACATATTTTCAGACCACAATGCTTTGAAACTGGAACTCAATTACAACAGGAAAATTGGAAAGACTTCAAATCCATGGAGGCTAAAGGGAATCCTACTAAAGAATGAATGAGGCAATCTTGAAATTAAAGAATTTAAAAAATTCACGGAAACAAATGAAAATGAAAATACAACTGTTCAAAACCTTTGGGATGCAGCAAATGTGGTCCTAGAGCAAAGGATAGAGCAATACAAGCCTTTCTCAAGAAACAAGAAAGGTCTCAAATATACAATCAAACTTACACCTAAAGAAGCCAGAGAAAGAACAGCAAATGAAGCCTAAACCCAGTAGGAGAAGAGAAATAATTAAGATTACAGTAGAAGTCAATGAAATAGAAACCAAAAGAACAGTAGAACAGGTCAACGAAAATAAGAGATCATTCTTTTGAAAAAAAAAAAAAAAAAGAGTAAGATTGATAAACCCCTGGTCAGATCTATCAAAAAGAAAAGAGAAAGAACCCATTTATGTTAAAAAAAAATCATGAATGAAAGAAAAGAGATCAATCACAACATCAAAGAAGTACAAATAATTATAAGAACATATTATGAGTAATTATATGCCAACAAATTAGGCAATCTGGAAGAAATGGATGCACTCCTAGAGACATATAAACTATAAAAAGTGAAACAGGAAGAAAGAGAAAACCTGAACAGACCCATAACCAGCAAGGAAATTGAAGGAGTAATCAAAAATCTCCCAACAACATCTGGCTCAGGGCTAGATGGCTTCCCAGGGGAATTCTGCCAAACATTTAAAATAGAATTAATGCCTATTCTTCTGAAGCTGCTTCAAAAAATAGAAATGGAAGAAAAACTTGAAGTGGAAGGAAAACTTCCAACTCTTTCTATGAGGCCAGCAATACCTTGATCCCCAAACCAGACAAAGACCCTACCAAAAGGGAGAATTACAGACCAAAATACCTGTTGAACATGGATGCCAAAATTATCACCAAAATACTAACCAGTAGATCCAACAGGACATTAAAAGGATTATTCATCATGACCAAGTGGGATTTATTCCTGAGTTGCTAGGGTGGTTCAACATCCGCAATCAATCAATGTAATACACTACCTCATTAAAGAAAGTAAAGAACCATATGATACTCTCAATAGATGCAGAAAAGGCATTTGACAAAGCATAGCACCTTTTCTTGATTAAAACTCTTCAGAGGTGCCTGGGTGGCTCAGTGGGTTAAGCCTCTGTTTTCAGCTCAGGTATGATCTCAAGGTCCTGGGATTGAGCCCCATGTTGGGCTCTCTGCTCAGCGGGGAGCCTGCTTCCCTCTCTCTCTCTGCCTGCCTCTCTGCCTACTTATGATCTCTCTCTGTCACATAAATAAATAAAATCTTAAAAAAAAAACCTCTTCAGAATGTAGGGATAGAGGGAGCATACCTCAATACCATAAAAAGCCATGTAGGAAAAGCTCACAGTGAATATCATTCTCAGTGGGGAAAAACTGAGAGCATTTCCTCTATTAGGGACAGGAATATGGCAGGGATGTCCACCCTCACCACTGTTGTTCAACATAGTACTAGAAGTCCTAGCCTTAGCAATCAGACAACAAAAAGAAATAAAAGGAATCTGAATAGGCAAAGAAGTTAAACTCTCATTCTTTGCAGATGACATGATATTGTATGTGGAAAACCCAAAAGACTCCACCTCAAAATGCTACAGTTCATACAGGAATTCAGCAACATGGCAGGATATAAAATCAATGCAGAGAATTCAGAAAAGACCTTGAATGGCCAGAGGAATGTTGAAAAAGAAAATCAAAGTTGGTAGCATCAAAATTCCAGACTTCAAGCTCTGTTACAGAGCTGTAATCACCAAGACAGTACACTGCAAAGGATATGTACTCAGAAAACTATAGAACTATAGAACACTCATGAAAGAAATTGAAGAGGACACAAAGAAATGGAAAATATTCCATACTCATGGATTGGAAGAACAAATAACTTTTAAATGGTTATGCTGCCTAGAGTAATCTATACACTCAATGCAATCCCTATCAAAATACCATCAACTTTTCCCACAGAGCTGTGACAAATAATCCTAAAATTTGTATGGAATCACAAGAGACCCCAAATAGCCAAAAGAATATTGAAAAAGAAAGCCAAAGCTGGTGGCATCACAATGCTGGACTTCAAGCTCTATTACAAAGGCATAATCATTAAGACAGCATAGTATTGGCACAAAAACAGACACATAGGTCAATGGAACAGAATAAAGAACCCAGAAATGGACCCTCAACTATATAGTCAATCTTTGGCAAAGCAGGAAAGAATATCCAGTGGAAAAAAGACCATCTCTTCAATTATGATGCTGGAAAAATTGGACAACCACAGGCAGAAGAATGAAACTGGGCCACTTCCTTACACCATACACAAATAAAATCAAAATGGATGAATGACCTAAATGTGAGACAGGAATCCATCAAAACCCTAGAGGAGTATAGAGGCAGCAACCTCTTCAACCTTGTCCACAGCAACTTCTTGCTAGTCTCATCTCCAAAGGCAAGGGAAACAAAAGCAAAAATGAACAATTGGGACTTTATCAAAATAAAAAGCTTTTACACAGGAAAGGAAACAATTGATAAAACCAAAAAACAACCAACAGAATGGGAGAAGATATTTGCAAATGACATGTCAGAGAAAGGGCTATTTTCCAAGAACTATAAAGAATGTATGAAACTAACTCTCAAAGAGCAATTAATCTTAACTCTTTGTTATTTATTTATTTATTCATTATTTATTATTAGTTATGAAACTAACTCTTAAAGAACAATTAAAGAACGTTAAGAAATGGGCAAAAGAGGGGCGCCTGGGTGGCTTAGTCAGTTAAGCAACTGCCTTCAGCTCAGGTATGATCCTGGAGTCCCCAGATGGAGTCCCACATCAGGCTCCCTGCTCAGTGGGGAGTCTGCTTCTCCCTCTAACCACTCCCCTCTCATGCTCTCTCTCTATCTCAAATAAATAAATAAAATATTTAAAAAAAAAAAGAAAGGGGCAGAAGACATTAACTGACATTTCTCCAAAAAAGACATACAGATGGCTGACAGACACATGAAAAAATGCTCAACATCACTTGGCATCATGGAAATAAAAATCAAAACCACAATGAGATACCACCTCACACCAGTCAGAATGGCTAAAATTAATATGTCAGAAATGACAGATGTTGGCAGGGATGGGGAGAAAGGGGACCCCTCTTACATTGTTGGTGGGAATGCAAGCTTGTACATCCATTCTGGAAAACAGTATGGAGGTTCCTCCAAAAGTTGAAGATAGAGCTACCCTATGACCCAGCAATTTCACTACTAAGAATTTACCCCAAAGATACAAAGTTAGGGATCTGAAGGGATACCTACACCCTGTAGTTTATAGCAGTAATGTCCACAATAACCTAACTATGGAAAGAATCCAGATGTCCATTGACAGATTAGTGGATACAGATGGTATGATATATATGTAGTTCCACCATCAAAAAAAAAATGAAATCTTGCCATTTGCAATGACATGGATGGAACTAGTGAGATCATATGATTTCATTCATATGTGGAACTTAGGAAACAAAACACAGGGTCACAGAGAGGAAAAATAATACAAGATGAAACCAGAGAGGGAGACAAACTGTAAGAGACTCAATCATAAGAAACAAACTGAGTGTTGCTGCAGAGGAGGGGTGTGTGGTGATAGGGTAACTGGGTGAAAGATATTAGGGAAGACATGTGAGGTAATGAACACTGGGTATTATATAAGACTGATGAATCACTAACCTCTACCTCTGAAACCAATAATACATTGTATGTTAATTAATTGAATTAAAATGAAAAAAATATTTTTAGGACTGAAAAAAAGATACAAATTCAATTTATGAGATAAGCAAATACTAGAAATGTATAATTTGGAGGGTTTTTTTTTTAAGATTTATCTATGTATGAGAGACAGAGAGAGGGAGGGAGAGGGAGGGGGAGGGGCAAAGGGAGAGAATCATCAAGCAGACTCCCCTCTGAGCCTGGAACTTGATGTGGGGCTTACTCCCACAACCCAGGAGATCGTGACCTGAACCAAAAGCAAGAGTCAGATGCTTAACCAACTAAGCCACGCAGACACCCCTTGAAAGTTTTTTTTTTTTTAAGATTTTAGTTATTTAGTTGAGAGAGAGGTTGTATGCATGTACATGAGTGGGGGAGGATCAGAGGGAAAGGAAGAAGCAGACTCAGAGCCAAGTATATAGCCTGATGAAGAGCTGGACCCCAGTACCTAAAGATTACAACCCCAGCAAAAATCAAGAGTCCAGTGCTCAACTGAATAAGACACCCAGGTCCCCTCCCTTGAAAGTTTTTAAGATGGTAGATCCTAAGAGTTCTCACCACAAGGAAAAAAACCCACAATTTTTCCTTTTTCTTTTTTTTTAAAATATCTATATGAGATGATTTATATTAACTAAAATTGCTGTGGTAATCATTTTAGAATATATATAAATCAAATTAGTATGCTGTACACTTTAAGCTTATACAGTTCTGTATGTCACTTATGTCTCAATGAAACTGTAAAAAGACACTCTAAAAAAGATGATCTGAAGTGAATAGTAAACCACAAAATTGTAATAATAAATAAGAATATTAACAAAGAAATCTTAAGTAAATAATAGTGATAACTAACAGCTTTTGAGAACTTACTATGTACCTGGTTATGCGCTAATGTCGCAGGTTAGACTCTTATTTTCATGTAGAAGGATAAATACAGAGCCTGCATACATACATTAATATTATTATGATTGTTCACATTGTTGGTTTTTATGATTAAAAAAAGAAGATTGAAGACAATTTCTCTTCCTACCCTGAGTGTGTGGATTTCTTAGTGAGATGCCTTCAGATTACTGCTGTGCAAGAACCTGTTACCCTTAGCAATTCCATCTATTTATTGTTCTCAAAGTGGAACATGCTTCAGAATCACTTGGAGGGCATGTCAGAACAGATTGCCAGCTCTCACCCATAAAAATTCTGATTTAGTCAGTCTAGGATGGGGCCCAAGAATTTGCATTTCTAAAAATTCCCCAGATGATTCTGATGCTATCAGTCCCTGACCAATTTTTTAAAATAACTGTTTTATTAAGATATAATGCAAATACCCTAAAATTCACCCTTTAAAGTACATTATCTAGTAGTTTTCACTATATTTACAGTTATGAACTGTCATTACTGCAGGACATACTATACATTTTTCTTAATTTTTCAGTCTATTTTATATATTTTATATTATATGTTCAGTTCAAAAATCAAAACTATATATATTATGATATATATTATATATACACACACATATATATATATATATATATAAATATTTTATATATTTATTTGACAGAGAGAGAGACAGCGAGAGAGGGAATACAAGCAGGGGGAATGGAGGAGGGAGATGTGGAGCTCGATCCCAGGACCCTGAGACCATGAGTTGAACTGAAGGCAGACACTTAATGACTGAACTACCCAGGAACCCCCCCAAATCAGAACAATATTAAGAGGTAGATCTGCAGAAGTCTTATTTCCTTCATGACAATCACCTGGTTCCTCCCCTCTATACAGAATAAAACTCCATATAAAATAAGTTTTTTTTTCCAGTATGGAGGTTCCTCAAGAAGTTAAAAATAGAACTACCCTACAGTCCAGCAATTGTACTACTGGATATTTACCCCAAAGATACAGATGTAGTGAAAAGAAGGGGGACCTGCACCCAAATGTTCATAGCAGCGATGTCCACAATAGCCAAACTGTGGAATGAGCTGAGATGTTGGAGGCAACAGATGAATGGATAAAGATGTGGTTCATATATATAATGGAATATTAAGCAATCATCAGAAAGGATGAATACCTACCATTTGCATCCACACGGATGGGACTGGAGAGGATTACACTAAGTGAAATAAATCAGAGAAAAAAATTGTCATACTGTTCCACTCATATGTGAAATATAAGGAATACCACAGAGGGCTGTAGGGGGAGGGAAAGAAAAATGAATGGGAAGAAATCAGAGAGGGAGATAAACCATGTGAGACTCTTGACTCTGGGAAACAAACTGAGGGTAGAGGAAGGGAGGGGAGTAGGCGGATGGAGTAACTGGGTGATGGGCATTAAGGAGGGCACATGATCTGATGAGCACAGGGTGTTATATGCAACTAATGAATACTACATCAAAAACTAATGATGGACTATATGTTTGTTAATTGAATTTTATATGTGTTAATGTATAACTGTAGAAATAATTCCTAGAAGTGTGATTACTAGCTTAGAGGAAAAATGCACTTGTAATTTTGGAAAACATTGCCAAAGTCCCCTTGATAAGGGTGTTATGATTTTGTACTTCCATTAGCAGTTTATGAGAATGCCTTTACCCTAATGTGTTTAACCAAATATTTAGATTTCAGTCACTATTTCTGGTGTGCAGTATTACTTTGTATTTCTCACGATTGAAGTGTCATATTTTTCATATATATAAAGGGTATTTGTGTCCTTTTTTATAACACTTTATATTTTTTGCCCATGTTGGTTTTTTTGTCATTCTTTTTCTGATTTCAAGAGCAATTTATATATTCTAGGGAAGTATTCTTTTTATATGAGAGGAGTATCAGATATTCTTCCTATTGTGTTATTTGACTTTTACTTTGCTTGTTGTAGTTTTTACCATGCATAAAATAAGGCTTTTATACATTTGGATTTATCAATCTTTTTTTATTATGAGAAATATATCTTTTCTATCATGAATAGTGAATTTTGAGTCGTAGTTAGAAACACTCCCCCAAGATTACAAATGAATTTTGGAATTAGAGGCAGCATCAATAATATTGATGTGAAAAATGTTAGGGCTTGGCAGCAAACAGTCAAGAAAGAATTCTTGAGATGTCTTTGGTGGGAAAAAAATGGTTTTATTAAAGCACAGGAACAGGACTTGTTGGCAGAAAGAGTTGTACTGGGGTTGTGAGATGTGGCTGATTATATACTTTCAAGTTTGGAGGGAGTTAGGGATAGTTTAAGTCTTTCAGAAATTTGGAAGCAAGGATTCCAAAGACCTAGAGAGGCTAGCTATTGTTAGGAAAAGGTCATTAACTATACTGTTCAGTATAAGGTCATTTACTATATTGTCCTTAGTCATGAGACCCTTTAGATATGTATCAGTGAGTGATATGCTTGGAGGATGATTGCTAACATATATCTTGGTGGGGGTGGATAGTACTTGTCAATGGGCTTTAAGTTGGAAGGAAGTTTAACTTTTTTCTATGTTTCTGTTATCTTTGTTCTCCCCATCAAGTATCATCTGGGAACTTCTCAGAAATACAAGTTCTCTGGCACCACCTTACACATACAGAATCCGAAATTAGTCATCCCTATTACAGCAAATCTTCTTGGGGATTTTAATGTGCCTTAAATTTGAGAATTTCTGCCCTGGATACAAAACCTACTCCCATTTCAGCAGACGGGGGAAGAACACTCCTTTCTTTTGGTTTCAGCAGCTAGAACCACTCGTTAAGTATTATTGAATTTGTATCCTACTTCAAAGTTTTCTTTGTTGTTTGTTTTTTAAGTAGGCTCCACACTGGGAGCCTTGGGCTTGAACTCACCATCCTGAGATCAAGACCTGAGCTGAAATCAGAAGTTGGAGGCTTAACTGACAGCCACTGTCATCAGCATGCTATGAATGCACACACACAAGATGTGTCTTTCCACAATGTCAGCTTTATTCAATCATAAAACAAAGTTAAATCACAATTATAAAGCAGGTTCAGGATTCCAAACTCAATATCTCACCATGTGATTGATTACACTTGGCTTCTTACACAGCACACAGAGGAGAGCATAAGACAAACCATACAACAAACAAGATAATAAAAAGGTGTAGGAAGTCAATGAACTAAATGCTAAGTTAGTCTGGGGCACATAGTTGAGATAGGGCCTCTGTCTGGTCTGGTCAGTTCTCAGCACTTACTGCTTATTATGTTCAAGCAGTGAAGGATCTTGGTTCTGTGTGGAGATGAATCCTGCACAGCCTTGGGCGGCAGTTGCCTTCTTGAAGTGGTCAGATATAGAGGGGTCAGGTCTGAAGAATCGAATCTGACAGTTTGCTGCCAAAATCCTCCCCTTTTTAAAGGGATTTAATAGGTCTTGGGCCCCAGGAGACTTCCTTTGGTTCTGCTCATTATCAGTTCTTGGTGTCCGTTGACCACGGATCCTAGCGATAACTCCCGGTTGTAGTAACTTTAACTACTGTGTCATTACTTGACACAGGCCCCTGCTGGACATGAGAGACTCCATTTTGATCTCTAGACACATCCGGAGGCCCCTCGAGTTTTTAAGGTCAGTTGTTGCTTGACAAAACAGACTGCCTTAGAACTTTTTTTGAAAAACTCCTGCCCCCTCCCAACCCCCGCTGCCAAAAACCCGCCCAGCATCTCTCCAACCAGTAACTCCATCGGCAGCAATGCAGCCCGTCCAGCGCTCACTCCGCAAAATCCCGAGCCTCGGGGATAAGTGCCATGAGCAGCGAAGCACCCCTTTCCATACTCAGGTGGTGAACACTAACCACAGTGATCACAACCCATATTAAGTCTGTGGAGTCAAGAGGCTGAAAAGTCCCGCCCCATATCCGAACGTCCTCCAATCACGACGCACGCGTGGCGCACGGCGCCGGGAGGGGAGGGCGCCGGCGAAATCCCGTCCCCTGTCCCAGCCCAGCCAATTGCTGAGCGCTATACGGTGCGCCCTGAGCGTTGGGAAGCTGGCAGCCTTCCGGTTCCTGGACGGAGAGGCGCGAGTTTGGGGGATCTTGAGCGCGTGGGCGCAGGCGGTGTGCCTAGAGATGCCCCGCAGCGGTATCTGTAGTGGACGGAAGGTAAGGAAGTTATGGGTTGGGAACCTGCGTGAGACCAGGCCCGCTGTTATTCCTGGTCACTCTGGAGCCCTCCCCCCACCCCGCGCCAGCCTGTCTCCGCTTCCCTCTCTTCCCCATGGGCCGGGCAGACGGGGCGCAAGGAGTGCGTGGCTGGCCTCAGGCTGGTAGGGATGAGAGGTGGGCGCTGTGTATACGGTGATCTTTCGCTAGGCTGCGGCAGGTTTTCGGTGAACAGATAGAACAAGCGTTGCGGTTTGCCTCTTCTGAGGTCTGTTTCTTGCCCAGGTGTGCGGACTGAGTCGTCCGCGGGCGGTCGAGGGCGCCTTCCCAGTGGGATGGAAGGGCCTGAAGAATAACCACTGCGTCCGCGGAGGGGAGAGCCACTTCGCTGGGAAGGGGAGAGGTGACGGAAGTGAGTGAGCTGGAGTTGAATCTGGAACTAGCGTGTGAGATATATTTACCCTCGCTAGAGTTTGGCATTGTCTATTTTTGACTGTCGTGTAACACTCGAAGACAGCGGTGGATATTGGAATGGATGTGCCCCCCCCCCCCAAGATATCTCTGTTGCCACACTTTTCCTTTCTATGCTAAAGTGTTTCTGGTTCTTCTGTTCCTGGGTCAGTAGGAGAGGAGTCCGAGTCCGAAGCTAACCGTGGCCAAACTGTGTGTACCAACTTACACCACAGTGTCTGGAAATACTACATTAATGATATTTAGATGATTGTACCTGTATTTGTGAGTACATCTTTTCCTCCTCTGAATTGTGTTTGTCTTGGCATTCAAGCCATTACCTTTGTAAGCTGTTTCTAAGTTCCTTGCTCAGAAACATGCTTGTCTCATCATACTAAAACAAAATTTTGAAAAGCAAACACTGTGCTTCCTTTTTTTTTTTTTCCTCCAAGAGAGAGCATTCCAGGAGTGGGGAGGACCAGAGGGAGGGGAGAGAGAGTGTTTTAAGGGGGCTCCATGCCTAGCGCAGAGCCCACGGTGTGTGTGTGCAGGGGGAGGGGTGTTAGGGGCTTGAACTCATGACCGTGAGATTATTGCCTGAGTGAAAAATCAAGAGCTGGGCTTAACTGACTAAGCCACCCAGATGTCTCTAAGTGCCTTCTTTTTGACTCCTCCTCCTTTAAAGAAAACAAGAAAGAAAGAAAGAAAAAGAAAGAAAAGAAACTCCTTGAAAAAAATAGTCCATATATACTGGTTCAACTTCCTTATCATTATGTTTCTTTGTTTCTGGAATATAATTGATTGTCAGACACTGAATATTGTAACTGATCATAAAGGAAGAAAAGAAACCTATGTCAGACATACCTATTGATTGTAAGACACATTCCAATTCCAGAAATATTCAAATGTGAAAAGAAATCAAGGAATTACATGAACTTGTTAACTCATGGTCACTGTAGCATTTCACACATTTATCACTTTCTTTTAATTCTTCTTGGGGTGGGGGGCAAGTATCCCAGACTGTTCCTCTCCTCATTCTCTTTCTGTCTTGCATCTGCTCATTTACTTCTCTTTAAAGATTTGTTTTTACATAGAGAGGAGATTATGAGTGCATGAGGTGGGGTCAGGGGCAGGAGGAGAGGGAAAGAATCTTAAGCAGACTCCCCACTGAGAGGAAAGCTGGACTCTGGGCTCAATCTCATAACCCTGAGATCATGACCTGAGCCAGAATCAAGAGTTGGATGCTCAACTGAGCCGCCACCCAGGCACCCCATATTTACTTCTCTTTACTCTTTCTCTGTCATGTCCTTTTTTTTGATTTTGTGCTTTTTCTCACTTTACAGATTTGTTCTCTGCAATCTTATAGATTTATGTTAGTTGTCTCTGCTATATAGCTGACTTTTCCTTGAGCTCAGTTTAAACTCTGTGTATTATGAGGTCATCAATTGCATATTCTTAGTCCAGTAAGCCCTCACTGTTTCTTCTGGGTTGTGTTGGTCTCAGCCTATTCATAGTGATGCTTGGCTAGGAGTGCCTGAGGCACCTTGCCTGGCTGCCAGATTACTTGTAGCAATCCATTTCCTCCAACCAGAGCCACTGTTGTGGCTTAGCAGACCCTGTGGTTATTATGATTGCAGGATGTACTTCAACAAAAACCCATCAAGGAACTTTGAAGAATGAGATTTATTACTCAGGTCTTGGAGGGTATATTGCACACCCAAGGGCCATGCTGCAAGGCTGAGGGAGTCTGAGGGAGAAGGAGACAAGAGAACCTGGGGTCTGCCTTTATTATATTCTGAGAGTGATGTATATAGGGTTTTGGAGCTTCGTTCTTTATTGGCTAATTTAAAGCCCAAGAGTGGGAATTAGGGTACCAGAAGAAAGAAGCTGGGTCACTCAGAGGGTCAGTTATATAGGTTATCAAGGGTTTTTTGACAGAGGGACCTTTATGAGGAGGGATGGCTTAATTCCTTATCATGCTGATTTGCTAGTAATTGTCATGTAACTGGTGCTATGTTTATTCAAGATGGACATCTTCTGGAATGGATGCCTTGGCAACCAAAAAAAAATTTTTTTTTTAAAGATTTTATTTATTTATTTGACAGACAGAGATCACAAGTAGGCAGAGAGGCAGGCAGAGAGAGAGAGAGAGAGAGAGGAGGAAGCAGGCTCTCCGCAGAGCAGACAGTCCGATGCGGGGCTCGATCCCAGGACCCTGGGATCATGACCTGAGCCGAAGGCAGGGGCTTTAACCCACTGAGCCACCCAGGCACCCCGGCAACCAAAAATTTAATGTCAGGTGTTAAATATAACTTAGAAATCTTAGTTTTTGAATTGAGACTCAGTTCTGCCCTCTTTATTCTATAAGTTTGCAAGAATTTATGAGTTTTGCTTTTCAATAATTGTATTAGTGATCTATTCCTGTTTAGTGAATTGTCTCAAAACTGAAGCAGCTTAAAACAAATGCTTATGTTTTCATATAGTTTCTGAAGGTCAGAAATCTGGGAATGGCTCACCAGGCTGGTTCCAGCTCAGGGTCTTCTACAAGTTGCTGTCAAATAAAGGGTCAATAAGGCTGTAGGATCCACTTCCAAATTCACCCATGTGTTTGTTGGCAAGTGTCAGTTCCTTGCCTCTTCCATAGGGCTGTTCTTAAAACATGGCAACTGACTTTCTGAAGAGAAAGAGAGAGGGATGGACTAAGGAAGAGGCCCTGGTGTCTTTTATAACAGTGTCAGAAGTGACATACCATCTCTTCCACCCTAGGTCAGGTCCATGCTTGGAGTGTTTTTGTGGTACCAGCCATGTAGCATGTTCCTGTTCCATCTTCTGAGATGATTTTCCCTTAGAGACACCACTTTAATTATATTCTTATTCCTCTGCTTACGCATCGTTTTACTTCTTATTGACTATATAATCATTTACTTTGGACTTAATCTGTGCTAAAAGCCTTATACGTATTAACTCATTTAATTCAACAATCCTATTAAACAGGTTCTATTAGTCTTATTCTATGGACAAGAAAATGGAGGCACAGCAGAGAAGTTAAGTAATTTGCCCAAGGTCACAAAGACCTTGCTTTTGTTAAGGCTCTCATAGCCTGTTATTCACAGCTTCCACAGTGTGGCCATACCTTATTCCTTAACTTTACAGCTTTGTTCATTATTTATCATTTAGGTAAAATAAATGATTGTTTTCACTGTATTTTCTTGCTTCTTGGTATTTGCTCATGTTCTTGGTTTGGAGTAATACCATTTCTTTCATTTCTGCTTATTGGAACTTTGGTCATTTGTCAAGGTCCATTTCAAATCTCACCTTTTTCCGATCATCCCAGTTGTAAGTAAACTTTATTCTGTATTCCTTTGTAACTTTGTCTGTATCAGAGCTTCAGGTCTTACATTAGGTTTATTTGTACCTATCCTAATGATGTGGCATTTTTAATTATGCCTTCACCCCAGTTCCCATATGTACTGCTTATACATATTAAGTACTTAATAAATATCTGATGAATGAATGGAAGGGCTACTAGTTCAGAATATTTGCAAGTATCTAGCTCTGAAGAAACATAGGGAAATAATGTAGAAGACTTGGGTACCAGCCTCAGCTCTGCAAATAACTAATTCTGTGATTTTGGACAAGCCACAGAGATCTTTCTGGAATCTTAAGATGACAGTTGATATGGTCATGGACTAAAGTGGTAGAATTGGTAATGGTGTTGGGAGAGGACTGAACTGATACATTATAAAAGGAAGATGAGATAGGCACCAGGAATTCAAAGATGAAGAGGGGAGAATTAGTGGTGTCTCAGAAGTTGAACTTCTGAAAAACAGAGAGGTTGAGGAGAATTAGTTGGTTCTTACTTGATGTTAGGATGTACAGATATGTGAAACTTCAGTCCCAGGGAGAGATTGGAGCAGGCAGTTGCTCAAAGGCTAGGGAGTATTTTAGTTTTTTGCTCCCTCCTGCCTTAGGCCCCTTCGCTGTCCCTTCCTAGTTCTTTTTTCCTTTGTGCTTTGTGTTCCCTTTCCTTGCTAAAAGCCAGGAATGACCACAAATACTCTCTTTCTCTCCCAGTTACTTACCTTTTGGGATTTTCTGGTCTTCCCCTTTACTCACAGTTCCTTTTGCCTCCTCAGGCTGACTTATAGCTCTCCCTGTTCTCTCCACTCTTTCCCCATTGAAGGAGAAAACTATCTTGGCAAGATTCTCAAAGGGAGGAAAGGCAAATTATATCTTCCTGATGACACCCTCCTTTCTTAATTTTTTGGGTTCTCATCAAAAAACTTCCTTTATTTCTGGTGCTTCTTGAATAATGGCAAGGGTATGATGGTAGGTATTAAATATAATGTATATGTCAGTTTGAACTGATGAGTACATAGGGCTACATTTCAGGTGAAAAGTGTTTCTCACGAAAGGGAAACGTTTTGCTTTTTTGAAGCAGGAGGGGTAGAGCCAATGTAGAAAATAAGGACCCTTTGCTAGAAAGATTGGATTCTGTTACAGAAGGGCCTTAGTTTTGGAGACTGGGAACATTTTTCTTTTGAGACCATAGGGAAGGGGTATACAGCAGATTTTAACCTTGGGGAAGATGTGATGACATGAATTACGATAGTGAAATGAGAGATCTAAAGAGAAGTGTGGGTATGGAATTGGTGTATGTATGTGTTTGTATGTGTGTGTGAGTAGAGGACTAGGGAATGATTAAGAGGGTTTACCAGCATTGCTCAGGAACATGTAATAAGAAAATAGGAAGGAGGTTCTCATTCTGGAGTCTTTTTACAGTAGCCCTGTGGATTGGTGATTGGTAAAGTGAATTGGTAGAAGGGAAGGAGCCTTGATGCTTGAAAAGCAATACTGTAGTTGTTGGCCATAGAGTGCAGTATGGTAAGGGAGACATCGTGATTGGGAGCAAGCTAGTGACTGATAAAATGAATGGGCTTGAGACTTAAAAATGTCCTAGTGAATTCCCAGATACTCAGAGAATCCCAAGTACCAGTCAGAAACTCAGCCAGTGGTACCTTCTTTGTGTAGAAGGTGCACATTATAGTAATTGTTAGGCACTTTTGTTAAGATGAGATAATGCAGAGTCAGTGGCTAGAATCCTTACTTCTGTAATTGAACATACATGGGGGGAAATAATGACATGTTGCTTACTAGCTCTCTGATTACATTTCTAGGTTGTAGCTCTTTTGTCTTGAAAATGGAAATAATACCTATCTTTCAGCATCAGTATGATGATTAAATGATGAGAATGCTTGAAATGATATACTGAACACACGAGCCCTCAATTTTTGCAGTAGTGAGAGCAGTTAATAAGAAAACGCCATGATAATGAAAGGATTCTGTCTAAGAACAAACCTATTGTACATCCTCTATTACTTTGCCTCTAGATTTCCCTGGAATTACTTCTTTCAACTTGCTGAAGAAGGACTAGGAGTCTTAGTTTTAAAGTTCTTCAGTGATGGTGAGAGATTGTCTTGTAGTTATTTTTGTAGGAATACCTTAAGATTCCAATTTTAGCCCTTGATAATCTCATAGGATGATTTACTGGTGGCTGTATTCAGAATTAGACTACTTAGTATTGACATCTTAGTCTACATCATCCTTAAATAGAAGGGAAAGAGAGCTAACATTTATTGTTAAATACTTCACATATATACCTCATTTAAGGAGGAAGGTGTTCTTTCTTTTTAATCAATAATATATGCCTACAAATAAGGTAAAATAGAACAATAAAGTTTCTCCTGAAAACCAGCAATCCGTACCCTATTCTTTCCTGTATGTAATTCTGTCCCTGAGAAGCAATTACTTTTTAAAATTGAGATAGCTGTAGAATTACATACAGTTGTAAAGAATAATAGAGATCTCCTGTATCCTTCACCCAGTTTGCTCCAATAGCAACATGTGCAAAACTGTAAAACAACATCACTACAGATATATTGACATTAATACAATCCAATTATATTGTACAAATTTCCCTATACCTGTCCGTGTTTAGTTCTATACAGTTTTACACATGTATAGGGCCATGTATTCACCATTACTAGAGATACTGCACAGTTCCATTAGCACAGGGATCCCTTTAATAATCATACCCACTCCCTTCCAGTAACTCTCACCACTAACACCTGGTAGTCACTAATCTGTTCACCATTTTAAGCATTGCATTGTTTCAGAAATGTTATAGAGATGGAATTTTGTGGTTTGTAATCTTCTGGATTCATTCTCTCTCTCTCTCTCTCTCTTTTTTTTTTTTTTTTTTACTCAGCCTAATTCTCTGGAGATTAATCCAAGTTGTTGTGTATCAGTTTTTTCATTTTATTGCTCAGTAATATTCCATGAAATGAATTTACTACAGGTTGGCTCAACATTTTACTTGTTGAAGGACCTCCAGGCTGTTTCCAGTTTGGGCTATTATGAATAAAGCTGCTATGAACAGTTGTGTACAGATTTTTATTTGAACATAGGTTTTCTTTTTTCTAAGATAAATGCCCAGGAATGTAATTGCTGGGTCATATGGTATTTGGATGTTTAAGTGTTTGTTTGTTTGTTTTTTAAAAGATTTTATTTATTTATTTGACAGATCACAAGTAGGCAGAGAGAGAGATGGGGAAGCAGGCTCCCTGCTGAGCAGAGAGCCTGATGGGGGGCTTGATCCTAGGACCCTGGGATCATGACCTGAGCTGAAGAGAGAGGCTTTAACCTATTGAGCCACGCAGGCACCCTGTGGATGTTTAGTTTTATTTCTTTAAGATTGTATTTTTTTTTTTTTTAAAGATTTTATTCATGAGAGAGAGAGAGTGAGCACTTGACCAGCGGAAGCAGGGGGAGCAACAGGCAGAGGGAGAAGTAGGCTCCCTGCTGAGCAAGGAGCCTGATATGGGACTCCATCCTGGGACTCCAGGATCATGACCTGAGCCAAAGGCAGATGCTTAACCAACTGAATCACCCAGGTGCTCCATGAAGATTTATTTCTAAGAGTTTTATAGTTTTAGCTTTTTTATTTAAAATTGTGGTTAACTTTGAGTTAATTTTTGTGTGTGTGGATATCCAGTTGTCCCAGCACCATTAGTTGAAAGATTATTCTTTTTCCACTCTATTTTATTGGCTTTTTAAAAAAATTCAGTTGACCATAAATGTAAGAGTTTATTTCTTGACTATGAATTCTCTTCCATTGATGTATGTGCTGTCTTTATGCCAGTACCATACTTTCTTAATTATTGTAGCTTGTGAAGTCCTTAATTTTTTTTAAGTTTCAAGAGTATTAAAATTGTTCTGGGTTCCTTGACTTTCCATGTGAATAATAACATTAGCTTGTCAACTTCTGCAAACAGCCATCTGGGGTTTTTATTGGATTAAGTCTGTAAATAGGAGAGTATTGTCATCTTAATATCAGTTTTCCAGGGTACCTGGGTGGATCAGTTGGTTGTGTCTGACTTGATTTTGGCTCAGGTCATGATCTTAGGGTCATGAGATTGAGACCATGGTCAGGCTCCATGCTAGGAGTGGAGCTTGGTTAAGATTCTCTCTCTGTCTCTCTCTCTCTCTCTTCCCCTCTCCCTGCACTCTCACTCTCTCTCTCTCAAAAAAGATTAAGTTTCCCTTTTCCAATCCATGAACATGGCTGTCTTTCTGTTTTATTTAGATCTTTAATTTCTTTCAACTGTATTTTGTAGTTTTCACTGTGAAAGTCTTGCCCCTTCTTGGTTACATGTATTCCTTAAGTATTTTATTCCTCTTTGTACTATTAGTGCAAATTTTATTTTTTAGGTTTTATTTATTTATTTATTTTTAAAGATTTTATTCATTTATTTGACCCAGAGGGAGATCACAAGTAGGCAGAGAGGCAGGCAGAGAGAGAAGGGGAAGCAGGCTCCCTGCTGAGCAGAGAGCCCGATGTGGGGCTTGATCCCAGGACCCTGAGATCGTGACCTAAGCCGAAGGCAGAGGCTTTAACCCACTGAGCCACCCAGGCGCCCCTATTAGCACAATTTTTAAAAAATGCATTTATGTATTGGTCATTGTTTATATGTATAAATACCATTGATTTTTTATATTGAGATTGTATTTTGCAAATAAGAGTTGCTGAACTCTTATTTTTCTGAGGTTTATAATTTTTTATTAAGCTAATGTTTAGTCAACAAATTCATTTGTATCAAACACAAACCAAAAACCTATATCATGAGACAGTTTAAATATTCAGGGTGAATATAGGACTTAAAGTGTCCCTTTTTAAGAACAATGCATCTAGACTGTTTAATCTACGAAATTATCTTTGATTATAAAACCAAAGCAAAAACTGACATTTAAAAAAGGAAAATGTTAGTTTCAAAGTCAGTGACTCTTTCCCTTATTTCAAAAATATAGAATTTTTAAAAAAATGTTAATTAGGTTAAATAAATACTTAGCTAAACAAAGTCGAAAAAAACCTCATCTATAGATCTAAAATGAATCCATGCAGATTTATAAAAATCATTCTACCTCCTTGCCTTTCTTATTATTTTATATTTTTTCTAATATGTATTTAACAAAATAATATGCTTTCAGGACATATAACACATAAAGCAAGATCATTTTTATCAGTAATTTAAAAGAGAAAAAGATCCCTAAGGTATAACCCCACAGAGAAGCAAAGCACACTCTGAAGTGGAGAGTGATTTTGATGTTCTTTTTTTTTAATGATGTTCTCAAAGTAGAAATGTGTGACTTTACTTAAACACTAAAATAATAGGCTATTGGGGCTACTGGCTGGCTCAGTTGGAAGAGCATGCATCTCTTGATCTTGGGGTCATGAGCTTGAGCCCCACACTGGGTGTAGAGATTATTTAAAAAAAAAAAACTTAAAAAGAATAAAATTGGCTGCCTAATTAATCTGGGCAGTAAGGAAAGAAGGATGGGGCAGGAAGTAAGAGCTGGGATGAAAGAGATTAAACTGCTAAGAAGGTAATCTGTCATGTCTTGAGTTTCTCTTTTGACTTCTCACCAAGTATAAGGCAAAAACAAACAAACAAACAAACAAACAAACCCCAAAAACCTACTCATTACCAGCCAGGGTCAATAAAAAATAAAATGGAAAAACTTACCCCCTGCTATGTTCCACTAATGTTTTACCTATAAAAATAGGAGGAAATTTAGTGAGAACTATACTTTCAGATCAAGTGTGTTAAAGACAATTATATTTTAAGTTAATCTTTTAACTATAAGTAATATTCCATTCTAAAAGATTGGTCTGAGAAGGGAGAAAGTAGGTAACTATTTTAAGCTCCATATAAATTGAATCTTTTTACTCATTTATCTTTCAAATATAAAAATGTTGTAAGTTATCATTTCCTCTTTAATCTAAAATCCCATGCAAAAAGAATCAAGTCTCACCTATAACACAGATGTAGAAACAAGCAAAAAAAAAAAAAAAAAAAGAAAGAAAGAAAAGAAAAAAAAATGAATTAAGTGATGTATAAGTTATGCTATTTCATAATGGGAGCTAAGTTAGACCTACTTCTTTAGTTATTAGTGTGTCAGTGAAGTTATTTAATACTAAACCAGTCATATCTTCCACATATATGAAGTTGGAAGGGGAGGCACTTCCATCAAAATTTTTAAAATTAAAATTTCATAATCCTTTTTGAGGGATTCCTTAAATTTTGTTTTTCAACTTTTAAAAAATTTTTATATTTAAATTCAGTTTAGTTAACAGATAGTGTATTATTAGTTTCAGGGGTAGAGTCACAACTGATATGATTCATCAGATGCATGTAACACCCAGTGCTCATTCGTCAAGTGCCCTCTTTAATGCCCATCACCCAATTATCCCTTCCCCTGATCCAATCTCTCCTCTGATAACTGTTTCCTATCATTGAGTCTTTTGTGATTTGTGTTCTACTCTGTTTTTATCTTATTTTTTCTTCCCTTCCCGTATGTTCATCAGTTTTATTTCTTAAATTCCACATAAGAGTAATATTCCATCACACACATATGTATATATATTTACATATATTTATATAGTTTTGATGGCTGAGTAATATTTTATTGTATATTTATTACTCCACATCTTCTTTATTCATTCATCTGTTGATGGACATCTGGGCTCTTTCCATGGTTTGGCTATTGTGGACCTTGCAGCTATAAACATTGAGGTGCATGTGCTCCTTCAAATCACTATGTTTATGCACTTTGGATAAATACCTAGAGTAGTGCTTTTGCTGGATCATAGGGTAGCTCTATTTTCAACTTTGCATTCCCACCAACAGTGTAAGAGGGTTCCCCTTTTTCTGCATCCTTACCAACATTTGTTGTTTCCTTTCTTGTTAATTTTAGCCATTCAGACTGGTATGAGGTGGAATCTTATTTTGGTTTTGAGTTGTATTTCCCTGATGCTGAGTGTTGTTGAGCATTTTCTCATGTGGCTGTTGCCATCTTCTTTGGAGAAAGGTCTGTTCATATCTTTTGATGATTTCTTGACTGGACTTTTTGTTTTTTGGGGTGTTGAGTTTGAAAAGTTCTTTTTTTAAGATTTTATTTATTTATATGACAGAGAGAGAGAGCGAGAGAGAGCGAGCATGAGCAGGAGGGAAAGGTAGAGGGAGAAGGAGAAGCCATCTCCCTGCTGAGCAGGGAGCTGATGCAGGACTTGATCCCAGGACTCTGGGTTCATGACCTGAGCCAAAGGCAGATGTTTAACCACTTGAGCCACCAGGTGACCAAGTTCTAGGGCACTAGGCCTTCATCTGATATATCATTTGCAAATATCTTCTCCCATGCCATAGGTTGCCTGTGCTTTTGACCATTTCCTTTGCTATGGAAAAGCTTTTATCCTGATGAAATCCCCGTAGTTCATTTTTGCTTTTGTTTCTCTTACCTTTGGAGACGTCTTGCAAGAAGTTGCTGTGGCTAAAGACAAAGAGATTGCTGAATGTGATTTCCTTCATGGTTTTGGTGGATTTCTCTCTCACAGTTAGGTCTTTCATCCATTTCTTTTTTTTTTTTTTTTAATTTAATTTGATTTATTTATTTGAGAGAGAGTGAGAGAGAGAGCACGAGATGGGAGAAGGTCAGAGGGAGAAGCAGACTCCCCGCTGAGAAGGGAGCCCAATGCAGGACTTGATCCCAGGACTCCGGAATCATGACCCGAGCTGAAGGTGCTCACCCAACCAACTGAGCCACCCAGGCGCCCTGAGGTATTTCATCCATTTCAAATTTATTTTTGTATGGTGTAAGAAAAGTGGTCCAGTTTCATTCTTCTGCATGTTGCTCTCCAGTTTTCCCAACACCATTTGTTGAAAAGACTCTTTTTTTCCATAGGATATCTTTTCTGCTTTGTCAAAGATTAGTTGACCATAGAGGTGAGGGTTCATTTCTGTGTTTTCTGTTCTGTTCCATTGATCTATATGTCTGTTTTTGTGCTAGTACCATACTGCCTTGATGAGTACATCTTTGTACTATAGCTTGAAGTCCAGGATTATGACACCACCAGCTTTGGCTTTCTTTTTCAATATTCCTTTGGCTATTTGGGGTATTTTGTGGTTCCATACAAATTTTAGGGTTATCTGTTCTAGCTTTGTGAAAAAAGTTGATGGTATTTTGATAGGGATTACATTGAATATGTAGATTGCTTTGAGAAGCATAGACATTTTAACAATATTTGTTCTTCCAGTCTAGGAGCATGGAATGTTTTTCCATCTCTGTATCTTCCTCCATTTCTTTCATTAGTGTTCTGTAGTTGCTAGAGTACAGAAATCTCTTTAGTTAGGTTTTTCCTAGGAGTCTTATGGTTTTGGGTGCAATTGTAAATGGGATCAATTCCTTGATTTCTCTTTCTGCTGCTTCATTGTTAGTGTATAGAAATGGAATAGACTTCTGTGAGTTGCTTTTATACCCTTGACTTTGCTGATTTCTTTATCAGTTCTAGAGATGTTTGGGTGGAGTCTTTGGATTTTCTACATATAGTATCATGTTGTCTGCAAAGAGTGAGAGTTTGACGACCTCTTTGCCAATTCAGATGCCTTTTCTTTTGTTGTCTGTTTGCTGAGTCTAGGACTTCAGTACTATGTTGGAAAACAGTGGTGAGAGTGGACATCCCTGTTCTGTTATTCCTGATTCAAGGGGAAACCTCTCAGGTTTTTACCATTGAGGATGATGTTTTCTGTGGGTTTTTCATAGATGACTTTTTATCATATTGAGACATGTCCCCTCTTTCCCTACACTGTGGAGAGCTTCAATCAAGAAAGGATGCTGTGGAGGAGTCAAGATGGCGGAGAAGTAGCAGGCTGAGACTACTTCAGCTAGCAGGAGATCAGCTAGATAACTTATCTAAAGATTGAAAACACCTACAAATCCATCGGCAGATCGAAGAGAAGAAGAACAGCAATTCTGGAAACAGAAAAACAACCACTTTCTGAAAGGTAGGACTGGCGGAGAAGTGAATCCGAAGCGACGGGAAGATAGACCCCGGGGGGACCGGCTCCGGGCAAGCGGCGGAGCAATGGAGCACAAAATCAGGACTTTTAAAAGTCTGTTCCACTGAGGGACATCGCTCCAGAGGCTAAACCGGGACGAAGCCCACGCGGGGTCAGCGTGGCCTCAGGTCCCGCAGGGTCACAGAAGGATCGGGGGAGTCTGAGTGTCGCAGAGCTTGTGGGTATTGGAACGGGAAAGCCGGCTACAGAGACAGAGCCGACAGTAAGCTCACAGCTCGGTGTTACCTTGAACCGGTCGCAGGCTCGGTGAGCTCGGAGCACGGCCGGAGGTCAGGCAGACGGGAGTAACTGGGCGCTGTTCTCTGAGGGCACACTGAGGAGTGGGGCCCCGGGCTCTCGGCTCCTCCAGGCCGGAAACCAGGAGACCGCCATTTGTATTCCCGTCCTCCAGAACTCTACGGAAAGCGCTCAGGGAACAAAAGCTCTTGAAAGCAAACCCGAGCGGATTACTCAGCCCAGCCCCTGGTAAGGGTGGTGCAATTCCGCCTGGGGCAAAGACTCTTGAGAATCACTACACCAGGCCCCTCCCCCAGAAGATCAACAAGAAATCCAGCGGAGACCAAGTTCACCTACCAAGGAGTGTGGTTTCAATACCAAGGAGAGCAGCAGAATTCCAGAGGAGGAGAAAGCAAAGCACAGAACTCATGGCTTTCTCCCTGTGATTTCTTTAGTCTTGCAGTTAATTTAATTTTTTTTCTTTTTCATTTTTTTTCTCTTTTTCTGCTAAAATATTTTTTAACTTTTACCCTTTTCTTTTTTTAAAGTTTTTTAACTAGTTTATCTAATATATATATATTTTTTCTTTTTTATATTTTTCTTTATACGTTTTCTTTTTTTAAAAATTCTTTTCTTTTCTTTTCTTTTTTCTTTCTTTTTGAACCTCTTTTTATCCCGTTTCTCCTCCATCACGATTTGGGATCTCTTCTGATTTGGTTAAAGCATATTTTCCTGGGGTTGTTGCCACCCTTTTAGTATTTTACTTGCTCCTTCATATACTCTTATCGGGACAAAATGACAAGGCAGAAAAATTCACCACAAAAAAAAGAACAAGAGGCAGTACCAAAGGCTGGGGACCTGATCAATACAGACATTGGTACTCTGTCAGATCTAGAGTTCAGAATGACAATTCTCAAGGTTCTAGCCGGGCTCGAAAAAGGCATGGAAGATATTAGAGAAACCCTCTCGGGAGATATAAAAGCCCTTTCTGGAGAAATAAAAGAACTAAAATCTAACCAAGTTGAAATCAAAAAAGCTATTAATGAGGTGCAATAAAAAATGGAGGCTCTCACTGCTAGGATAAATGAGGCAGAAGAAAGAACTAGTAATATAGAAGACCAAATGACAGAGAATAAAAAAGCTGAGCAAAAGAGGGACAAACAGCTACTGGACCCGAGGGGAGAATTCGAGAGATAAGTGACACCATAAGACGAAACAACATTAGAATAATTGGGATTCCAGAAGAAGAAGAAAGAGAGAGGGGAGCAGAAGGTATACTGGAGAGAATTATTGGGGAGAATTTCCCCAATATGGCAAAGGGAACGAGCATCAAAATTCAGGAGGTTCAGAGAACGCCCCTCAAAATCAATAAGAATAGGCCCACACCCCGTCACCTAATAGTAAAATTTTCAAGACTTAGTGATAAAGAGAAAATCCTGAAAGCAGCCCGGGAAAAGAAGTCTGTAACATACAATGATAAAAATATTAGATTGGCAGCTGACTTATCCACAGAGACTTGGCAGGCCAGAAACAGCTGGCATGATATTTTCAAAGCACTAAACGAGAAAAACATGCAGCCAAGAATACTATATCCAGCTAGGCTATCATTAAAAATGGAAGGAGAGGGGCGCCTGGGTGGCTCAGTGGGTTAAAGCCTCTGCCTTCGGCTCAGGTAATGATCCCAGGGTCATGGGATCGAGCCCCGCATCGGGCTCTCTGCTCCGTGGGGAGCCTGCTTCCTCCTCTCTCTCACTCTCTGCCTGCCTCTCTGCCTACTTGTGATCTCTGTCTGTCAAATAAATAAATAAAATCTTAAAAAAACAAAAAGAAAATGGAAGGAGAGATTAAAAGCTTCCAAGACAAACAAAAACTGAAAGAATTTGCAAACACCAAACCAGCTCTACAGGAAATATTGAAAGGGGTCCTCTAAGCAAAGAGAGAGCCTACAACTGGTAGATCAGTAAGGAACAGAGACAATATACAGTAACAGTCACCTTATAGGCAATACAATGGCACTAAATTCGTATCTCTCAATAGTTACCCTGAAGGTTAATGGGCTAAATGCCCCAGTCAAAAGACACAGGGTATCAGAATGGATAAAAAACAAAAGCCATTTATATGTTGTCTCCAAGAAACTCATTTTAAGCCCGAAGACACCTCCAGATTTAAAGTGAGGGGGTGGAAAAGAATTTACCATGCTAATGGACATCAGAAGAAAGCAGGAGTGGCAATCCTTATATCAGATCAATTAGATTTTAAGCCAAAGACTATAATAAGAGATGAGGAAGGACACTATATCATACTGAAAGGGTCTGTCCAACAAGAAGATTTAACAATTTTAAATATCTATGCCCCCAACTATATAAACCAATTAATAACAAAATCAAAGAAACACATCAACAATAATACAATAATAGTAGGGGACTTTAACACTCCCCTCACTGAAATGGACAGATATCCAAGCAAAAGATCAGCAAGGAAATAAAGGCCTTAAACGACACACTGGACCAGATGGACATCACAGATATATTCAGAACATTTCATCCCAAAGCAACAGAATACACATTCTTCTCTAGTGCACATGAACATTCTCCAGAATAGATCACATCCTCGGTCCTAAATCAGGACTCAACCGGTATCAAAAGATTGAGATCATTCCCTACATATTTTCAGACCACAATGCTCTGAAGCTAGAACTCAACCACAAGAGGAAGTTTGGAAAGAACCCAAATACATGGAGATTAAACACCATCCTTCTAAAGAATGAATGGGTCAACCGGGAAATTAAAGAAGAATTGAAAAAAATCATGAAAACAAATGATAATGAAAATACAATGGTTCAAAATCTGTGGGACACAACAAAGGCAATCCTGAGAGGAAAATATATAGCGGTAGAAGCCTTTCTCAAGAAACAAGAAAGGTCTCAGGTACACAACCTAACCCTAACCTAAAGGAGCTGGAGAAAGAACAAGAAAGAAACCCTAAGCCCAGCAGGAGAAGAGAAATCATAAAGATCAGAGCAGAAATCAATGAAACAGAAACCAAAAAAAACAATAGAGCAAATCAACGAAACTAGGAGCTGGTTCTTTGAAAGAATTAATAAAATTGATAAACCCCTGGCCCGACTTATCAAAAAGAAAAGAGAAAGGACCCAAATAAATAAAATCATGAATGAAAGAGGAGAGATCACAACTAACACCAAAGAAATACAAACTATTATAAGAACATACTATGAGCAACTCCACGCCAACAAATTTGACAATCTGGAAGAAATGGATGCATTCCTAGAAGCATATAAACTACCACAACTGAACCAGGAAGAAATAGAAAGTCTGAACAGATCCATAACCAGTAAGGAGATTGACACAGTCATTAAAAATCTCCAAACAAACAAAAGCCCAGGGCCAGACGGCTTCCCGGGGGAATTCTACCAAACATTTAAAGAAGAACTAATTCCTATTCTCCTGAAACTGTTCCAAAAAATAGAAATGGAAGGAAAACTTCCAAACTCATTTTATGACGCCAGCATCACTTTGATCCCAAAACCAGACAAGGATCCCATCAAAAAAGAGAGCTATAGACCAATATCCTTGATGCGAAAATTCTCACCAAAATACTAACCAATAGGATTCAACAGTACATTAACAGGATTATTCACCACGACCAAGTGGGATTTATTCCAGGGCTGCAAGGTTGGTTCAACATCCGCAAATCAATCAATATGATACAACACATCAATAAAAGAAAGAACAAGAACCATATGATCCTCTCAATAGATGCTGAGAAAGCATTTGACAAAGTACAGCATCCCTTCCTGATCAAAACTCTTCAAAGTGTAGGGATAGAGGGCCCATACCTCAATATCATCAAAGCCATCTATGAAAAACCCACCGCAAATATCATTCTCAATGGAGAAAAACTGAAAGCTTTTCCGCTAAGGTCAGGAACACGGCAGGGGTGTCCATTATTACTGCCGCTATTCAACATAGTACTAGAGGTCCTAGCCTCAGCAATCAGACGACAAAAGGAAATTAAAGGCATCCAAATCGGCAAAGAAGAAGTCAAATTATCACTCTTCACAGATGATATGATACTACATGTGGAAAACCCAAAAGACTCCACTCCAAAACTGCTAGAACTTGTACAGGAATTCAGTAAAGTGTCAGGATATAAAATCAATGCACAGAAATCAGTTGCATTTCTCTACACCAACATCAAAACAGAAGAAAGAGAAATTAAGGAGTCAATCCCATTTACAATTGCACCCCAAACCATAAGATACCTAGGAATAAACCTAACCAAAGAGGCACAGAATCTATACTCAGAACACTATAAAGTACTCATGAAAGAAATTGAGGAAGACACAAAGAAATGGAAAAATGTTCCATGCTCCTGGATTGGAAGAATAAATATTGTGAAAATGTCTATGCTACCTAAAGCAATCTACACATTTAATGCAATTCCTATCAAAGTACCATCCATCTTTATCAAAGAAATAGAATAAATAATTTTAAAATTTATATGGAACTAGAAAAGACCTCGCTCGAATAGCCAAAGGGATATTGAAAAAGAAAGCCAAAGTTGGTGGCATTACAATTCCGGACTTCAAGCTCTATTACAAAGCTGTCATCATCAAGACAGCATGGTACTGGCACAAAAACAGACACACAGATCAATGGAACAGAATAGAGAGCCCAGAAATAGACCCTCAACTCTATGGTCAACTAATCTTCGACAAAGTAGGAAAGAATGTCCAATGGAAAAAAGACAGCCTCTTCAATAAATGGTATTGTTAAAATTGGACAGCCACATGCAGAAAAATGAAATTGGACCATTTCCTTACACCACACACGAAAATAGACTCAAAATGGATGAAGGACCTCAATGTGAGAAAGGAATCCATCCAAATCCTTGAGGAGAACACAGGCAGCAACCTCTTCGACCTCAGCCGCAGCAACATCTTCCTAGGAACATTGCCAAAGGCAAGGGAAGCAAGGGCAAAAATGAACTATTGGGATTTCATCAAGATCAAAAGCTTTTGCACAGCAAAGGAAACAGTTAACAAAACCAAAAGACAACTGACAGAATGGGAGAAGATATTTGCAAACGACATATCAGATAAAGGGCTAGTGTCCAATATCTATAAAGAACTTAGCAAACTCAACACCCAAAGAACAAATAATCCAATCAAGAAATGGGCAGAGGACATGAACAGACATTTCTGCAAAGAAGACATCCAGATGGCCAACAGACACATGAAAAAGTGCTCCATATCACTCGGCATCAGGGAAATACAAATCAAAACCACAATGAGATATCACCTCACACCAGTCAGAATGGCTAAAATCAACAAGTCAGGAAATGACAGATGCTGGCGAGGATGCGGAGAAAGGGGAACCCTCCTACACTGTTGGTGGGAATGCAAGCTGGTGCAGCCACTCTGGAAAACAGCATGGAGGTTCCTCAAAATGTTGAAAATAGAACTGCCCTATGACCCAGCAATTGCACTACTGGGTATTTACCCTAAGGATACAAACGTAGTGATCCAAAGGGGCACGTGCACCCGAATGTTTATAGCATCAATGTCCACAAAGCCAAACTATGGAAAGAACCTAGATGTCCATCAACAGATGAATGGATCAAGAAGATGTGGTATATATACACAATGGAATACTATGCAGCCATCAAAAGAAATGAAATCTTGCCATTTGCGACAATATGGATGGAACTTGAGTGTATCATGCTTAGCGAAATAAGTCAAGCAGAGAAAGACAACTATCATATGATCTCCCTGATATGAGGAAGTGGTGATGCAACATGGGGGCTTAAGTAGATAGGAGAAGAATCAAGGGAAATAAGATGGGATTGGGAGGGAGACAAACCATAAGTGACTCTTAATCTCACAAAACTAACTGAGGGTTGCTGGGGGGAGGGGGGTTGGGAGAAGGGGAGTGGGGTTGTGGACATTGGGGAGGGTATGTGCTTTGGTGAGTGCTGTGAAGTGTGTAAACCTGGCGATTCAGAGACCTGTACCCCTGGGGATAAAAATATATGTTTATAAAAAATAAAAAATTAAAAAAAAAAAACCCCAAAACAAAAAGTAATCATTCACTATCAAGAGTCAAAAAAAAAAAAAAAAAGAAAGGATGCTGTATTTTGTCTTTTTTTTTTTTTTGCATTAATTGAGAGGAGTATGAGTCTTGTCCTTTCTTTTGTTAATGTGATGTATCACAATGATTAATTTGCTAATGTTGAACCACCCCTGTAGCCCAGTATAAATTCCACTTGGTTGTAGTGAATAATCCTTTTACTCCTTTAATATAATGTTTTAAGGAACGTACTATATTAGCTAGTGTCTTGCTGAGAATTTTTGCATCCATGTTGGTTTGTAAATTCTCCTTTTTGATGGGGACTTAGCCTGGTTTTCGGATCAAGGTAATGCTAGTCTCTGAGAATGAGTTTGGAAATTTTCCTTCCATTTTTATTTCTTGGGACAGCTTCAGAAGAATAGGCATTAATTCTCTTTGAATGTTTGGTAGAATTCCCCTGCTAAGCCATCCAGTCCTGGACACCTGTTTGTTGAGAGATTTTGATTACTGCTTCAGTTTCTTTGCTGTTATGGTTCTGTTTAGGTTTTGTTTCTTCCTGTTTCACTTTTGGTTTTCATTTGTCTAGGAATGCATCCATTTCTTCCAGATTGCCTAATTTTTTGGCTTTAATTGCTCATAATATTGTCTTATAATTGTATGTGTGTGGTGCTCGGTTTGATTCTCCTCTTTCATTTATTTGGGTCCTTTCTCTTTTGTCTTTGATACACCTCTAGCTAGACAATTGTTTCATAGAACCAGTTCCTAATTTTGCTGATCTGTTCTACCTTTTCTTTCTTTCTTTTCTTCCTTTCTTTCTTTCTTTTTTTTTTTTTTTTTGGTTTATGTATCATTGATTTTTGCTCTAATCTGTTTTTATCTTCTGCTGGAATTAGGCTTTATTTGCTTTTCATTTTCCAGCTCCTTTAGGTATAAGGTTAGATTGTATATTTGAGACTTTTCTCGTTACTTGAAAAAGACCTGTATTGATATATACTTCCCTCTTAGAACCGCCTCTCGTGCGTCCCAAAGGGTTAGAACTGTTGTGTTTTCATTTCCATTTACTTCTGTGTATTTAAAAAATTCTTCTTTAATTTCCTGGTTGACCCATTCAGTTCTTTAGTAGGATGATTTTTAACCTCCATGTATTTGTGGTCCTTCCAAATTTCTTCTTGTGGTTGACTTTTCAGTTTCAGAGCTTTGTAGTCTGAAAATATGCATGGTATGATCTCAGTCTTTTTTGTACCAGTTGAGTGCTGATTTGTGATTCAGTTTATGATCTGGAGAATGTCCCATGTGCAATTGAGAAGAATGTGTATTCTGCTGCTTTAGGATGAAATACACTGAATATATCTGTGAAGTCCATCTGGTCCATTGTGTCATTCAGAGTCCTTGTTTCCTTGTTGATCTGCTTAGAAAATCTGTCCATTGCTGTGAATGGGGTATTCAAGTCCTCTACTATTTATTGTATCATAATCAATTAATTTCTTTAATTTTGTTATTAACTGATTTATTTACTTGGCTTCCCCCAAGTTAGGGGCATAAATATTTACTCTTTTTTAAAAAAAGATATTATTTATTTATTTGTCAGATAGAGAGCACATAGCAGGGAGCCGTAGGCAGAGGGAGAAGCAGGCTCCCTGCTTAGCAAGGAGCCTGATGTGGGACTCGATCCCAGGAGCCTGGGATCATGACCTGAGCCAAAGGCAGACGCTTAACCGGCTGAGTCACCCAGGCATCCCAGGACATAAATATTGGAATAGACCCTTTTGGTATAATGTAGTGTCCTTCTTCATGTGCCATTAAAGTCTTTGGGTTAAAATCTAGTTTGTCTGATACATGTATGGCTAATCCAGCTTTCTTTCTTTCTTTTTTTTTTTTTAAGATTTTTATTTATCTATTTGATAGACAGAGATCACAAGGAGGCAGAGAGGCAGGGGGAAGCAGGCTCCCCGCTGAGCAGAGAGACCGATGTGGGGCTCGATCCCAGGACCCTGAGATCATGACCTGAGCCGAAGGCAGAGGCTTAAACCACTGAGCCACCCAGGCACCCCAATCCAGCTTTCTTTTGATGTACATTAGCATGGTAAATTTTTGTCCGCTCTCTCACTTTCAATCTGGAGGTGTTGTTAGGCCCAAAATGAGTCTCTTATAATTATGCAGCATATCAGGGTGTCTTGTTTTATCTATTTATTAATTTTTTATTTTTTAAAAGATTTTATTTATTTGACAGAGATAGAGAGATCACAAGTAGGTAGAGAGGCAGGCAGAGGGGAGGGGGAAGTAGGCCCCCTGTTGAGCAAAGAGCCCGATGTGGGGCTTGATCCCAGGACCCTGAGATCATGACCTGAGCCAAAGGCAGAGGTTTAACCCACTAAGCCACCCAGGTGCCCCAGGTTTTATTATTATTTTTTTTAATATACATTCTGATACCTTATATCTTTTTTTTTTTAAGATTTTATTTATTTATCAGAGGGGGGGGAAGCGAGCGAGCACAGGCAGACAGAATGGCAGGCAGAGACAGAGGGAGAAGTAGGCTCCCCGCCGAGCAAGGAGCCTGATGTGGGACTCGATCCCAGCACGCTGGGATCATGACCTGAGCCGAAGGCAGCTGCTCAACCAACTGAGCCACCCAGGCGTCCCTGATACCTTATATCTTTTGATTGGGCATTTAGTCCATTTATATTCAGAGTAATTATTGGAGGATATGAATGTAATTCCGTTGTATTACCTGTAAAGTCACTGTTGCTATCTATAGATTGTCTCTGTTCCTTCTTGGTCTTCGTTACTTTTGGGCTTTCTCTTGACTCAAAGTTTCGCAGGGTTGGTTTGGTTGTCACATATTCCTTTATTTTTTAAAAAGATTTTTAAAAATTTATTTGAGAGAGAGCAAGTGAGAGAGAGAGAGCGCAAGTGCCTGAGTGGGGTGGAGAGGCAGAGAGGGAGGAGTAGTCCAGGTTGGGCGGGGAGCTTGTCACTGGGTTTGGTCCCAGGATGCAGGGATCATGATTGAGCCAACGGCAGAGGCTTAACTTACTAAGCCACCCAAGCACCCAAAGAGCTTCCATTTTTGTTTTAAGAGATTTTATTTATTTATTTGGCAGCATAAGAAGGGGGAGCCGCAGACAGAGGGAGAGGGAGAAGCAGGTACCCTGCTGAACAGGAAGCCCAGTGTGGGATTTGATCCTAGGACCCCAGGATCATGACCTGAGCTGAAGGCAGACTTTTAACCAACTGAGCCACCAAGGCACCCCACATCCTTTTTTTTATTGTATTTCAATAAGAGCGGTTTTAATTTTAACCTAATTAAATTTAGTTCTTTTATTTCCCATAACAGATTCTCTAATGTCTTCAATGGATTTTTCAAGCGCAGCTAATATCCTTATAGTTGTTGTTTTAAATTTTAGTTGAAACACTTTATTTATACGTGCATGGATTAAATCTCTCGCTGTCATTTCTTCCTGTTCTTTCTTTTGGGGTGAATTCCTCTGTCTTGCCATTAAGGTGGGAAGGTGCCATTAAGAAGAAAGAAATTAGAGCAAAAAATAAATAAACATGAAAAAGTGAAAAAAACGTTAAAGGGAATATAAGTTAAAGTACATATAGGAAGCTAGTTCCTAGATGTGTTTTTGTTTGTTATGAAAATGTTTTTAGAAAAAAGGTAGAAAGAAAAGAGAAAAGTTAAAGATTAGAAAATATAAAATATAATAAAAAAATAAAAAATGCTGTTTCTATATCTAAAAAACAAAACATGAAAAAAAAAGACCAAAAAAAAAAAAAAAAGACAAAAACAAAAAGAAACCGACAAAAAGTAAAAAGAACCCCAGAGGTTGCTAGATCCTGTTTCCCCTAGAGTTGACTGTTTTGTAGCAAACTATGTGGGTTTGTGCTGGTCTTCTAGGGGATAGACCTGCTGCTCTGTTTCTCAGGTGGGATTGTTCCAGTGGAAATGTGCATGAAGGGTGAGAGGGAAGGGGACTGAGCTTGGTATAGGGCTCTGTTTTCCACTTGGCACTCCTTAGCTTACTGAAGTGGATCAAGCTGGTGGGTGAAAGAAGAAAATGACTTTACCTTGTCTTCTTATGTCTGGATTGGGAAATGCACATCACCCTTCTTTAGTGAGCCCGCATAGATCTGGAAAGACCCTTGCTGTGTCCCTGGTTTCAGTTGGTTACCTGCCTTACCCTGCTTGTTTCAGAGCTGTCTGCCTGCCAAAAGGGGCAACACTCCTGTGTTTTATCTTAGGCATATCTCTTTTTCAAAACTCCACATTTCAGAGGCCCCTGAGGTGTGGACCTGCCCAGATCCTTTGGGGAAGGGTTTCCCTGCATTGTGGCCAGTGCTGGCTTGTAGTCCCAAGGATTAGTGGTTCAATGTTTGTGGTGAATTGCAACACACAGCCAGCCAGAGCTGTGGGGGTTTGTTACCCTCAGCCAGCTACTTTGTTCCTGTACCATTAGATGGAGCCCTCATTGTCCTTTGCCTCTGGGGAGGTCTTAACACTTACTCTCCCAAATGAACTCAAGCTCTCAAGCTGTGGCCCTGCTGGCTTGTTGCAGAAGGCAGCAGCAGGAAGCGAAGGTTCAGAGTTTATGGAAAATCAGAACACACAGCTGGTGCAGCAAGTTTGTATCCCTCAGCCAGCATCTTTGCTGTTCCTGTTTTCGTGGGTGGGACAGTTTGATAGTGCCCCTACAGAGTCCTTTGTGGACTACAGAGGCCTACAGAGGCCTTGTCACCTCTCCCAAATGCACTTCTGAACAGGGAAGCTACTTTTCCCTGTGTGACCCTGAGGATCCTTAGGCTGAGTGCTGGTGGGTCTCAATTCTGCTCCCCCATCGGGGCACCAGTCAGTTCCCCAAACACGAACCTGGCTATGTCTCAGTCCTCTGAATCTATGCTCCACTGTCTGCAGAAAACTGGTGGTAATGTAACTACCTACCCCCCCCCCCCATTAGTGGTTTTGAGCAGTAGTTTTCTTGTGCAGCTCCCTGTGCTTGTTTTCACTTTTTTTCCCTCTCTCTTGCCCCCCTCCCCATGCTTTCTCTCTGTCTTTGCTATTCCCTCTTCAGTCAGGGCTCTCCCCTGGGGAGCATCTACTGCTCTTTTCTCCCACAGTGTCTGTAGTTCCTACCTTCCATGGGTCACTTCTGGTTTGTAGATGTAGAGCTTTGTTCTGATACTTCTGATTGATTTTGTGGGTATTCAGAGTGATCCCATCTTTAGCTGTGTTTAACTGAGGAGGCAGGCCTAGGGTCACCCTACTCTCTGCCATTTCCCCCTCCTTTGTGTTTTATCCAGTCTTAAAGTTTGCTGATTATTTCTTCTGCTAGCTCAAATTTTTTGTCTAATGCTGCTTCATTTTAGTTTTTGTATTATTCAACTCTTGAACTTCTATTTGATTGTAATGTTTTATGGTTGTTTTTTTTCCTTGTTAAATGATTGCTATGTCTTTATATTCTTGATCTGGTGAGGAATTTTCATAATGATAATGTATTTTAGACATAATTGCCTTGTTTTTTATTTTTAATGATTTTATTTATTTATTTGAGAGAGAGCGAGAGACAGCACAAGCAGGGGCTTGGGTTGTGATCTCTGGTCACCAGGTTGTACATTACATTTCCATCACTTATTTTATAACTGGAAGTTTATAGCTGTTGACCCCCTTCACCAGTTTCAACCATCCTCAACCCTCCTCCTGTAAGGGCCTATGCAGCCAGAGGGGCCCCACCCCAGTCGAACTGCCGTTTTGTTATTTATGCAGTAAAACTTAAATTGACCCCCACTCCCAGGGAACTTAAAAGCAAGTCCAGGGAAACCAGTCCCAGGTAACAAAGCCCAAATATAAGGGTGGGTCAGGTCAGGTGGAGACATTCAATCAGTGGCAGCGCATTCTGTCTCCTAGCTACCAAGGAGTATGGGCCCCGCCCTTGGGGTGCCTTTTGGGTGCCCATTCTGACTAAGGTGATAGGCTAATTCAAATAGCTACTATGGGGTGAATTGTAGTTCAGTTGGCCACCCATATGTGACCTCGCATGACTGTGCAACTTTCTCTGTGTATTGCAATTTCATTGGCCACCTGTGTGTGGCCAGGCTCAACCTCATGGCCTTTCCTCTATAAAAGTTAGTCTGTGAGGCAGGGAGGGGTTGGGTGCTCTCTGTAAGAGGCGTGGCCCTGACCCGTCAGTTTGATTCTGGATGCTTGGCTTGAAATAAAGCTTTGCTTAACCTTCGCTTTGTAATCCGTCTCGCTCCTTTAATCCCGAACCCATTATTGGTGGACCCAACATTGGGGACCCAACACTCCCTTCTGGTCACCACCATTCTACTCTCTATGAGTGTTTTGTTTTGTTTTGGTCATTTGTCTTTAAAGATTTTACATATAAGTGAGATCATACAGTTTGTTAGTTCTTTTTTTTTGATCTTTGTCTTACTGATTTCATTTAATATAAAATCATTAGGATCTATTCATATTATCATGCTTGGTGAGATTTCTTTCTTTTTATGACCATTGTTCTATGGTATGTATGTATGTGTATGTGTATCATATATATCCTCTATTCTTGTTTCTTCAAGTAGGCATTTATCACTGTCAACTTCCCTTTTAGAACTGCTTTTGCTGCATCCTGCCTTTGGTATGTAGTATTTCCATTTTCATTTGTCTCAAGTTATTTCTGATATCACATATGATTTCTTCATTTACTGTCACGAGCAAAACCCCTGCGTCCCTTCAGGAGGTCGCAACGTGTAAAGAAGAGATAGAGAGATGGATATGATGTAACTCACTTGATCTTTATTGGGACGAGGTCCGCACCACTATCGTGGCCCGGTCACGGTCCGCTGACGTTGTCACGGAGAAGGAGACGTTGCCTCACAATCTAGACAGAGAGGTCACCACAGAAGTTGAGACTGAGAACCAGCGAGTGGTTGGCAACGAAACTGTCGGGGCGTCGGTAGCACCGGCGATGATGTTCTCCCGACAGGGAACTCGCTTCACCTCAGTCCAACCCGATGCCTCTTTATATACTGTGCTAAGTCTCCTTCATAAACATATTACATCACTTATTTTTCTTATGCTTACACACCAAAAACATACACACGTTGTAAACATGTTTACATTTACAACTTGTTACTCCGTGCTAATCTTATCACTACACGCCTATGGTCTAGGCTTATTTGCTATGTGGTATTTGCTATGTGGTTAGTTATCACTACACGCATATGGTCTAGGCTTATTTGCTATGTGGTTAGTTTGTATTTTGTTCCTGTTTTTCATTTAGTAGGGGTTTGCATTTACTACATATTATTTATTTATTCATTTATTTATTACACTTTATTTATTAAAGGTTCGTACTCACTACATTTACCCATTGGTTGTTCAGTGGCCCACTTAAGCTCTATATATTTGTGAGTTTTCCAGTTTCCTTGTAATTGCTTTCTGTTTTCTGTGAGAGGGTCATACAGTTTGGTTAAAAAAGATGCTTGACATTTTAATCTTTCTAAATCTACTGAACCTTGTTTTGTGTTCTGACATATGATCTGTCCTGGAGAATGTTCCAAATACACTGGAGAAGAATGTGTACTCTTGCTTTTGGCTGGAGTGTTCTGTATTTATCCATTAAGTCTGTCTGGTCTAATGTATCATTTAGAGCTGATGTTTCCTGTTCATTTTCTGTCTGGGTGATCCGTCTATTAACTTAAAGGGAGTATGAAAGTCCCCTACTATTATTCTATTGCTTGCAATTTCTCCTTAGATTTATTAATAGTTGCTTTTATAATTGGATGGTCTTTTGTTGTGTACGTATTTACAAATGTTACATCGTCTTGTTTGACACCTTTATCATATGTAATACCCCTTTTTCTGTCTTTTATGACATTCTTTTAGAGTCTGTTTTGTTTCATAAAACTATAGCCAGCCCAGCTTTCTTTTGGTTTGCAGTACATGGAACATCTTTTTCTATCCATTCACTTTCAGTCTGTGTACATCCTCACATCTCTGGTGAGTCTTTTGTAGTAGTATAGATAGTCCCACCCACCCCCAACCAATCAGTTCAGCCATTTTGTGCCTTGATTAGAGAATTTAGTCCACTTGCATTTAAAGTAATTGATAGTTATATATTTACGTCCATTTTGTTGGATTGTTTTCTGGCTGTTTTGTAGTTCCTCTCTGTTCCTTTTTTCTTCCTCTCTTCCCCTGTGGTTTGATCACTTTGCTTAGTATTATGCTGAGTTTTCTTTCTCATTATCTACTGTAGGTTTTTGTTTTGTGGTTACCATGTGGTTCACATGTAACAGCCTACACATATTGTTAGGTCCCCCAGTAATGGGTCCATGATTAAAGGAGCGAGACTGATATAAAGCGAAGGTCAAGCAAAGCTTTATTCCGTGCCAAGCATCAAGAATCAGACCGAACGTTCCAGGCCGTGTCTCTTACAGAGAGGGTCACCTCTCTCTGCTTCACAGACTAGCTTTTAAGGGCAAAGGCCATGTGGTTGGGCCTGGCTGTGCATAGGTGGCCAATGAAATTGTAACACACAGAGAAAGCGGCACAGTCATGTTAGGTCACATGTAAGTGACCAATTGAATTACAATTTACACTAGTAGATACAATTGAATTACAATTTACACTAGTAGATATTTGAACCAGCCTATCACCTTGGTCAGAATTGGCGCCCAAAAGGTGCCCAAAGGGTGGGGCCCATACTCCTTGGTAACTAGGGAGACAGTATGCGCCCCCCACTGATTGGATGTCTCTACCTGGCCTGGCCCACCCTTGTATTTGGACTTTGTTACCTGGGACTGCTTTCCGGGACTTGTTTTTAAGTAAGTCCCCTGGGGGAAAGAGGGCAGGGACAGTTTAAGTTTTAAACAACAAAATTATTGTTTAACCGGATGGACGTGCTCTGGCTAAATAGGTCCTTACAATATAATAATCTATTTACAGTTGGTAGCAGCCCGAGTTTAAATGCATTTTAAAACTACATTTTTACTCCTTACACTCTCCAACCCCCCAGTTTAATTTTTTTTATGCCATATTTTACATATTTTTAGTTTTTTTTTTGTCTTACCTGTTTTGGTGGTCTTATTACTACTTTTTTTACCTTCACACTAGTTTTATAAGTGATCAGTCCATTACCTTTATTACATATTTACCTTTCCCAGTGGGATTTATATTTATATGTTTTCTTGTGACTAATTAGTTCCTTTTTTCAGCTTGAAGAAGTTTGTTAATATTTCTTCTGTTGCTGGTTTCATGGTGATTAACTCCTTCATTTTTTTTTTTTTTTTTTTCCTGGAAAACTCTTCCCCTCTCCTACAGTTCTGAATGATAACCTTGCCAGGTTCTTTGAATATACTGTGCCACTCTTTTCTTTCCTGGCTGAAAAATGTGCTGATAGTCTTATGGGCGTTTCCTTTGTACATAAGCTGCTTTTTTCTTGCGGCTTTTAAGATTTTCTCATTGTCTTTAGCTTTTCACATTTTGTTTATAGTGTGTATTGTTGCTGTTCTTTTGGTCCTTCTTCTTCTTTTTTGAGTTCTCTGGTTTTCCTGGATCTGGATGTCTTTCTTTACACAAACTGGGGATGTGTTCAGCCATTATTTCTTCAGATAAATTTTTTGACTCTTTCTACTCCTTCTGGGACCCTATAATGCAAATGTTATACCACTTGATGTTGTCTTAAAGGTAAGCTATCTTCACCTTTTTCATTCTTTTTTTTTTCCTGCTTGTGTGATTGGGTGTGTTCCAATGCCCTGTTTTCCAGGGCACTAATCCTTCTGCTTCATCTAGTCTGTTGAAACCTGCTAGTGTAGTTTTCAGTTATTCTTCAGCTCTGTGACTTTAAGTGGGTACTTTGCTTACCCTTGTTTAATCTATTTTTTTGAGGTTTTCTTTGTGCTTAATCTATTCTTCCTAATTTGATGAGCTTCTTTATGACCATTACTTAGAACTCCTTATTAGGCAAATTAGTTTTTTATGCTTTATTAAGGTTTTTTCGTAAGGCTTTACCTTGTTTTTTCATTTGGAACATATTCCTCTGTTTCCTTATTTTGCTTGACTCTGTGTGTTTATGTAATAGGAAGAAAGGTACTTCTGCCATATAAAGTGTCCTGTTTAGGGGATGACTCTTACCATTCAAGTTTATCACGTATTTTCAGTTAACTTTTGTATAATATGTTAGATTGAAATCCTTTCTATCTTTATTTATTTATTTATTTATTTGCTTATGGATATTTAGTTGTGCAGTACTATATATTGACAGTCTAGTTCTTCCTTCATTGAATTATTTTTAATTTTTGGTCAAAAACCAATTGAAAACATATGTTAGTGTCTGTTTCTGGTTTTTAAAATGTTCCACTTATCCGTGTTTCTGTTTCTTTGCCAAAATCACTGTTCTGATTAATGTAGCCATTATAATAGTTTTTAACATTGGATAGAGTAACTTTCCACTTTATTTTTTTGTTAAGGTGGTATTTTTTCTTTCCTAATTCTAGCAAACATATACTGTTATATTAGTTTCTGGTGTACAATAATAGTGATTCAGCAATTCTGTACCTTACTCAGTGCTCATCCTGGTAAGTGTATTCTTTAAGCCCTATCACCTAACATCCCCTCCCACCTCCCCTCTAATAACCTTCAATTTTTTCTTTATAGTTGAGAGTCTGATTCTTGTTTTATTTCTCTTTTTCCTTTGTCCGTTTGTGTCTTGAATTTCACATATGAGTGAAATAATGGTACTTATGTTTCTCTGACTTATTTTGCTTAGCATAATCTTATGTCGGTCCATCCACATCATTGCAAATGGCAAGGTTTTATTCTTTTATTATAGGTAATATTCCTGTGTGTGTGTGTGTGTGTGTGTGTGTGTGTCTGTTATACACACAAACACCCCATATCTCTTTTTTTAATCTAGTCATCAGTTGATGGACACTTGGGCTGCTCCCATATCTTGGCTATTATACATAATGCTGCAGTAATTGCAGGGGTGCATGCATTCCTTTGAATTATTAGTGTTTTTGTATATTTGAGGTAAATACCCAATAGTGTGATTACTGGATTCTCCCTCTAAATTTTTAAAAAGTTAAATTTGTGAATGTCCACAAAAGCCTTGTTGGAATTTTGATAGTAAATGAATTAAAACTATAGACTAAGGTCAGATAGACATCTTGATTATGTGGGTCTTCCAATCTGTGTTTATCTCTCCATTTACTATGGACTTTGGGTTTTTTCATGGGTATTTTGAATTTTTTGCCATGTAGGTGTTGTATACATTTTTTTAAGTTTATACCAAAATATTTCACTTCCTTTCACTTGATTTTAAGTTTGTGTTAAAAATTTTATTTCCTACATGTTTGTTGTCAGTATTTAAAATTAGATTGATTTTTATGCATTGATGCAATATTTTGTTCAACTGAGTCAAGGACATTTCATTTACAATAAAGTTGGGAGGCCAGAAAGGGGAGCTTTTACAGCCCACCACTCACTGTCAGTTGTGTACCTCAAGAGAAAAAGACATCCTGCATTTCCAACAGGAAGAAGTCTATTTTACTACTCCGCAGAAGATAGGAAGAATTTTTGCTTGTCCAGCCACAAGCTCAGGCAATAAGAGATTAACTAAAGTCAGCCAGTGAGAAACTAGCAGCACTCTGAACTCTTGCTTTTCTCCAATAGACTTTTATTCAAAGCATATTCTTCTAACTTCCTCTTTTTTTCTACAATGTCACATTCCCCTCCTGTGAGCATAGTTTGCCATAGCTTTCATATCCTGAATTATAGTTCCTTTGCTATTCCCAAATAATTGACTTAAAGAAAATGAAGTGCTTACATAAATTCTCAGAGATATAATAGAAAATCCAAATAAATTTCATGTTCACTTGATCTGGGAAGAAAACTTGGTATTAAAGCTAGTTTAAGCTTGTTGGTTTAATTAAAACAGGTTTTGGGTGTTTTGTTTTTTTTTTTAGTTTTCAGTATTTAGTATAGTACTTCTGTTCTATATAGGTTTACTAAATGTCAAATGATACCTGTTGCAGAATTTTCAGCAAAAAAGATAAGGTGATGGTTAGCTATTTAGTGTTTTGTAAAATTTTGAGACTGATCTGAACATAATTATTAAGAACAAGTGAGTTAAATAGTTGTAAGTAAAATAAAAGTTTATCAATGAACTTTTCAGCATATTTATGTCTACTTAAATAATTTCTACTTAAATAATTTCTACTTAAATAATTTCTACTTAGTAACAGAAAACTAAGTTTTGCTAATTTAAATGGTGGATGGTCATTAAATACTATGTTATTTCCAAGTCAGGATAAATACTAAACTTTAATTACTGAAAAAGTTTATTTTTGGTTTCTCCTTACAAAGAAATATAAAGATACTTGGATGTATAGGTTCTATATTGGAAAGTTCAAAAGGCAAATGCTTTGAGAAGTTATGAAATGTATTTATAAATTTGCTAATCTAAAGAATGCTGGTATAACAGTTTACAATTGTTTACTTATTAGTTTTCACTAAAAATTAAGATTTCTAAGGGTTAAGAATTCAAATTTATGTAATTAAAACTACTGGAAGTAGTAAAGGAAACATCCTTATATGCAAAGAAAGTATGTGTTTTGTTGAAGAAAAAGGAAGTTGCAAAATGTGGGGAAAGAATCTTAGGAAAGGCATTTTATGTATGATCAGGACTGGAAAGATTGGAATGAATTTAATTACATTAGTTTTAATGTCAAAAGTAAGCTTGTACAAAATTAGAATACATTTCTTTCCTTGTTAAAAGGACGGTTTTCCTGAACTATTGTTCTTTTAAGAAATTGTAAACAAAGTTTCTTCTTTATCTTTTAAAAAATATTTGTTTATTTAAAGATTTTATTTATTTGACAGAGAGACAGAGAGAGAGCTTGAGTGGGATGAGGAGCAAAGGGAGAAACAGACTCCCTACTGAGCAGGGAGCCTGATACGGGGCTTGATCCCAGGACTCCGGGATCATGACCTGAGGGGAAGGAAGGCAGATGCTTAATTGGCTGAGCCACCCAGGCACCCCTTTTATTTATTTATTTTTTAAAAGATTTATTTATTTATTTTAGAGAGAGAGACTGAGTGGGAGGGGTAGAAGGAGAGAGAGAGAATCTCAAGTAGACTCTGCCCTGAGCACAGAGCCTGATATGGGGCTTGATCCCATGCCCCTGAGATCATGATCTGAGCTAAACTGAGAGTTGGGTGCTTAACCAAGGTACCCCTTTTCTTTACCTTTTAAATTACCTTTTTATCAAATAAATTTCTTTTGCTGTCTTTATCAGATCTTTGGTTACTTCAACTTGGTCTACAGATACTTAAGAGTGGAATGCTCTGAACTGTGTTTTCCTCAGAACTGTGTAACCTTCTGTATTTGTGAAATCTTTGACATTTTGATAAATAGATAACTAAATGTTGTTTCACAGTGACCAATGATCCTATTTGACCAAATGTTTTAAAATCTTTGATATTTTATAACAAATTTCCAAAATCAAATTCTTTTTTTTTTTTTTTTATGTATACCATATCGTCTTTATTCATTCATCAGTTGATGGACATTTGGGCTCTTTCCATAATTTGGCTATTTTTTTAACTTACTAATTTTTTTTAAAATTTTTTATTTTTTTATAAACATGTATTTTTATCCCCAGGGGTACAGGTCTGTGAATCGCCAGGTTTACACACTTCACAGCACTCACCAAAGAACATACCCTCCCCAATGTCCATAAACCCACCCCCCCTTCTCCCAACCCCCCTCCCCCCAGCAACCCTCAGTTTGTTTTGTAAGATTAAGAGTCACTTATGGTTTGTCTTCCTCCCAATCCCATCTTGTTTCATTGATTCTTCTCCTACCCACTTAAGCCCCCATGTTGCATCACCACTTCCTCATATCAGCGAGATCATATGATAGTTGTCTTTCTCCACTTGACTTACTTCGCTAAGCATGATACGGTCTAGTTCCATCCACGTTGTCGCAAATGGCAAGATTTCATTTCTTTTGATGGCTGCATAGTATTCCATTGTGTATATATACCACATCTTCTTGATCCATTCATCTGTTGGTGGACATCTAGGTTCTTTCCATAGTTTGGCTATTGTGGACATTGCTGCTATAAACATTCGGGTGCACGTGCCCCTTTGGATCACTACGTTTGTATCCTTAGGGTAAATACCCAGTAGTGCAATTGCTGGGTCATAGGGCAGTTCTATTTTCAACATTTTGAGGAACCTCCATGCTGTTTTCCAGAGCGGCTGCACCAGCTTGCATTCCCACCAACAGTGTAGGAGGGTTCCCCTTTCTCCGCATCCTCGCCAGCATCTGTCATTTCCTGACTTGTTGATTTTAGCCATTCTGACTGGTGTGAGGTGATACCTCATTGTGGTTTTGATTTGTATTTCCCTGATGCCGAGTGATATGGAGCACTTTTTCATGTGTCTGTTGGCCATCTGGATGTCTTCTTTGCAGAAATGTCTGTTCATGTCCTCTGCCCATTTCTTGATTGGATTATTTGTTCTTTGGGTGTTGAGTTTGCTAAGTTCTTTATAGATATTGGACACTAGCCCTTTATCTGATATGTCGTTTGCAAATATCTTCTCCCATTCTGTCAGTTGTCTTTTGGTTTTGTTAACTGTTTCTTTTGCTGTGCAAAAGCTTTTGATCTTGATGAAATCCCAATAGTTCATTTTTGCCCTTGCTTCCCTTGCCTTTGGCAATGTTCCTAGAAAGATGTTGCTGCGGCTGAGGTCGAAGAGGTTGCTGCCTGTGTTCTCCTCAAGGATTTTGATGGATTCTTTTCGCACATTGAGGTCCTTCATCCATTTTGAGTCTATTTTCGTGTGTGGTGTAAGGAAATGGTCCAATTTCATTTTTCTGCATGTGGCTGTCCAATTTTCCCAACACCATTTATTGAAGAGGCTGTCTTTTTTCCATTGGACATTCTTTCCTGCTTTGTCGAAGATGAGTTGACCATAGAGTTGAGGGTCTATTTCAGGGCTCTCTATTCTGTTCCATTGATCTATGTGTCTGTTTTTGTGCCGGTACCATGCTGTCTTGATGATGACAGCTTTGTAATAGAGCTTGAAGTCCGGAATTGTGATGCCACCAACGTTGGCTTTCTTTTTCAATATCCCTTTGGCTATTCGAGGTCTTTTCTGGTTCCATATAAATTTTAGAATTATTTGTTCCATTTCTTTGAAAAAAGATGGATGGTACTTTGATAGGAATTGCATTAAATGTGTAGATTGCTTTAGGTAGCATAGACATTTTCACAATATTTATTCTTCCAATCCAGGAGCATGGAACATTTTTCCATTTCTTTGTGTCTTCCTCAATTTCTTTCATGAGTACTTTATAGTTTTCTGAGTATAGATTCTGTGCCTCTTTGGTTAGGTTTCAAATTCTTTTTTTTAAAGATTTTATTTTTTAAGTAATCTCTACATCCAATATGTGGTTCCATCTCACAACCCCAAGATCAAGAGTTGCATGCTCTGGGGACGCCTGGGTGGCTCAGTTGGTTAAGCAGCTGCCTTCGGCTCAGGTCATGATCCCAGCGTCCTGGGATCGAGTCTCACATCGGGCTCCTTGCTCAGCAGGGAGCCTGCTTCTCCCTCTGCCTCTGCCTGCCATTCTGTCTGCCTGTGCTCGCTCTCTCCCCCTCTCTCCCTTTGATAAATAAATAAAATCTTTAAAAAAAAAAAAAAAAAAGAGTTGCATGCTCTGATGACTAAGTCAACCAAGTACCCCTCAAAATCAAATTCTAAATGAAGTCTTTAATTCCAAGCTAACTTCAGGATATTCCAGAGTGTTCCTGGAACAAATCCAAAGATTTTGTTCTTTCTCATTATTTAAAGATGTTAAACTAGTCGGGCTTATCTGATTTGTTACATTATATGGGAAGTGATAATGGGAAACAAAGGCAAAAGAAAAAATTAAATTTCCTTACTGCCTACAACCCATTGACAAGTCCTTGAAACAGGTAGCGTGACCTTCCTCAAGGAACTCTGCTGCCTGGTTGTTGAAACTTTGCTAAGGGCAAAAGCCAGTCTTAGCTTAACGTTATTCCTCTGCCCACCCCACCCCCCCGCTCTGATACTATAAGTCTACTTTGAAATATAAAATTTACTTTGGAAACTTCCTTTATTCCCCCCTTCCCCCTACCACATGTATATGTTGACAGTCATCCTTCAACCATGTGGCCCACTGATAAACATCTAAAGGTTCTCATGGCCAAGGTTGTATTAGATAGTAATAAATGACTTTTTCCTAACAATAGCTAGCCCCCTCAAGGTTCTGGAAACATTGCTTTTAACAATTCTTTAGAGACCTACTTCATCCCTAACCCCCTCCCAATTTGAAAGTATATAATTGGTCATCTGTGACCACCCCAGTGCAACTTTTTCTGCCCATAGGTCCTGTTCCCGTGTTTTAATATAACCACCTTTTGGCACAAAGATGTCTCAAGAATTCTTTCCTAACTGCTCCAAATCCTAATATTTCCACATCAGGAAGCATTGTTAAAAAAGTATTACTGAGCCTTATTTTGTATTTATTCTTATATATATCGTATGTGGTATATATCATAGGTATATATGTTGTAAATGTTCCAGAAATTGTGTGCGATTCTTGGAAATCTGATATTGGTGTAATGACTTATAAAAGTCATAGTTCTCATTATTTTAAAATGTTGCATGTTACATAAATAACCAAATTTGTCAATTCTGTTATACTAATATCTCATTAGGTCCTTAATAATGAGCATCTTTAAGACTTTTTACAGACAGTTATTGTTTTATTCTGATGCTTTTATAAAAGTATTCTGCAAAAGTGCCTCGTCTTCAAGGAGATTCATGAAAAGGACTTTGGACAATGTTGGGGAGGAAGACCTCCCTCTGCCCTGTGGTTCTTCTGGCTGGATTTAGAATCAAATTGACATAAGACAGATTAATGGGAGAAAGTAACATTTAGTAGGGGTAGGAATGGGGAATCCACACCACAATATCTTTGAAATTTCAAAGATAGGCAACATGAGGCTTAAATGAGGTAGAATCTGAGGACACAAAAGGGAGGAATCCATTAACAAGAAAGTGGAAGATGTTTGGAAAAACAGGGTTGCCCTATTATGCAGATGAGTTCCTTAGGTAAAGGGGTCTTTTTTTTTTTTTTTTCATGGCTTTTTCTTTGCAGTCTCTCCTTCCCAATGTAAATTTAGGCAGTTATGGATGAGGCAGAGTGCTTTACCCTGTTCTGTTGGGGATTTAATACTTTTAACTCAAAACAGTCTTTATGCTAAAGTGGCATATTTTGGGGCATCTCATCCTGCACCCCTTCAACAAGTATAGGTTTCCGATTAAGATCTTAAAGCTGAACTAAGAATTTCCAGGACTAGTAGTAAAACTGGATTCAAGCAAAACAAGTGCTAATTACATGGGATTGAATGAACTGAGAAGAACGATTATAATTTTTATGACTCTTTGAAATACCATTGGTTCCTTGATACTTCGTTTTTGTTTTTGTTTGCAGATTTAAGAAAACCCTTTTCTCAGGGTGCCTGGGTGGCTCAGTGGGTTGGGCCTCTGCCTTCAGCTCAGGTCATGATCCCAGGGTCCTGGGATCAAGCCCCGCATTGGGCTCTCTGCTTAGCGGGGAGCCTGCCTCCACCTCTCTCTCTGCCTGCCTCTCTGCCTACTTGTGATCTCTGTCCAATGAATAAATAAAATCTTAAAAAATAATAAAAAAAAGAAAACCCTTTTCTCAAGTTATCTGTGACTTACAACAATTTGATAAATTATACCTTTGTATACTAAGGTGAAAACACTTGATAGTTTTTCTCTCTACTTGATTCCTCCAGAATTTAGAAGCTCTTTTGAGCATTCTTTTCATAACTATATAGTTATTTGCATAAGTTCAATAAAAAATCTGTTCCTTTATAATAGGACACAATTGGAGACCCTGGCTTTGGCTGAAATGGTATTGCAGGTAAATAGGCTGGGCAGTCCTTGGTGTGATTTCCTGGATTCACAGGCTTTGAAAGGCCAGTCTGAGACTCCTTATGAAAAATTCCAGCAAAGTAGTCTTAATAAAAAACTGATATGGTCAGTTGCTATTCATCCTACACTTATGAGAATAATTAGGCCAAGTTTAATGCAAATGAATCATTTTACTATGATTATCTTTGGTTAAAAATGGGGATAATTATAGAGACAAAAATTATGTTTCCACCTTTGTATTAGATTTTAATCTTGTTGATTGACTTTGAGGTTTTGTTATATACTTGTAAACTGGACTGGTTCCTGAATTCTTCTAGTTTCCTGAAGTATCTGACTATGATTCTCAAAACCAACATTTTTGGTTTTTCTCACAGCCTTCTGATTAAGGCCCACTAACAACTAAGACTGCCCTTGAATCTCTTTGGAACAGACAATACTAAATCTTTCTCATTACTGAGATGGCAGCTATATTTCAGGGACTTGAGCCTTAACTACATGTTTCACAGCTGAAGAAGTTTCCACCTGTCATGGATCCTGTGCAATGCTGGAGACTTTAAGGAGGAAGATGATAATCAGACATCAAAGTAGAGCTTCCTTCTAAGACGTTAGATCCAGGTTTCCTACTTTATTTTTTAAAGATTTTATTTATTTATTTGACAGAGAGAAATCACAAGTAGATGGAGAAGCAGGCAGAGAGAGAGAGAGGGAAGCAGGCTCCCCGCCGAGCAGAGAGCCCGATGCGGGACTCGATCCCAGGACCCTGAGATCATGACCTGAGCTGAAGGCAGTGGCTTAACCCACTGAGCCACCCAGGCGCCCCCAGTTTTCCTACTTTAAACATGAAACCTTTCTTCTTCTTCTTCTTCTTTTTTTTCCCTTTATTCTGGCATTGGCCTGGAAAGATAGCACTATCATTTGTATCTCCTAGGCCATTGGCTAAGGGGACCTGGACTGTCATCAGAAACCCCAAAATCATTAACAGATTTTGGAGATCCCTTGGTCTTACTTGTAACCAATTTGTTATAATCTGTTCCCATGTACTCAAGGGAGAGAAAAATGGGCTATGTGCTCATTGCAAGGATTTTAGAAAAGACCCTTTTAATAGTGGGATGGAACCTCACATAATTGTCACCCAAATTCCTCAGATAACTCGCTTGAAAGGGTTAATCAGGAAATTCCAGCAAATAGACTGGTCAATAAACAGACTTTAGCAGTAGTCCTCTGCACTGTACCTTGTTTCCGTTTTTTGTCTATAGTGGACAGCAGTACCCATGGGCATATGAATGTTCAGATAGCTGGGGAACTGGAGGTCATTGTTTATTGGGATGCTTCACTGTTCCTTTCAATATCCATAATAAATCAGAAGCTTCCTAGTGGTTTGCCCTGTTAAACCTCTATGGCTGTCTTAAAAAGGAACTTCCCAGACATGCACATGACCATGGGTTTGCCTCCGTAGGGAGAGCTGTTTTTCTCTGGGTTGCAGTAAGTTCCAGTAAGGGCTTGATCAAAAATAAGTCCTTAACTTTAGACGAGCTAGCTGATTCCACAGCCAGAACAGTAATAGCCCAACTGTGATCACTTTAGCTCATTGGCTAAAGTAGTCATGAACAATTGCATAGCCCTTGATTACTACTTGCTAAACAAGGAAGTGTTTGTGCAATAGCAAATACTACCTACTGCACATGGATGAATGCCTCTGGAGAGATAGAAGATCAGAGAATAAGCCTATTAGTTAAATCAAGTTTTGTCTAATGGTTCTCATCTTTTGACCTGTTTAGCTGGTTACCTTCAGGTTTGGGCTTCTAGTTTAGAACCATCATACAAACTGGATTTGCCATATTACTTGTGATTCTGCTTTGTTTAGCTATTTTTTTTAAGATTTTATTTATTTGACAGAGAGAACACAAGTAGGCAGAGAGAGAGAGAGAGAGAGAGAGGAGGGGAAGCAGGCTCCCTGCTGAGCAGAGAGCCTGATGCGGGGTTCGATCCCAGGACCCTGGGATCATGACCCGAGCCGAAGGCAGAGGCTTAACCCACCGAGCCACCCAGGCGCCCCTGTTTAGCTATTTTTAAGCCTTGTACCTGTGGCTGTCAAACTTTCATAGAAGTGATATACCCAGATGCTTTGAGGTTATCTCTAATGTGTATGACCTTGGTAAGAATATAGGTCTTACATAAGAGATGCTGAGAATTCTCCCCTCTAACCTTCCTTGTTACTCCACTGTGTCCTTAAATGGTTTCCAGCTGCTGTGCATCTTCCCTCTGACATGCAACACAACAATCAGGAAAGGTCCTTCCTAGCATCAAGGAACAAAACCACGAAGTATGGAAAACCTGACTTGAGCAGTAATGCTTTCAGAGAAGGATTCTAATCAAAAGGGGGAAATGTGAAACTTGAATAAAGGAAACCTCATTTAGAATGGAGATGGGAGGTCAGAAATTGGAGCTCTCACGTCGTACCACTCATCAATTGCAGACCCCAGTGGAAGAGAAGTACCTTGCATTCCCAGTTGGAAGAAGCCTACTTTACTACTCCACAGGAGGAAGAATTTCCCTTTGTGTAGGACAAGCTCAGCCAATGAGAAACTGTCACCACCATGAACTCTCACTTTCCTCTATTAGACATTCATTCAAAGCCACTCCTTCCAACTTCTTTTTCTTTATGAAGTTCTTCCCCTTTGGTCTCCAGACTTGCCTATGGATTGCCATAGCTTGCGTATCTTGAGCTGTAATTCTTCTGCTATTCTCAGATAAATCCATTTTGCTGGTGGAACAAAACTACCTGTTTTCCTTTTAAGGTTGACAGTCTTGACTTTGCTTAATTCACTTACTAGTACTATTAGTAATACTCTGCATTTCTTGTGGCTTTCTTGGGATTTCCTATGTAGATTTATCATGTCTCTGTAGTTTTTTTCTTTCTTTCAAACTGTATGTGCTTTTTCTTTTAGTTGCATAATTTCTATTTGGTCCTTTTTTATTATTCCTCTCTTGGGGGACCGCTTGTTGTTTCATTGTTTTGAGAGAATTTGCAATTGAGTGTTGAAATCCGTTGCCACTTTCAACGATCCTTAGCAGATAATTCCAGATTCAGATTCACTTAATTATCAGCACCATTTTGTTGTCTTTCCTCATTTTTTTTTGATAGAATTAGTTCTTAGTATAAAAACTGATTTCCAGTTGTATTCAGGACATTTTATCTATTTTAGGAAATGCTGGTTACTATTTAACTTTCATTTTAGCAGGTGGTTACCCTACTAATATTTAGCACATAGATCCTGGCTTATTTTTGTTATCTGTGGTTCTGAGGATACTTTAATTTTTAGAACTTTGTGATTTTGTTTTGATCCGTTTGGCAATTCTTGTGCCAATACCTGAGGGAATAGATGGAAGTTCCCTAGGCTGAGCTCTTAGGTTTCTGTTGGTGGGGAAACAGAGTCTTAGGCACACAGGGACCAATAGCTTCCCTTGCTGGGTATTTGTTATGTTGTGGTCCCCCAAACCTCTGAGAGATAGTGATTCTTGGGTTTTATGTTTGTTGTGTAGAGATCTCCCTTATTGGTACTTCTATATCTCCATCTCCCTTCTGTCTTTTTTGTCCAGCAGGTTCTTGTAGGGAAGGAGATCTGGGCCCACTGTGGTCAAAGACACTTCTGGTTGCATTGCATGTTGTGAGTAGGTCTTTTTTGCAGGTGTCCCCTGGTTACTCTCATTGTTTTTGAGTTGAGGAGAGGGCCATGGGGACCAAGAGGCCTCCCAGACTGGGCTGCTTCTTTTGGCGAGATCCCTATGCTTGTGCTACCTGACTGCCTGGATATCTCTCTTTTGGGGAGGAGTGTTTCAGGTCCAGCTTCCCTTCTCCCTATTTATAGGGCTTCACATTCCTGTGTGGTGGTGCTGGGCTTGCTTGATGTTGAAGAGGCCCCACCGCCTTTTTTTTTTTTTTTTTAATTAAAATTTTATTTATTTATTTGACAGACAGAGATCACAAGTAGGCAGAGAGGCAGGCAGAGAGAGAGGAGGACGCAGGCTCCCCGCTGAGCAGAGAGCCTGATGCGGGACTCGATCCCAAGACCCTGGGATCGTGACTGGAGCTGAAGGCAGAGGCTTAACCCACTGAGCCACCCAGGCGCTCCGAGGCTCCCATTGTTTTTTTGTTTTTTTTTTTTTAATTAATTTTTTTGAATAAACATGGAATGTATTTTTATCCCCAGGGGTACAGGTCTGTGAATCGCCAGGTTTACACATTTCACAGCACTCATCATAGCACATATCCTCCCCAATGTCCATATCCCCACCACTCTCTCCCGTCCCCCCTCCCCCAAGCAACCCTCAGTCTGTGTTTTGAGATTGAGTCTTTTATGGTTTGTCTCCCTCCCAATACCATCTTCTTTCATTTTTTCTTTCCCTAGCCCCCAAGCCCCCCACATTACATCTCCACTTCCTCATATCAGGGAGATCATATGATAGTTTCTCCGATTTACTTATTTTGCTAAGCATAATACCCTCTAGTTCCATCCATGTCATCGCAAATGGCAAGATTTCATTTCTTTTGATGGCTACATAGTATTCCATTGTGTATATATACCACATCTTCTTTATCCATTCATCTGTTGATGGACATCTAGATTCTTTCCACAGTTTGGCTATTGTGGGCATTGCTGCTATAAACATTCAGGTGAACATAACCCTTCAGATAACTGCATTTGTATCTTAATGGTAAATGCCCAGTAGTGCAATTGCTGGGTTGTAAGGTAGCTCTATTTTCAACTTTTTGAGGAACTTCCATACTGTTTTCCAGAGTGGTTGCACCAGCTTGCATTCCCACCAACAGTGTAGGAGGGTTCCCCTTTCTCCGCATCCTCGCCAGCATCTGTCATTTCTTGACTTGTTAATTTTAGCCATTCTGACTGATGTGAGGTGGTATCTTACTGTGGTTTTGATTTGTATTTCCCTGATGCTGAGTGAAGTGGAGCATTTTTTCATGTGTCTGTTTGCCATCTGGATGTCTTCTTTGTGGAAATGTGTGTTCATGTCCTGAGGCTCCCTTTTGATTAAGAGGAAGAGTGAGCTAGTATGGAGGTGATGAAACACTGGGTGTGCATCACTTTCTTCTATTGGTAAGACACCCTGTTACTTCATTATTTTTCAGTCTGGGGCTCCCAAATCAGCTTATTGCTTTCTTACCACCTTCTACAATTCTTTCCAGAATTTTCACAAGTCACTTATGTTATTTCCAGGGATTATAGTTGTTATAAGTGGGGAGAGGTATGGAGAAATGTGTCTATACCATCTTGTCTAGCAGAAGTTTGGCAATCACTTTTTAAGTCTTTTAGCTATTTCTTTTGACATTTATTTTCTTTTATTTAAAAAAGTGTCTATATTATTTATCAGCTGATTAATAGGTAGATGAAGATTTCATTCTATTACAGGGGCATCATTCCACATCTCTAGTTCTCCTTTCTTTCTTTCTTTTTTTTTTTTTTAGAGAGTGTACATGAGTGTGAGTGGGAGGGGAGAGGGGCAAAGGGAGGAGGAGAGAGAGAGTGAGAAAGAGAGAGAATCTTGAGCAGGCTCCATGGTTAGTGTGGAGCCTGAGGCAGGGCTTGATCTCACGATCCTGATATAATGACCTAGCTGAAATCAAGAGTCGGATGCTTAACTAAGCCACCCAGATGCCCTCTCTTATTCTTTGTATTTATATTATAACTTCCCTTTAAATCAGAAGGAAATGTTAATACTACAGTCACAGAAATGTGTCCCATTGAAGAATCAAGTAGTGTACTATGTTTCCTTCTTGTGCAACTTTTTCGTGTACAATAATATTGTATATTTTTCTTTGTATTCTTCTTTTACCTATATGCATTTTTAAAAGCTTTATGTCTGTCACTAGTCAGGTAATATGACTTCATTCCTCCTTTTACTGTGATAGATCCTCCAGTATCTTCCTAATAAAGGGTATATTAGAAGTAAGTTGAGTTCTTCCATATCTGAAAAATGTTTTATTTTATTCCCAGAGTTGATTAATGATTTGAGTGAGTATAGAGGTCTAGATTGAAAATCAGTGTTGCTCAGAATTTTTAAGGCATTGTTCTGCTGTCTTTAAATAATCATTTTGTTTTAAATGACTCAACTATATTAAAATATAAGTAGGGATGGCTTGGAGCTAGGGATACTGAAGACCATATATATATTTGGGAAAACCAAGTTAAAACTTAATTCAGGCTCTTAATACATAAAACTCTGCTTCATTACGTGGGTAATCAGAATAGATAATGGGTTACTCTGTAGGGAGAAAAGGGTTTAAGGGGATGAAGAAATTGGGTGAGTAACTAGAGGAATTTAGGGAAGAAAGAATAGGAAATGAGTAGTTAGGTTGTTTTCTGATATCCTGTCAGTTAGTGTCAGCTTACTCTGAAGTTCATAATCTGAGTGTTACTGTCTTTTGACACAATTTAATTTGAAATGTTCATTAGTTTCTAACTACCACCCTTATCTTTTGGGAATTCTTTGTGTAGCCAACAGGGGAGCACTTACTCACATTCCTTTGGAAGTAGAATTTTAATAGGTGTAGTTTAAAAGTTTTTAAAAATTATCTTTTCTGATAATAAAAATAATACACATCATTGTAGAGTTTCTCTAAAGAACACAGTAGGAAATATCATTTATAAGTCTACAGATAATATAAGCATTTTGATGTATTTCCTGCTTTTTACGGATGCTTCTATCTGTTACAAAATTGATGTGCTGTTTTTTAAAAAAAACTAATGTCATTAGCATTGCGTGGACATGTTTTTTGAAAATCAATCTGAATATTCCATTCAGATAAAATGAGAAGCATAACAAGTATTTTTATTTATAAATAAGATTTCCATTGGCTTCTCATGCACTTAGAGGTTTTGATTTCCATTCTTATAAAGAGTAGAACCTCTGTAGAGTAATAGAAAGTTTCTATTAAGCAAAAAGAAAAAAAAAAAAAAGCAGCACAATACAACAATGCCTATTTTAAGGGTAGGACTATAGGACTATGACAAATAAGTGTAATCGAAATACTCAAAATAGTTGTGTCTGTTTTGCAGCATGGTGCCTGGCACTTAATTTTCTAGTTTGTAATGATCCATTAAGTGATGGAACAAGGCATAGTAGGAGAGATTAAAATACTGAATGCAATGTCTCATGACAGAGATCCTTTTCTTCTTCTTTTTGTTTTTTATTCTTTATTTTTAAAAAAAGTTTTTATTTTATTTATTTGATAGAGATCACAGGCAGGGTAGAGGCTTTAACCCACTGAGCCACCCAGGTGCCCCAATCCTTTTCTTCCTTCCTTCCTTCTTGGGGTTCCTGGATGGTTCAGTGGGTTAAGTCTATGCCTTCGGCTCAGGTCATGATCCTAGGGTCCTGGGATGGAGCCCTGCATCGGGCGCTCTGCTCAGGGGGAGGCTGTTTCCTCCTGTCTCTTTGCCTGTCTCTCTGCCTACTTGTATTCTCTCTCTCTGTAACAATAAATAAAATCTTAAAAAAAAAATAGAATTTCCTTCTTATAACCTCAAGGCATTGAAATGGAAGGTATTAGAAGCTTCTTTCTCAGACTTTTAAAACTCAACACTCTGTATAATATTTTTACTTTTTTACCTAACAGTTTATTCTTTATTTACTCTGATAAAAAATTAGAAAACATGCACAGAGAAGTTTGTGGTTTTGTATTTGAGTCTGAGAATACTTTATGTTTGTTGTACATAGAAGTTATTCTAGTCCATATAATAGTATAAGAATCACCCGAGAAGTTTGTTAAAATGTAGATTCTTGAGCCTCTCCTTTCTAAAAATTTTGATTTAGGATTTGAGGATCTAGGTATATGTAAAAGTATGCCTGGTGATTCTGTTATGCATGGTCCTTACATGGCATTTTTGTAAAAATTGTAAAATATACATAACATGCATTTTCCCATCTTAACCATTTTTAAGTGTGCAATTCACTTACATTAAGTACATTCATTCGTATTGTTGTACAACTGTCACTGGCATCCATCTTCAGAACTATTTAATCATCCCAAACCAAAACTCTGCCAATTAAACAACAGCTCAAATTCTTGCTTTCTCCTGAGTCCTTTTGTGTCTGGCTAATTTCTCTTAGCATAATGTCTCCAAGGTACATCCATGTTGTAGCATGTGTCAGAATTTTTTCCTTTGTTAAAGTTGAATAACATTCCAATATATGTAAATACCACATTTTGTTTGTCCATTCATCCTTTGATGGACATTTGGGTTGTTTATACCTTTTGGTTATTGTGAATATCGTGGTATGAATGTTGGTATACATATATATGTTGGAGTCACTGCCTTCACTTCTTTGGAGTATATACCTAGAAGCAGAATTGCTGGATCATATAGAATTTGATGTTTAATGTTTGGAGGAACCACTGTACTTTTTTCTCAGAATAGTTGCATTATTTTGCATTTCTACCAGCAATGCACAGCTTGCAGTTTTTCCATATTCTTGCCACTACTTGTTATTTTGTATTTTTGATAGCAGCCATTCTAATGAGTATAGAGCAGTATCTCATTGTGGTTTTGATTTGCATTTCTTTAATGATTAGTAATGTTGAGCACCTTTTCATGTACTTATTTGCCATGTATACCTCTTTGGAGAAATGTCTCTTCAAGTCCTTTGCCCTTCTTAAAATTGAGTTGTTGGTCTTTTTGTTGTTGAGTTGTAGGAGTTCTTTATATATTCTGGATGTTAACCCCTTAGCAGATGTTAGATTGCATTTTAAGAAATGTTGGCCTTAATGGTTAGTGTTTAGATTGTGGAGTAATATCAGCCAATATGTGAATCCTGGCTCTACTGTTTAGTAGTTGTGTGAACATAGGCAAATTTCTTGAACTCCTGAAGCTTCTGCTTTCTCGAAACTAGAATTTTGACTTCGACTGGATCTGGGGAGGATTAAGTGGTGTATTTTATGATTAAATAAGTGCTCAGTAAACAGTATCAGTTATTTTTTTCCTTTCTCATGTCTCTCTTCCAAACCAGGAATTTAACTGGGAGTTTGTAATTCCTGAAGTAAAACTGGTCCACCCATAAACTTGATATTGATTACTTTTGGCTAGCTTTACAGACTGTGTTCAGTGTACTGACTTCAAAGTATCTTAGCTTTTAAAGAATGAAAAATAATTATTAAGTTATAGTTAGCATAGAATATTATATTTTTTCAGGTGTACAACATGATTAGCTATTTATATTCACTGCAAAATGATTATAATAGCCTAGTTACCTTTGGTCACCATACATAGCTATAATTTTTTTTTCTTCTGATGAGATCTCAGCCATTTTCAATATTAAAGTATTAATAATAATAATAAAATAAATAAAGGAGTAATTTGACTCAATATTTACCAACACTTAACTTTTCCTCAGTTGACGTAAATTTAGGGGCAGTGTTGTATATACTTAGGAGTGAGAGACTTAGGTTTTCTTTCTTTCTTTTTTTGTTTTTTTGTTTTTTAAGATTTTATTTATTTTTTTGACAGACAAAGAACACAAGTAGGCAGAGAGGCAGTCAGAGAGAGAGGAAGGGAAACAGGCTCCCTGCTGAGCAGAGAGCGCAATGTGGGGCTCGATCCCAGGACCCCGGGATCAGGATCTGAGCCAAAGGCAGAGGCTTTAACCCACTGAGCCACCCAAGCGCCCTGAGACAGGTTTTCTTAAAGAGTTCTACTACTATGGTTGTATGTTTTTGGAAAACTTGCCTAAGTTGAATGGATCTTAGGTTGCTTATCTGTAAAATGAAGATTAAGTAGTTACTTATTTATTTAGTACCTGTCCTATGTAGGTAAAGTTGAATGCCACCTTTGTAATTTTAGGTTTTATACTAGCAACATTAAAGTAAAAAATATATTCTCAATTTAACATTATAATAATATCTTACTGAATGAAATGATTAAAGTGAAATCTGGTCCTACCAAAACAGTTAATTTGTGTTTAATGGAAAAATACTTCATCCTTCCTTGATTTTTAAGTTAAAATTAGTTAAAAATAAGTAAAATTCCTCGGTTATACCAGCTGTATTTCAAGTGCTCAGTAGCCACATATATATGACTAGCAGCTACTGACTTGAACAGCACAAGTGTAGTGCTTAAAGAAGATAGTGTAGTAAGTAATTATACTCAAGTGGATTATGTGTCACTTAGGGGAGCATATGATAGAGATAACAGTCTCGAGGATAAGTGGCAACTTTTTGGAGAACTGAAGGATGAGAAAAGGAGTCATCTGTAGAAAAAGAGGAAAAGTACCCCAGGATATTACAATAGCATAGTCAAATGCCTAGAGACATGTTTCCTCCTGAGCTATTTATAATCTTCTATTTGATTTTGAGCATAATGGGGAAGAATGAACAGAAGTTGAAAATTGTTGTGTTTTAGTAGGACTATTTTCTAGTTGGCAAAATATAGCCATAGTATTTTATTCTCTTTGCCCTAAGTAATATCTCTATATCTACATGGAAAGTCCTATAAATAATGAAATATTGAGGAGACATACTGAGAAGTCATGTCAAGGGAGAGACATGAGCTGCAGGTTCAAGTAAAAGGAGAGGAATAGAGTTGGAACTGGCAAAAAGATTACTGAAACTTTGAGATCATGGAAGCCCAACAGGATGGGGCTGGTTGAAAGGAATAGAGATAATTTGCAAAACGAGTAGTTTAACAATGGTTACGAAGGGGAAGAGATGTAATATTAAGGCTTTACTTGAGTTCTGGTAATTATGAATCATCTGGTTCAATAACTGAGCATTTTAGTTTATAAGAAAAGTTATCTAAAAGAGGGAGGCAAAATGGTGGAGGAGTAGGGGACTCCGTTTCAACTGGTCCCTTAAATTTAGTTGCATATCTATCAAACACCCATGAAATCCGTCTGAGATATAAGACTATATATCTGGATCTATGCAAGCAAAAAAGCGATTGCTTTTTGCAAGGTAGAACATACAGAGTTATGAATCTGCAGGGAGGTAACAAAACAGAAGGGGGAAGGAGCTTCCGTAAGCTGACTTCTGGGAAGTGATAAAACACCAGAGTGCAAAATTGGAACCCTTAGAAATCTGCGCTAGTGAGAGATATCCTCTCTTGAGAGGGGCATCTGGAAATGAAAAGGCAGAATTCTAAGTAAGGCATTGTGTTCTTGGGATATGAGGAGCCACAGTGTGTAAGAGGGTGTCTGAACCAGTAGACTGCCCAGGCAGTGGAGCTGGGAAGCATGTTATGGTCATTGAGCCCAGGGGGGTACTTTCAGCTTGGATAGCCATAAACTGCAAGCCAGACTAGTTGGTAACTGCTCTTTTCCTGAGCAGCCTGAAAAATTCTGGAACTTGTACCTGCGACTGGGCAAAAACTCGCAGGGCGGTAGTGGCCCAGAAAGGACATTAGAGTGGCACCCAGACATGATCCAGGAGCTTCAGGTGTACCTGCAAGCCCTTGGCCGCTCACAGTTTTAGAATCCCAAAGGACATTGGCACTCTTGGGCCCCTGGGACTACCTCTAAGAGACTTGCTGTGGGTGTGCACCATGTGGGGCTGCAGTTTTGGGTGGTGTCTACAGAAGTGGAGATTGTTGTCCTGGAGGGTTTATTAAAGAGAGCAGACTGCAGTTTTTCTGCTCTGAGCCAGATGTTTGGGTGGAGACATTTTTGCTCTGATCATCGAAAGAGAATGTGGAAAGCTTCCAGGGAACAAACGATACACAAAGGAACCAGTTTCAACTGAGCCCATCCCCATCACAGGCAGGGCAACTCTGCCTAGGCAGAATTACTTGAGAAACAATGTGGTAGGCCCCCTCCTCCAAAGACAGGTGGAAGAACAGGTGGACAGCAATTCTGTGGACCCCATAGACTGTAAAATCCTAACACCAGGGGAAAATAGTGTATTGAGCTCTAAGTGTGGCCTCACGACTTCTTAAATTTTCAGATAAAATTCTCCATTTCCTTTTTTTTTATTTTACTTTTTCTTATGCCTTTTCTGTTTTATTTTTTTAAACCTTTTCCTCATTTCAATTAGATGTTTATTATCTCAAATTGTATTTCAGTTATTTTTTAACTTGTATTTATTCACACCTACATTTTTTTTTTAAGATTTTATTTATTTGACAGAGAAATCACAAGTAGGCAGGAAGGCAGGCAGAGAGAGGGGGAAGCAGACTCCCCACCAAGCAGAGAGCCCGACATGGGTCTTGATCCCAGGACCCTGAGATAACCTACATTTTTAATGGATACATACTTTTAGTCCATTTTCCCCTCTATTCAATTTTACCTTTATGTAAGTTTTACTTTCCTTGTAATTTCGGATCTGTCCTCTCACACACAGATCAAAATAAACCCAGGAACAATTGGGACACCCTAGTTTGTCCACACTGAGAGATTATAGTCCCTTTTCAAAAATGTAAAAATTTTTTTCTTGTATAGCTTTTTGGCTTTGTTTTTTGGTGTTGGCTTCTGACCACTCCAGATTTTGCTAGGATTCATCTTGTTTGGGTCATGGTTGATATTTTGGACTCTGTTCATTCAGTCAACCATACCTAGACAGAATGACTAGGAGGAGGAACTCTCAACAAAGAGAAGAAACAGAGACAGTGTCTCCTGCCACAGGACTAATGGATATGGATATAAGCAAGATGTCAGAAATAGACTTCAGGATAGCAATCGTAAAGTCATTAGCTAAGCTTGAAAAAGCATTAGTGACAATATAGCATCTATAAGAGCAGAAATGAGATCTAATCAGGCCAAACTAAAAAAGTACTATGAATGAGCTACAGTCTAAACTGATATCCAGGGTAAACGAGGCAGAAGGGAGAATCAGTGATCTAGAAGATAAGTGGATGGAAAGGAAAAAGGTTGAGGGAAACATAGATAGCCTGTTAATAGCACATGAAAAAGAATTGGAGAGATTAATGTTGCCATGAAAAGTTCCGATGTCAGAATTATTGGGTTCCCTGAGGGGTACAGAGAGAGACAGGGCTAGAAAGTATATTTGAGCAAGTTGTAGCTGAGAACTGCCCTAATCTGGGGAAGGAAACAAGCATTCCAGTCCATGAGACAGAGGAACCCTCCCAAAATCAATAAAAATGGATGAACACCCTGACATATAATAATGAAGCTTGCAAATTTTACAGCCACAGAAACTATCCTGAGAGTAGCCAGGAGGTTTCTTATATATGGAGGAAGGAACATCAGAATAACATCAGATCTGTCCACAGAAACCTGGCAAGCCAGAAGGGCTGGCAAGACATATTCAGGGTACTAAATGAAAAGAACATGCAGCCAGGAATACTTTATCCAGCAAGGCTGTCATTCAGTTTGGATGGAGAGATTAAGAACTTTCAGGGTAGGCAGAAACTAATATGTGACCACCAAGCCAGCCCTATGAGAAATATTAAGGGGGATTCTATAAGTGTAGAGAGACCCCTAGAGTCACGTAGACCAGAGAGAAACAGAAAATCTACAGAAACAGGGATCTTACAGGCAATACAATGGCACTAAATTCATATCTTTCAATAGTTGCCCTGAATGTAAATGGGCTGAACACTCCTGTGAAAAGACACAGGTTTTCAGATTAGATAAAAAAGCAGGACCTATCTGTATGCTGTCTACAAGAGACTAATTTTGAACATAAAGACAACTCCAAGTTGAAAGCAAGGGGATGGAGAACGATTTACCATGCCAACAGACCTCAAAAGAAAGCTGAGGTAACAATTCTCATATCAGACAAATTAGATTTTAATCCCAAGACTGTTGTAAGAGATGCAGAGGGACACTGTATCATATTTAAAAGGTCTATGCAACAAGAAGATCTAACAAATGTAAATATCTATGCCCCCTGTATGGGAGCAGTAAATTATTTAAACCACATAATACCCCAAATTAAAAAAAAAAACATAATAATACATTAATAGTGGGAATGTTCCACTCAAAAACAATAGACAGATCATCTAAGCAGAAGATCAATGAAGAAACGAGCTTTGAATGACACATTGGACCAGATGGACTTTGTAGATACATACAGAACATTCCATCCTAAAACAACAGTACTTATTCTGACATGGAACTTTCTCTGGAATAGACCACATACTTGGTCACAAATCAGGATTCAGCTGATACCAAAAGATTGAGATTATCCTGGCATATTTTCTGATCAGAGTGCTCTGAAACTGGAACCCAACCACAAGAAGAAATTTGGAAGGAAATCAAAGACTTGGAATTTAAAGAATATCCTGCTAAGGCATGATTGGGTCAAATAGGAAATTAAAGATAAATTTAAACAACTCACGGACTCTACAGAGAATGAAAACATTGGTCCAAAACCTATGGGATACTGCAGAGGTAGTCCTAAGAGGGCGATACATAGCCTCTCTCAAAAAAGTAGAAAAATCCCAAATACACACCTTACTTACATCTAAAGGACCCAGAGAAAGAAAAGCAAAGCAAAGCAGCAAGGTAAACCAAGCAGGGGAAGAGAAATAATAAAGGTTAGGGCAGAAATCAATGAAATAGAAACCAGAAAAACAGTAGAATAGATAAAAAAATTAGAAGCTGTTTCTTTGAAAGAATAAGATTGATAAACCACTGACCAGACTTGTCCAAAAGAAAAAGGAAAGGACCCAAATTAATAAAATCATGAATGAAAGGGGAGAGATCATGACTAATACCAAGGAAATGGAAACAATTATTAGAAATTATTATATGCCAACTATATGCCAACAAATTAAACAATCTAGAAGAAATGGACACATTCCTGGAAACTTACAGACTACCAAGACTGAAACAGGAAGAAATAGATAATCTGTGTAGACTAAAATCCAGTAAGGAAATTGAAGTGGTAATCAAAAACCTGCCAAAAAATGAGAGTCCAGGGCCTCTCAGGGGCTTCACAGGGGAATACTACCAAACATTATAGAAGAAATAATACCTATTTTACTGAAGTAGTTTCAAAAATTAGAAATAGACGGAAAACTTCCAAACTCGTTCTATGAGGCCAGCATTACCCTGATCCCAAAACCAGACAAAGCCCCCATCAGAAAGGAGAATAATGGACCAATATCCCTGATGAACATGGATGCCAAGATATTCACCAAGATCCTAGCCAATAGGGTCCAACAGTACATTAAAAGGATGGGTGGGATTTATTCCTGGGATACAAGGGTGCTTCAAGGATGCTTCAAGGGTGGGATTTATTCCTGGGATACAAGGGTGCTTCAACATTTGCAAATTAATCAGTGTGTTAAAGCACATTAACAAAAGAGGAGACAAGAACCCTATGGTCTTCTCAGTTGATGTGGAGAAAGCATTTGACAGAAGAGCATCTTTTCCTAATTAAAACTCTTCAAAATATAGGGGTAGAGGGAACATACCTTGACATCATAAAAGCCATCTATGAAAAGCCTAAAGTGAATATCATTCTCAGTGGGGAGAAACTGCGATCTTTTCCCTTAAGGTCAAGAATATGATAGGGATGCCCACTGTCACCACTGTTGTTCCACATGGTATTAGACATCAGACAATCATCATCAGTCAGACAACAGAAAGAAACAAAAGGCATTGAAATCGGCATTAAGTCAAATTCCTTCTCCTTCCAGATGACATGATACTTTATGTAGAATCCCGAAAGACTCCACCCCCAGATTACTAGAACTCATACAGCAAATCATCAAGGTGACAGTGTAAAAAAAATCAATGCACAGAAATCAGTTGCATTTCTATATACTAATAATGTAAATGAAAAAAGAATTAGGGAATTTATTCCATTTATAATAGTACCAAAAATCATAAGATGCATTTGGTGATGAATAAACCGTACCAAAGAGGTGAAAGATTTATACTGTAGAAACTATGTAACACTTAAGAAAGAAACTGAGGAAGAAGTAAAGAGAACATTCCATGCTCATGGATTGGAAGAATAGACATCGTTAAAATGTCTATGCTGCCCAGGGAAATATACACCTTTGAAGCAATCCCTTTCCAAATACCATTGACATTTCTCACTGAACTGGGAAAAACAATCCTAAAATTTATATGGAACCAGAAAAGACCCCAAATTACCAGGGGAATGTTGAGAAAGAAAACTAAACCTGGGAGAATGACGATGCCTGACTTCAAGTTATATACAAAGCTGTGATTATCAAGACAGTATGGTATTGGCACATAACAGACACATAGATAAATGGAACAGAATAGAGAACACGTTCAGTTAGCCAACATACAGTACATTGTTAATTTCTTATGTAATGTTCAGCAATTCATTAGTTGCATATGACGCTCACTGGTCATCACAACACATGTCCTCCTTAATACCCATCACCCAGTTACCTCATCGACCCACCTCTTCCCCTCCCAACCCTCAGTTTATTTCCTGGAGTCCAGAGTCTCTCATGGTTTGTCTCCCTCTGTGATTTCTTCCCATTTAGATTTCCCTCCCTTCCCCTATGGTCCTCCACACTATTCCTTATGTTCCACATATGAGTGAAGCCATATATTTATCTTTCTCTGTTTAACTTACTTCACTTAGTTCCATCTGTGCCAGTGCAAGTGGTAGATACTCATCCTTTCTGATGGTTGAGCAATATTTCATTGCGTATGTGAACCACATCTTCTTTATCCATTCACCCACTAAAGGACATCTTGATTCCTTCCACAGTTTGGCTATTATGGACATTATACACAAAGATAAATGCAAAAATGAATGAAAGAGCTCAGTGTGAGGCGGGAATGTATCAGAATCCTAGAGGAGAACACAGGCAGTAACCTCTTTGACATCGGTTACAGCAACTTCTTTCAAGACATATTGCTAAAGACAAGGGAAACAGAAGCAAAAATGAACTTTTGGGACTTCATCAATATAAAAGGCTTTGCACAGCAAAGTAAACAGCAAAACTAAGAGGCTACTCATGGACTGGACAGAAAGGGAAAGTAGAGAATCGATTCCATTTACTATAGCACCAAGAACCATAAGATATCTGGGAATAAACCTAACCAAAGAGGTAAAGGATCTGTACTCGAGGAACTACAGAACACTCATGAAAGAAACTGAAGAAGACACAAAAAGATGGAAGACCATTCTATGCTCTTGGATTGGAAGAATAAACATTGTTAAAATGTCTATACTGCCTAGAGCACACTAAGGAAATGTTGAAAAATAAAAATAAAATCGGGGGCATCATGTTACCTGATTTCAAGCTTTCCTTCAAAGCTGTGATCACCAAGACAGCATGGTACTGGCATAAAAACAGACACATAGACCAGTGGAACAGAGTAGAGAGCCCAGATATGGACCGTCAACTCTATGGTCAAATAATCTTCAACAAAACAGGAAAAAATATACAGTGGAAAAAAGTCTCTTCAATAAATGGTGCCGGGAAAACTGGACAGCTATATGTAGAGAATGAAACTCAACCATTCTCTTACACCGTACACAAAGATAAACTCAAAATGGATAAAAGACCTCAACATGTGACAGGAATCCATCCGAATTCTAGATGAGAATATAGGCAGTAGCCTCTTCAATACCCAAAGCCACAGCAACTTCTTTCAAGATATGTCTCCAAAGGCAAAGTAAACAAAAGCAAAATGAAATTTTGGGACTTCATCAAAATCAAAAGCTTCTGCACAGCAAAGGAAACAGTCAGCAAAACAAAGAGGCAACCGATGGAATGGGAGAAGATATTTGCAAATGACAGTACAGACAAAAGGTTGATATCCAGGATCTATAATGAACTCAGACTCAACACACACAAAAGAGACAATCATATAAAAAAAAATGGCAGAAGATATGAACAGACACTTCTCCAATCAAGACATACAAATGGCTATCAGACACATGAAAAAATGTTCATCATCACTAGCCATCAAATTAAAGCCACATTGCGATATCACCTTACACCAGTTAGAATGGCCAAAATTAGCAAGATGGGAAACAACATGTGTTGGAGAGGATGTGGAGAAAGGGGAACCCTCTTCCACTGTTGCTGGGAATGCAAGTTGGTGCAGCCACTTTGGAGAACTGTGTGGATTCCTCAAGAAATTAAAAATAGAGCTTCCCTATGACCTTGCAATTGCACTCCTGGGTATTTACCCCAAAGATACAGATGTAGTGAAAAGAAGGGCCATCTGTACCCCAATGTTTATAGCAGCAATGGCTATGGTCGCCAAACTGTGGAAAGAACCAAGATGCCCTTCAACGGATGAATGGATAAGAAAAATGTGGTCCATATACACTATGGAGTATTATGCCTCCATCAGGAAGGATGAATACGCAACTTTTGTAGCAACATGGACGGGACTGGAAGAGATTATGCTGAGTGAAATAAGTCAAGCAGGGAGAGCCAATTATCATATAGTTTCACTTATTTGTGGAGCATAACAAATAGCATGGAGGACAAGAGGAGTTAGAGAGGAGAAGGGAGTTGAAGGAAATTGGAAGGGGAGGTGAACCATGAGAGACTATGGACTCTGAAAACCAATCTAAGGGTTTTGAAGGGGCAGGGGGTGAGAGGTTGGGGGAACCAGGTGGTGGGTATTGGAGAGGGCACCAATTGCATAGAGCACTGGGTGTGGTTAAAAAAGAATGAATACTGTTATTCTGAAAATAAATGAAAAAAATTTAAAAAAAGGGTATTTTCACCTTTATCTCTCTTATTTACCTTCTCAATATCATGCAAAATTATCTAGATAATAATTATTTGTTCAACAAACAACCAAAATTACACTGTGTATGTTAATAAAAATGACAGTTAAACCTGAAAAAAAAAAATACAATGAAGGGATAGAGTATGATTCTAACAATGTAAGTTAAAAGATTTTAAAGAGGGTATTGATAAAGTGGTTAATATAAGAATGAGGAAAATTTTTTAAAAATAGAAAAAATAATAAAAATTTTCAAAATTTAATTTTGAAAGACTAAGGAATCATGGGGAGGAAGCCGTGAATTCTATGTGCTGTATTCCCCTAGCACTGGTGTTTTGCAGTTCTCATTGATAAGTAAACATGTTCTTGGCTGGCTGTTCTTGCAGATCTTCTGGGGAGGGGCCTGTTGCAGTGATTCTCAAATGTCTTTGTGGCGGAATTACATCACTTGCCAGAGGCTAGGCTATTAAATCTTCTCAGGTTTGTTCTCAGTAGCTTTTGTTCCTTGCAAGAGTTTTGTACTGCTTTGGAGGGTGAGAATGAAAATGGCAGCCTCCCAATCTCCAGCCCCAGAGGAGCTGAGAACTCAGGGCCCCGCAATTTCATTGAGCCTTCAGAGTAAAGCAGTCAGTCACTCCTGTCTCCCTGGTCCTGGTTGCACTCCAAACTCACCCAGCCTGTGCCCTGGTATTTCTATCTCTGGCACATGGCCCCGATTGTAGTCTCTAAACCTAGCATATTCCTGCAGCATGCTCCTGTGCTGCACCTCCTTGTGGCCTCCTTGGATCTGCCACTTGTGGGGTCCCTCCTCTAAGAGGGACTTTGCCTTGGATCATGGTTTATTGCAAACCTTAACTCGGGGCTGAGAACCCCCTCCTTGGCTCCAATTTTGCAGCCAGCTTCCCCGCTCTGATGCTCTGATACTTGGGAGCTCTGCCATGCTCAGGCACCCGCAGTCTTTCTCTGACCACACTGCTGTCCCAGTGAGGATTCCACCCACCGCTTAGCCACTGGAGTGAGGTCCCTCTGTGGAGCAGACCTCTAAAAGTTCTAATTTTGTGCTCCACTGCTTTCTCACTTGCTGATAGCCAGTCCCCACCCCCACCCCCCGCCCAGGTCTATCTTCTCATATATTTATTGCCTCAGTTTCACTTCTCTGCACATCCTATCTTCCAGAATGTGGTCAGTTTTCTGTTCATAGAATTGCTGCTGTTCTTCTCTTAGATCTCCTATTGAGTTTGTAGATGATCAGAATGGTTTGATAACTAGCTTAATTCCTGGAATCAGACAAAATTTTAGATCTCCTACTCCTCTGCCATCTTGCACGTGCCTCAAGTTCTTTAAAGTTAGGAGTCTTTTTCTTGGTTTACCCTTCCCTCCCAGCTTTTGCCTCTTTACTCATTTGTTTCTTAAATTTCACAAGTGAATGAAATAATACAGTATTTGCCTATCTCTGACTTACCCCTACTTTGATTTGCATAATATTCTTCTAGCTCCAACCGTATTGTTGCAAATGGTGAGGTTTTTTTTTTAAGATACCAATATTCCATTGTATTTGTGTGTGTATGTGTGTGTGTTTGTGTCTGTATACCCATCTTTATCATTCATCAGTCAATGAATATTTGGGCTCTTTTCACAGTTTGACTATTGTTGATATGCTGCTATAAGCATTGGGGTGAAGGTGCCCCTTTGGATCACTACATTTTTATCTTTGGGGTAGATATCCAGTAGTGCAATTGCTGGATTGTAGATTAGCACAATTTTAACTTTCTGAAGAACCTCCATACAGTTTTTCAGAGGGGCTATGCCAGTTTGCATTCCCAACAACCGTTTAAGAGGGTTCTCCTTTCTCTGCATCCTTACCAAATGCCTTTTGTTTGTGTTGTTGATTGTAGCCATCCTGACAGGTGTTAGGTGATCTCTTATTGTAGCTTTCATTTGCATTTCCCTGATGATAAGAGACGTTGAGCATCTTATCGTGTGTCTGTTACCCGTCTCTCTGTCTTCTTCCAAAAAAATGTATTCATGTCTTCTGTGCATTTCTTAACTGGATTATTTGTGTTTTGCATGTTGTTTTAGAAGTACTTACATGTTTTGGATACTAACCCTTCATCAGATATGTCAGTTACAAATATTTTCTTCCATTCTGTAGGTTGCCTGTTAGTTTTGTTTATTGTTTCCTTCACTGTGCAGAAGCTTTTTCTTTTGTTTCTCTTGCCTCAGGAGATGTATCTAGGAGAAAAATTGCTGTTGCCTATGTCAAAGAGGTTATAGCCTATATTTTCTTCTAGGACTTTAAATAAACTCCATTTTGAGTTTATTTTTGTGTATGATGTAGGAAGTGGTCCAGTTTCATTCTTTTGCATGTTGGTGTTCAGTTTTCCCAAAACCATTTGTAAAGAGACTGTCTTTTCCCCATTGACTATTCTTTCCTGCTTTGTTAAAGATCAATTGACCATATAGCTGAGGGGTTTTAATTCTGTTGCTCTGTGTGTCTGTTTTTGTGCCCGTAGCATACTGTTTGGATTACTACAGTTTTGTAATATAACTTGAAGCCGGAATTGTGATGGCTCCAGGTTTGCTTTTTCTTTTTCAAGATTGCTTTGGCTATTTAGGGTCTTTTGTGGTTTCATTCAAGTTTTGGAATTGTTGTTCTAGCTCTGTATAAATGCTGTTTGTATTTTGATAGGGATTACATTGAACTGGGTAATATGGACATTTTAAACTTTTTTTTTTTTTTAAAGATTTTATTTATTTATCAGAGAGAGAGAGGGGGAGAGAGCAAGCACAGGCAGACAGAATGACAGGCAGAGGCAGAGGGAGAAGCAGGCTCCCAAGGAGCCCGATGTGGGACTCGATCCCAGGACACTGGGATCATGACCCGAGCCGAAGGCAGCTGCCTAACCAACTGAGCCACCCAGGCGTCCCAATATGGACATTTTAATAACATTTGTACTTACTATCTATGAGCATGGAATGCTTTTCCATTTCATTATGTTATCTTCAATTTGTTATCTTCAATTTCTTTCATCAGTGTTTTACAGTTTTCAGAGTACAGGTTTTTTACCTTTTTGATTAGATTTGTTTCTTGGTAAGATTCTGGTTTTGGTACAATTGTAAATGGAATTGATTCCTTAATTTCCATTTCTTCTGCTTCTTTACTGGTGTATAGAAATGCAACAGATTCCTGTATGTTGATTTTGTATCCTGTGACTTTACTGAATTTGTAAATCAGTTCTAGCAATTTTTTTGGTGGAGTCTTTTGGATTTTCTATATAGAGTATCATGTCATCTACAAATAGTGAAAGTTTGAGTTCTTTCTTCCCAATTTAGATGCCTTTTATTTCTTTTTGTCATCTGATTGCTGTGGCTATAACTTCCAGTACAATATTGAATAAGAGTGGTGAGAGTGGATATCTTTGTCCTTGTTCCTGACCTTAGGGGAAAATTTCTGTTTTTCCCTGTGGGAGACGGTGTCCACTATGGGTTTTTCATAGGTGGCTTTCTCATGTTGACTTATGTTCCCTCTAAACCTACGTTGTTGAGGGTTTTTGTCATGTATGGATGTATACTTTGACAAATGTCTTTTCAGCATCTGTTGAAATGAACATATGGTTCTTGTCCTTCCTTTTATTAATGTGTTTATCACATTAATTGATTTTTAAATATTGACCCACATTTGCAATCTGGGAATAAATTCCTTTTGATAGTGGTGATTGTGGATTTTTGTTTTGTTTTTAATACATTGTTGGATTAGGTTTGCTAGTAATTTGTTTAAATTTTTTGTATCTATGTTCATTAAAGATATTGGGCTGTGGTTCTCTTTTTTTAATGGGGTCTTTATCTTGTTCTGGTATCAGGTTAATGCTGACCTCATAGAATGAATTTGGAAGTTTTCCTTCTTTTTTTTTTATTTTTTTTGAGTAGTTTGAGAAGAATAGGTATTAACTCTTCTTTAAATGTTTGGTGGAGTTTTCCTCTGAAGCAGTCTGGCTGTGTACTTTTGCTTTTTGGGGAATTTTTGATTATTGACCCTATTTGTTTCCTGGTTATCTATGTTTTCTATTTCTTCCTCTTTTAGTTTTGGTAGTTTATATGTTTCTGGGAATATATCTATTTCTTCCAAGTTGTCCAATTTGTGGGCATACAGTTTTTCTTCTAATTGTTTGCATATATGTGCTGTTGGTTGTTAATTCTTCTCTTTCACTTGTGATTTATTTGGATCCTTTCTCTTTTATTTTTAATAAGTTTTGTGAGGAGTTTATCAATTTCATTGCTGTTTTCCAAAGGATGTGCTCCTGTTTTTCATTGATTTGTTCTGTTATGTTGTTATTATTTTTGTTTGTTTGTTTCTATACCATTTATTTATGCTCTACTCTTCATTATTACTTTCCTTCTACTGGCTTAAGGCTGTGTTGTTCCTTTCTGAGCTCTACTAGGTATAGGGTTAGTTAGTGTATTTGAAAATTTTCTTGCTTCCTGTGATACGCCTCTATTGATATACTATACCAATTACTATATACTATATACTACAATATACTATACCAATGAGATCCATCTTAACCTCATCCCAAAGGTTTTGGACTGTAGTGTTTTCATTTTCATTTGTTTTCATGTATTTTATTTCTTTTCTGATTTCCTGTTTGACCCATCCATTGTTCAGTAGTATATTCTTCAACCTCTATGTGTTTGTGGTCTTTCCAAATTTTTTCTTTTGGTTGATTTCTAGTTTTGTCGTGTTGTGGTCAGAAAGATGCATGGTATGACTTCAGTTTTTTCATATTGTTGAGACCTGTTCTGTGACCTAATATGTGAACTGTTTTGGAGAATGTTCCCTGGGCACTTGAAAAGATTATGTATTCTGCTATTTCAGGTTGGAATGTTCCAAGTATATGTTAAGTCCATCTGGTCCAGAGTGTCATTCAAAGCCATTGTTTCTTCGTTGATTTCTCTGTTCAAAACATCTGTCCATTGGTGTGAATGGTGTGTTACAGTCTGTTACTACTACTGTATTTTATCAATTAATCTTTTTTTAAAATTTAAATTCAATAATGAATATATAGTGTATCCTTAGTTTCAGAAGTAGAGCTCAGTTATAATCAGGTGCATATAACCCCGTGCTTATTACGTCATGTGCCCTTCTTTTGCCCATCACCTAGTGACCCCATTGCCCAACCTACCTTCCTTCTAGCAACCTTCAGTTTGTTTCCTCTAAGTAAGCGTCTTTTATGGGTTGTCTCCTGATTTTGCCTTAATTTATTTTTTTCCTCCCTTACATTATGGTATTCTGTTTTGTTTCTTACGTTCCATATGAGTGAAATCATATAATTGTCTTTCTCTGACTTATTTCACTTGGCATAATACTCTCTAGTTCCATCCATGTTGATGTAAATGGTAAGATTTCATTCCTTTTCATGGCTGAATAACGTTCCATCACACACACCCCCACACACACCCCACATCTTCTTTATCAATTCATCTGTCAATGGACATTTAGTTTTTTTCCATACTTTGACTATTATGGACATTGCTGCTATAAACATTGGGGTTCAGGTGCCCCTTCAGATCATTACATTTGCATCCTTTGGGTAGATACCCAGTAGTGCAATTACTGGGTCCTAGGGTAGCTCTATTTTTAACTTTTTGAGGAACCTCCATGCTCTTTTCCAGAATGGCTGTACCAGCTTGCATTCCCACCATTATTGTATGAGGGTTCCCCTTTCTCTGTATCCTCACCAACATTTGCTGTTTCCTGACTTGTTAATTTTAGCCATTCCGGCTGATGTGAGGTGTAATCTTGTGGTCTTGATTTGTAGTTCCCTGTTGCTGAGTGACATGGAGTACTTTTTCATGTGTCTGTTGGCCATTAGGTTGTCTTCTTTAGAGAAATGTCTGTTCATGTTTTCTGCCCATTTCCTGACTGGATTGTTTGTTTTTTTAGGTGTAGAGTTTCATAAGTTCTTTATAGATCTTGGATACTAACTCTTTATCTGATAAGGCATTTGCAAATACCTTCTCCCATTTCATAGGTTGCCTTTTAGTTCTTTTAGTTTTGTTTTTGTTTTTTTTGGGGGGGAGGGGGTTGATTCTATTATTTATTTTTGAGAGAGAGCAAGCGAGCGCACATGAGCACACAGGCAGGGGGAGGGGCAGGCAGAGGGAGAAGCAGCCTCCCTGCAAAGGAGCCCGATGTGGGACTCAATTCCAGGACTTTGGGATCATGACCCGAGCTGAAGGGAGACTTAACAACTGAGCCACCTAGGCATCCCAGATTGCCTTTTAGTTTTGTTGACTGTTTTCTTTACTGTGGAAAAGCTTCTTCTCCTGATGAAATCCAAATTGTTCATTTTTGCTTTTGTTTCCTTTGCCTTTGGAGGTATGTCCAGCAAGTTGCTGTGGCTAAAGACAAAGAGGTTGCTGCCTGTATTCTTCCCTAGGATTTTGATGGATTCCTGTCTTGCATGGTTAGTGGTCATTGGTCATTCATCCATTTTGAATTTACTTTTGTGGGGAGTGCTATTAGAAAATGGTTCATTTTCATTCTTCTGCATGTTGCTTTCCAGTTTCCTAACACCATTTGTTAAAGAGACTGTCTTTTTTTCCATTGGATATTCTTTCCTGCTTTGTTAAAGGTTAGTTGATCACAGAGTTGAGGATTCATTTCTGTGTTGTCTGTTTTATCTTTGGGTCTGTTTTTGTGCCAGTACCATACTGTCTTGATGATTACAGCTTTGTAATCATCAAGTCTGGCATTGTGATACTCTCAGCTTTGGTTTTCTTTTTGAACACTCCTCTGGCTATCTGGGGTGTCTTCTTGTTGTACAAATTTTAGGTTGTTCCAGCACCACGAATAAAGTTGATGGTATTTTGATAGGTATTGCACTGAATGTGTAGATTGGATTTGGTAGTAAAGACATTTTAACAATATTTGTTCTACCAATCCATGAGCATGGAATGTTTTTCTGTTTCTTGTGTCTTCTTCAATTTTTCTCATAAGTGTTCATTAGTTTCTGGAGTATAGATCCTTTGCCTCTTTGGTTAGGTTTATTCCTAAGTATCTTATGGTTTTTGGTGCAATTATAAATGGGATTGATTCCTTAATTTCTCTTTCTTTTGTCTCCTTGCTAGTGTATAGAAATGCAAGTGATTTCTGTGCATTGATTTTCTATCCGACCACTTTGCTGAATTCCTGTATGGGTTCTAGCGATTTTTAGGTGGAGTCTTTTGAGTTTTCCACTAAAGTATTATGTCATCTGTGAAGAGTGAGAGTTTGACTTCTTTGCCAGTTTTGGATGCCTTTTATTTCTTTTTGTTGTCTGATTGCTGAGGCTAGGGCTTCTAGTACTATGTTGAACAACAGTGGTGAAAGTGGACATCCCTCTCATTCATGTTCCTGACCTTAGAGGAGATGTTCTCAGTTTTTCCCCATTGAGAATGATATTTGCTGTAGGTTTTTTATAAATGGCTCTTATGATATTGAAATATATTCCTTCTATCCCTGCACTGTGGATAGCTATATTTTATCAGATGCTTTTTCTGCATCAATTGAGAGGATCATATAGTTCTTATCCTTTTATTTATTAATGTGATGTATCACGTTGATTGATTGATTTGCAAATGTTGAATCCCACTTGGAGCTTAGTATAAATCCCACTTGGTCACGGTAAATAATCCTTTTTTTTAAAGGCTTTTTTAAATTAACCTGAAAGAGAGAGAGAGAGCGCACACACGCATGCATAGAGGGCAAATGAGAGGGAGAAGCAAAGAGCCCAATGTGGGACTCCATCCCAGGACCCTAAGATTATGTCCTGAGCCAATAGCAGACGTTTAACTGACTGAGCCACCCAAGCACCCCAGTAATCCTTTTAATGGACTGTTGGATCATATTGGCTGGTATATTGGTGAGAATTTTGGCATTCTTGTTCATTAGGGATATTGGTCTGTAATTCTCCTTTTTGGTGGGGTCTTTGGTTTTGGGATCCAGGTAATGCTGGTCTCAAGAGAATAAGTTTGGAAGTTTTCCTTTTTTTTATTTCCCCCCTTCCTTTCTTTCCTTCTTTTTCTTTTTTTTTTTTTGAAACCGCTGAAGAATAGGTAGTAATTCTTCTTTAAATGTTTAGTAAAATTCCCCTGAGAAGTCATCTGGTCCTGGACTCCTGTTTGCTGGGAGTTTTTTGATTACTGTTTCAATTTCCTTGCTGCTTATGGAACCGTTCAGATTTTGTATTTCTTCCTGGTTCAGTTTTGGTAGTTTATATGTTTCTAGGAATGCATCCATTTCTTCCAGATTGCCTAATTTGTTGGCATATAGCTGCTTATAGTATGTTCTTAAAATTGTTTTTATTTCTTTTGTGCTGGTTGTTACAGCTCCTCTTTCATTCATCTCTTTGGGTCCTTTTCCTTTTATTTTTAATACATCTGGCTAGGGTATTTTCCATCTTATTAATTCTTTCAGTGTACTAGCTCCTACTTTTGCTGTTCTGTTCTAATGTTCTTTTGGTTCCTATTTCACTGATTTTTGCTCTAATCTTTATTATTTCACTTCCCCTACGGGTTTAAGCTTTATTTGCTGTTCTTTTACAGCTTGTTTATGTGTAAGGTTAGGTTGTGTATTATATTTGAGACTTTTCTTATATCTTGGGAAAAACCTGTGTTGGTATGTATTTCCCCCTTAGGACTGCATTTGCTGCATCCCTAAGGATCTGAACTGTTGTGTTTTCATTTTCATTTGTTTCCTTGAAATTTTAAAAAAATTCTTTAATTTCCTCTTTGACCCGTTCATTCTTTAGTAGGATGCTCTTTGAGCTCCAAGTATTTGTGTTCCTTCCAAATTTTCTGTTGTCATTGACTTCAGGTTTTAAAACATTGTGGTCTAAGAACATGCAGGGAATAATCCCAGTCTTTTGTTACCAGTTGAGACCTGATTTGTGACCTAGTAAGTGATCTATTATGGAGAATGTTCTGTGTGCACTTGAGAAGAATGTGTACTCTGTTGCTTTAGGGTGAAATGCTTTGAATATATTTGTGAAGTCCATCTGGCCATGTGTGTCATGCGAAGCCCTTGTTTCCTTGTTGATCTTGTGCTTAGATGATCTGTGCCTTGCTGTGAGTGGGCTGTTAAAGTTCCCAACTCTTTTTGTATTATTGTCAGTGTGTTTTTTAATTTTGTTATTAATTGGTTTATATAATTGACTGATCCCAAGTTAGGGCAAGAAATATTTATAGTTGTTAGATTTTCTTGTTGGATAGACTTTTTTCATGATATAGTGTCCTTCATCTCTTTTTACATTCTTTGGTTTAAAATCTAGTTTATCTGATATAAGAATTGCTACTCCAGCTTTCTTTTGATGTCCATTAGCATGATAAATGGTTCTCTACCCCCTTACTTTCAATCTGGGTGTCTTAGGGTCTAAAGTGAGTCTCTTGTAGATAGCTATTGATTAGTCTTGTGTTCTTACCCATTCTGATACCCTGTGTCTTTCCATTGGAGCATTCAGTCTATTTACAGTCAGAGTAATTATTAGAAGATATGACTGTAATGCCATTTTATTACCTGTTAAGTCCCTGGTTCTGTAGATTGTCTCTGTTCCTTCCTGGTCTTTGTTACCTTTTGGGATTCCTTTTTGCTCAGTTGGATCCCCTTTAATATTTCTTGCAGGGCTGAGTTAATGATCACATATTCTTTTAGCTTCTGATTGTACTGGGTGCTTTTTATCTTTCTATTTTGAATGACATCCTTGCTGGATAAAGTATTTGTGGCTGCATATTTTTCTTAATTAGTACCCTGAATATATCATGCCAGTCCTTTCTGGTTTGCCATGTCGTTGTGGACAGATCCCCTATCAACCTTATGTGTCTAATCTTGGAGGGTAAGGACCTCTTCACTCTAGCTGCTTTTAGGATTTTCTCTGTATCTCTGAAATTTGTAAGTTTCACTATGATATGTTAGTGTGTTGAGGTATTTTTGATTTTGAGGGGTGTTCTTTGTGCCTCCTGGACATGAATGCATGTTTCCTTCTCTGGATTAGGGAATTTATCAACTCTAATTTGTTCAAATAAACCTTCTGCCCCATCCTCTTTCCTCATTTTATGGGACCCCATTATTTAAATAATATTATAATTTATGGTATGATTGATTTCTCAAGGTTTCCCCTCATGATCCAGTAGTTACTTTGCTCTTTTTCTCAGCTTCCTTACATTTCATCGTTTTGTCTTCTATATCACTCTCTCTTCTGCTTTGATAACCCCAGCAGTTAGAGCCTCCATTTTTTGCTACCTCAGTAATAGCATTTTTAATTTCTGTCTGATTAGATTTTAGTTCTTGTATTTGTGCAATAAGGGATTCTCTAGTACCTTTATGTTTTTTTCAAACCCAGGTATTATCTTTATGATCGTTGTTTTGAATTCTAGTTTTAACATCTTACTTTTATCCATATTGAATCAATCTGTGCAGAGCATACTACCTCTAGTTTTTTCTTATGCTGTGAATTTCTCTTTCTAGTCGCTTAGTCCAGAAAAGAAAGGAGTAATGAAGGAGAAAGAAAAAAGAAAGAAAAAGAAAAAAGAGCAAAAACAGCAATAATAATATCAAGAATCACAACAATATCTTTAGGATGTATTCTGCTGTATGCTGTGTATTCTGTGCTGTTGTGTTTTTTCTGCTCTTTCCCACTGGTCCTTCCTCTGTAGAATTCCTCCTTGCTTGTAGTCGGGAGTGTTTGTTCTTTAAGTAGCTGTGCTTTTGATTTGTTTGTGAAGTTAATCTGGGAACTGATATTTCAAAGCTTTCTTTATAAATGTAGGGATTTGTGTTGGTTTTCTGAGGGAGAGGTCTGCTTTGCTGGTTCACAAGCTGACTTGCCATCATAAAGTTGCTCCTGTCAAAACAAACTGAGGGTTGCTGTGGGGGAGGAGGGTAGGGAGAGGGTGGTCGGGTTATGGACATTGTATGTGCTGTGAAGTGTGTAAACCTGATGATTCACAGACCTGTACTCCTTGGACTAATAATACATTGTATATTAATTAAAAAAAAAAAGGACGCTCCTGTCACTTGGGGTGGGAGGTTAGTGTAGGGGACTCAAACCTTCACTTGAGGAGTTCTGTTTCTCTCTATAATCTGTGCTCTGTGCTGGTGGGTGAGATGAGGGAGGGGTGTTGGAAGAAGTAGAATATGGTGTCACATCACCCTTCTGTCCCTGTGGAGCAGAACTCCTGGCAACCACTGCTCGGGAGGCCCTCTTGAGCAATCTCATGTGACCCAGGCCCTCATCAGTTCCCTGCCCTAACCTATTTGTGTCCAGGTTCTTGGCATGCCCAGAGCCTCAGATCTCCTGTTTTTTTACCTCTGGCCAGTGGCTGGGATTCAAAATTCCAAGTTTTAAAGGGCCAGGTATTATGTGTGCCCACTCCCATTCCCCCTGGTTGGGAGCCTTGTCCAGCACCATCCAGTCCCCTAAAAGCCATTGCACAGTATACCTCCAGAGGCTGGAGTTTATTGTGATGCCCAATGAGAATCCGGAGCCAAGTTATCACTCATCTGCACTCCACTCAGTCCACTACTCTTCTTTGTCCCAGGGAAGCCATCGCAGATGCTTGAATCTAGTGTGGCAGATAGCAAAATGTGGCCACCAGGTTACCTGCGATCATTAAAATCTCTGGGCTTTGCACTTTCAGTCCTAGAAAAGCTGCTGATCATTAGGCACACAGAGTAAGTATTTTGTGGCTCCCACCATAAAGTTAAACGTTTTTCTGCCATCTGCATGCCCCTCTGACCCCATTCGGGGTTCTACTCAGTGGCTCACTAGGTGTCCCTTTGTCACTGGAGAGGGCATATGTGCTCCTCCAAACGCTCTCCAGGAAGGGGAACAATCTCTCTCCCTGAACAACCCAGAAAATAAATACAAACAGGAAGAAGTTCGTATTTAATGTTTTACAAAGAAGTATGAATAGAATCTAATGTAAATTAATTATCAGATTTATTTACACCACTATCCAATTCTTCATGATAACTTTACTATTGAAACAAAAGAACGTAGATAGCAACTTAGTGATTGTGAAAGAGAAAAACAAACAAAACAATTTTCTACCTTGTTTATTCTACACCGTGCATAGCTGTGCTCACAGAAGAGGCTTCTTTCACCTCTTCACTGTGCAGGAATTTACTTGTGTATAAAATTGAACCTGCCTAGAGACTGAGGAAGAATAGAAGTGATGGGTTCATATCCTAGTGCATTGTTATACAGTTCAAATGGTGCATCTACAAGCTAATAATTTTTAGGAACTGCAAACAAGGCTTTCTCTTTGATGTTGAACTGAAAACAACTTATTATGTTGTTTACATTTTGTAACATGTGCAGGAATATATGGATACCAAGGAGGTTAAGAATTTTGTCTCTAGCAGTTACCAATGCAGTCATCAATGACCCAGTCTTGTAGGACTCCATCTTGATGACCCAGTTTCTCTTCATTAAGTGTTTCATACCTTCAGCTTCATCTTCTGGATTAACCACCAGGTAATTTGAAGAAAGTTGTCCACAGCTGTACCAGTAACCCATGCAGTAGCTGATGCTCATGTACAATTAGAACCCCTTCTACAGTCCTTCTCATTCCAATTTTATCAGATTCCTCCCTCATGTGCTGAAATCTGGCTGCAACAGAGCTGTCCTCATAGAGGCTCTCTTTTGTACCCAAGTATAGTTTGTAAGAGTACAGGTTAATGGTGCACTCCATAGTGAGGGGCTTGGTCTGTTGGATATGCTTCTTGCTGAACTGGTTGACATTCCCTACCCCATCCCCGCCAGGGTCAACTGCTTTATGAGCGATTGTGTGGCACCATGGACATGCTGGGGAGCTCGAGTACTGGTGGCAAAAGGAAGTGGGGCAGGCAGGGAGACATTCCCTGTGCTAGTAGCCATAATTTTGCATCCACGTTAGCAGATGGCACCTGCCATTATCATGAGAGTGCAAGAAGAGGCGAAAGCACACCTGTTACAGTATTTTAAAGTCTGGTTTGTCTGATATAAGTATTGCTGCTCTGGTATTCTTTTGACATTCATTTGCATGATAAAAGTTTCTCCATCCCCTTTTGTTCAATCTCACATGCCTTTAGGACTAAAATTGGTCTTTTGTTGGCAGCATATTGATAGGTCATTTTTTTTTTTTTTAAAGATTTTATTTATTGGGGTGCCTGGGTGGCTCAGTGGGTTAAGCCGCTGCCTTCGGCTCAGGTCATGATCTCAGGGTCCTGGGATCGAGTCCCGCATCGGGCTCTCTGCTCAGCGGGGAGCCTGCTTCCTTCTCTCTCTCTCTCTGCCTGCCTCTCAGTGTACTTGTAATTTCTCTCTGTCAAATAAATAAATAAAATCTTTAAAAAAAAAAAAGATTTTATTTATTTATTTGACAGAAAGAGATCGCAAGTAGGCAGAGAGGTAGGCAGAGAGAGAGAGAGAAGGAAGCAGGCTCCCTGTCAAGCAGAGAGCCCGATGTGGGGCTCGATCCCAGGACCCTGAGATCATGACCTGAGCCGAAGGCAGAGGCTTAACCCTCTGAGCCACGTAGGTGCCCGATAGGTCTTTTTTTTTTTTTTTTTTTTAATCCATTCTGTTACCCTGTGTCTTTTGATTGATTCAGTTCATTTGCATTCAGGTTAATTATTGATAGATATGTATGTAGTATTGTGTTATTAGTTATATTGTTTCTGGAGATTTTTTCTGATCCTTTCTTGTCTTTGTCACTTTGAAGAGAGTTCCTCTTTAATATTTCTTGTAAGGGTGATTTAGTGATCATGAACTCCATTAGTTTTTGTTTGTTGGGAAACTATTTCTCTTTTTGAGGTCAAAGTCACTTGAATTATGGGATTTTAGTGCTTGATGGAATGTTTGAGGTCATGCTGTTAAATGCCTGCATTTTACATGTGAGGATATGGAGATTCAAATATTTCATTCCTTGGACATTTTAATAGCTATTTACCAGCCATTATTCTTAGAATTATAAAATCTATGGTGGAAGAGGTCCTTAAAAAGATGTCTAGTATAACAGCCAATCACTTGTTCAGGTGTTAAGTAATTTGCTCCAGTATATACTAGATAAGACCTTTGTCTCAAACTTTCACTTCTCTTTGTTTATACTGGGCTCTTTCAATTCTATTATTTCTTTTTGTGATAGGGTACCAGGGACTTAATTTGCTTTATGGCCACTTTTGCCATTATCTCTCAAGGATTTAGGAACTTTTTGAAGACAGTGACCACAAGTCACCTTAGTATTTCACTTGTTTTGTTTCTTTAATAGTATTAATACTGTTATAGTCCACTAAATGGTCAGAGTGCCAGAACCTACTTCAGGGTTATATGTTGTGTTTGTATGTATATGCTCACATGTACATATTAAAATTCTAATATATTTTTGTTTTCTGTTCCCTATTTTTTTGGTACCTGGAGGGTACAATTTATTTTTCCAGTGCAACTCTGATTTCTTTTGCCGTTTTGTTAGAATTCTTAACATTCCCCTTTTACACTCTGGCTGTTTCTTCAAACATAGCTCCTCAGGTTTGGATGTATATTCTATGTTACTTCCTAATATTTAAACGTGAAAATTCTTCCTCTTTTTTTTAATTTAAGGTTTTATTTATGTATTTGTCAGAGAGAGAGGGAGAGAGGAAGTGAGCATGCACAAGCTGGGGGAGCTGCAGGCAGAGGGAGAAGCAGGCTCCCCACTGAGCAGGCAGATTGACTCAGGGCTCTATCCCAGAAACCTGGAATTGTGACCTGAGCTGAAGGCAGACGCTTAACCTACTGAGCCACTCAGGCATCCCCCCAAAATTATTCTTAAATCCAAACTTTGTTTTACCTAATTAGTCATTCTTCACCTCTTCTTTATAATAGTCTCATTTGTGGCTTCTGTTTTGAACTGTGATGTACACCTCCTCTTACCAAGTTTACTGTCTCTCTTGTGAGGAGTTAAGAGTTTTAGCCAGTAGCCCAGCTAAAGGTATTACTCCATGTAAGATCACTTTCACCTCTGACACCAACTTCAGTCTCCCACAGTCCTCAAAGCCAACCTCAAGCTTAATAATTCACTATAAAAAGACTCACAGAACTTGCTGGGAGCTATTATACCCATGGTTACAGTTTATTATAAGGAAAGGATAGAGATTAAAATAAGTCAAGGAAAGAAGCACGTAGTGCAGAATCCAGTAAAGGTCTCAGACATTGGAACTTTTCTGTTTTCTCTGGAGTCAGAATGGTTAATTTTCTGGTATGTACAGTGTCAATATCAAGGAAGCTCACCTGAGCCTTGGTGTTTCTATTGGGGGCTTTGATGTTGAGTGATTATTTGTGTCCCACCCCATTTATTGGTGAAACCTCATCCCCAATATGTTAGTGTTTGGACATGATACCTTTTGGAAGTGTTTAGGTTATGAGGATGGAGCTCTCATGAATGTCATTAGTGCATTTATCAAAGAAATTTGAGAGACATCCCTAATCCCTTCTGCCTTCTAAGGTTGTAGTCAGAAGATAGTATCAATTATGAAGTGAGCCTTCATTAGATATCACCAGCACCTGACACTGAATCTGTTGCTGCCTTGATCTTGGACCTTCTGTCCTCCAGAATTATGAGAAATAAGTATTTTGTTGTTTATAAGGCATGTAGTTTATGGTATTTTGTTAGAGCAGCCTGAATAGACTAAGACACCGTTTTGTGGGCATGGTTGATTGCCCACATAGCTGATCTCCATCTTTCATTTTTGCTCCTTCCATGTGTGACCCAGAGCCCCCATTATAATTCACATTGTCTTTTTGGTGTCACGAGTCCCCATGCTAACACTATAGGGTATGGCTAGCCCCCACCCTAAATCACACTGTTAGTCCAGTGTAACTGAGGTCATCAGGCAAAGAAAGATACCCTATCAGCCATGATATTTCAGGGTTTTAGGGATTATTTCCCAGAAGCGAACAACAAAGGCCAGACCTCATTTTGAGTAAGGTCAAATTCTTTATTATACATTTGCCTTCTCAGTTGTTTCCTAAGAAGTCTGTTACTCGTGGTTGTCTTTCTTTTCACACTTTGAGAGCCCACATTTTAACAAACAGAAATCCTCTTTTTCAATTCACAAATGTGTCTCACTAATGGACATTCAGTGTCCCCATTTTGAAATATGTGATTCCTGTCCTAACGCTTAAGGCTTGAATGAGAGAAGTTAAAGGATTTTTAGAATTAATCTTTCTATCCTTGATACTGCCTTATACTCAACATATCCATTGATCATACTTATTTCTTGAGGACAGGGTTCATGATCTCTGTGTCTTCTGTGCTTAAACTATTATAAATTCCAGTTTGTTGAATTTAGTTTTCAATAATAATAAAAATATTTGAAATTCCATTTGCTTTTAACCACCAGAACAGCTGTATTTAGTTGTGCAGGTTGAGACCTGCAGTGCCCTTATCGACCCCATTCATAATTACGTCCTGAAAAATGTGTAATTTATTATGTTATTCTTCCAGCAGATGGTAATAAATAATAAATAAAAAATATCTTTCCTAACAAAATATATTATGATAGTTTTCTAGTAGTTGGAAGTATAGTGACTTGAGTAGGAGGATCTTTTTCTCATTTGCAGAAAGATGTGGCCCTATTAAGACTATGGTCCTTCGGCTTAGACTAGCCTAGATTTTTTTTTTTTTTTTTAAAGATTTATTTGAGAGACAGTGAGAAAGAGCCTGAGAGGCGAGAAGGTCAGAGGGAGAAGCAGACTCCCCGTGGAGCTGGGAGCTCGATGCGGAACTCGATCCTGGGGCTCTGGGATCGTGACCTGAGCTGAAGGCAGTTGCTTAACCAACTGAGCCACCCAGGTGCCCCAAGACTAGCCTAGATTTTTATCCTGGCTTTGTCATTTATAGATGTATGATTTTAGATAATCTCTTCAACACTTAGTTTTATCTATAACAAAGGATTGGTACTATTCATTTCAGTCTGCTTTATCATCTAGAATCTTTATGAGGTTATACATAAGACATTTGCTATTAGTGTCTGGTACCTACTAAATCGTCTTAGTCTATTAAGGCTGCCTGTAAAAAATACCATAGGCTGAGTGTCTATAAACAACACATTTATTTCAGTTCTGGAGCCTGGGAAGTTCAGGATGAAGGCAATGGCACATTGTGTTTGGTGAAGGCCTGTTTCCGAGTTCATAGGCAGCCACACATAGTGGAATAAACAGAAGAAGGGATCTCTCTGGGTCCTGTTTATTAAGGGTATTAATCCCATTCATGAGGCCTCCATTCTCATCACTAAATCACCTCCCAAAGTCCTTATCTTCAAACATTACCACAGTAGGGGTTAGGTTTCAACATATAAATTATTGGGGGGATATAAACATTCAGGCTAACTAAATAATTGTGCCTGTCTTCATTGGAGCTTTTCCTTTAGTAGTGTGTGATTACAGAATTATGTGTGAGGTACTTTAAATTAGGTAAAAGTCTGTTTTATTTTATTCAGACTTCCTATTTTAAAAAGTAAGAAAGTTAGTATAAACCATATGGCAGAGATTCTGCTAGTGGACTTTGAGGGAATGAGGAACAGAGACTTGAATTGAGAGCCTTTCCAGGGATTTTGATGATATCCTATCTTTGTATAAGCTCAAGCCTATCAAAGTCTAAGTGTATAGGTTGCTGTGCCTCAACTTGCTAACAGTGAGGAGGCAGGGAATCCTGCTTTTGATTGGGGAGTGGTTAATAAAATAAAACTGGACCCAGACTGTCATACATTAGCAGTTGTCATTATTTTTGTCTTTTAAACCCTTGGATTAAGGGTGCCTGGGTGGGTTAGTCCATTAAACATCTGCCTTTGACTCTGTTCATAATCCTGTCCTGGGATTGAACCCCACGTCAGGCTCCCTGCTCAGCCCGAGAGTTTGCTTCTCCTTCTCCTTCTCCCTATGCCCCTCCCTGCCTCAAATAAATAAATAAAATCTTTAAAAAAAATCCTTGGATAAAGAGTCATATCAAGTGTGTAAGGGATTGGGAAGGGAGAGGATGATGTAGGCAGCCTGGCATGGGAAATTGGTGTTTCTAGCATAGGAATTTTTCATTTCAGAAAAAAAAAAAAAAAGTTTCAGACAAATGGTGTTCTGATCTGGTATACAGTGTGAATGGAAAATAAGTCTGCATTGCATTTCTTTTCAAATGTTGAAAATAAAACACATCACCGTATTTCCAACATTGTTAACATTAAGAAGTTCCAGATCAGGCAAATGAAAACAAGAGTGCCAGATTGCCAGATGTTAGAGTTCTAGATTCAAAGTTTTTTAGAATACCAATGGTAAATTAGTCTGGGTTGTTTAATTAGTTTGGATGTTTTAAAATACCAAAAGCAGGTAATTATTTTACCATGAGTCCAAGCATAAGTGGCATATTTCTGACATTTACAATTTAGGCCATAGTAATCTTTAATTTGAAAATATATGAAGGCTATACAAAATACGGCAATTAGGTCTTTGCTTTATTTCCTCTGATGACAAAATAAGAAATGAATTTAAACTGGTACCTGATTCCAGGCTTTTTTGACTGAACATTTAAAAACCATTGGAATGGTTATGGGTTCTTTCCTGAAAGTCGTCTAAGAATGGAAAAGATAATCAAGGTTTTAGTACAGACATGGACATCCTTAAATGGAGCAATGATTGAGGTAACCTCTAGACTTATTTAGCATGCATTGCAAGTATATATTCTGCAAATAATGGATAAACCAGCTCGTTGTAGAAGCTAGTTCTTTTAGAACTTGTCACATATAGAACATAAATTATAAATGAAGTCCTGGTTTTAGGTAGATAGAAGATATTAACCTAACATAACACATGAAAATAACATTTTGAGTGTTGACAATAAAAGTTCGATAGGAAGTAGTATGTAACTAATTCCCAAAGGAATAATTTCAAGGAGGATCACTGAGGGCTATAAGGTTCCTGAAGATTCCTGAAGAAAGTAATCCTTGAGTGAGGTTTTGAGGGGCCCATCTGGTCAGACTGAAGATATTGAAAAGACAGGCTGGCAGGAAACAATGTATGGACAAAGTTATTATGAACCTTACAGTCAGTTTTCAAAAATTTCACTGTGCCTTGTGAACATTCATTTTACTTATAGACTTTTTTTCCCTCAGCTTGTTCTAATACTTTTCTTATTCACTTATATCTTCATATCAGGAGAGTGGGGCTTTCTTAATTGGTATTGAAGACCTGCAATTGCCTGACCAGCCTAGGAGAAAAATAAGGCAAGTGTATTAGTCGCAGGGCTGTAGCTTATGGAATAGTGATGTTGACTGTAGAAATAGACTGGCCTATTCCACTGAGTTTTTCATTTTAATTCCTTTATCTTAAACTTTGAGAGGCCACAGAGTTCTAATCAGGAAGCTTCTTTTTCTTTTATGGTTTGAGATATTGAAGTAAGTCATTGGATTAAAGCAGTGTTTTTGTGAATCACAGCATGTGAAAATAAAGCATCCTATAAAAAGGATCCTTATAAAAAGCACATTCCCATTTTAACTTGTGAATATTAATTACCTATTCTACCTTCTGTAATTGTACTCGTACTATTATGACCTACGATTGTTATTAGTAGCAATTTAGTCTTCATAATAGTCTTGAGGTTAATATGTTATCTCCATTTTACAGATGCAGAAACTGTGTCTTGAGAAGATAAATAATCTGACCCAGTGTTAATGTGACCAACAAGTAGCACAGTGCATTGACAGCATTCTGACAGCACAGCCTAAACATGTGGTCTATAAAGACTTATGTGCTGCTTGTGAAATTGCCTTGTTTCTGTGCTCTGGGAGGGTAATAAATCAGGATATTTGGAACTAGGACTGATACTGTTTCTGTGCTCTGGGAGGGTAATAAATCAGGATATTTGGAACTAGGACTACCATGGAAAATCTAGGACCTGTTGATAGCTATCACCAAAGTACATTTTTTCCTTCATGTGAGTCAAAACCAGCTTTCACCAGGAAACATTCTCTCATTAATTTGTTTTTGAGTCTGTCAGCCCAGTCTCAGCCTCCTTTTTCCTCCACTCTAATGCATATTCTTAGAACCTATGGTCATTGAAGGGGGAAAACTTTTTTAGCTGTATACCTTCAGAATGCTCAGTGAATCACTTCAGTTTGGGAGAAACATAAACTGAGTGCTATAGTTCAACTCATTAGCTAGTGAGTTGAAGTCTAGCTTAAACTGGACAAAGTTACAAAAGAGTGATGGGTAGACTTGCAGCTCACAGCAGCTGGGCACCTGGGTTGCTCAAATAATCTAGCCTATAACCTGGAGCACAGCTTGTACCTCTGCTCACTTTCTCAGGTTTCTTCATATGGTATAGGACAAGGCTGCTGACTGCTTTGGGGTCACATCCTTGACCAAGTTGCGAAGAAGAGAATCTTTCCAGTAGCTTCAATTAGAAAAAGTCCTGGAGAGGCCCTCTGACTGATTCAGCTTGTGTCCTGTGGCATCCATGAATCAGTCAGTCACTGGCCCGAGGCTGATGTCTTGTGACTGACTGTGGCCAGGTGGGATGCCTAAAACTTTGGTAATGGGGGTGTGTTTTGTCACTATAAAATTAAAAAAAAAAAAAAAAAAGATGGCTGGGTGAGAAGGCCAATGAAACTGCCATTGTAAGTGCCTTCTCTGTGGCTGAGTAAAAACTGGACAGAGATATATACATGATACCAACAGTGTAAAGGGAGCTGTGTTACATTTGATGGATAAAGTTGAAATGTAGTATACTGAATTTCCCCTTAAACTTATGCCTACTGTCTGATTTACTTTAGATATCATTAGCATCTGTGAACCATTGATGATTAGTATGATAAGTAATTTACATATTCATTCAGTAATCATTTTAATGAGCACCTCTGTGGGGGGAGCATTGTGCACTGAGGTGATGAGATGATTAGGGATATGTCTCCTTCTGCTATTGTTCTAACAGAAGGAGTAGAATATACTGGAGACATGATGGTTTCACACAAAGAGGTATGTATGGAGGTATTGGGGGGATATTTCAGAGAATAGAAGAGCATTGATCTGTAGCAGAGTAGGAGATACTGAAGGGAGTGGAGAGGCGATTTCCAGCAAAGAGTGCCATTGATACAGTTATGGTGGTAGAAATGTGCAGGGTCTGTTGAATGTGAAGGAGAACATGGGGGAGTGGAGGGGAAGGCTGCAAAGTAAGGTGGAAGTCCATGCTAACCAGAATCTAAACTTGGGCTCAGGCTTTCATGTTATCAGATTTATGGGAGAGTTTCTCTCACCACAGCCTGAGCCACTGGAGAGCAGGGTCTTTCTTGCTCATCTTGTATCCCTGAAGCCTAGCAGAGTGTCTGCATGCCCTGGGCACTCAATAAATGTTGACTGAAGAAAAGAACATCATATTTCTGTCATTTATATTGATTAGAGGGTTCCAGTCCCTAAAGAATCTGAAAAAGCAAAGCAAAAATCTGGAGAAGCAAAGGACCAGTCAAATGTAACCAAAGCAGTGAGTGACAGGCCTGAGAAATGTTCTGTTATCTGAGGGAAGGAAAGACCTCTGAAGAAACAAATGGACAAATATTTGATAGAATGAGCTCTGAGCATCATAGTGCTTCCTCACCAGCTTGATTGAAACGTTAAATCTGAGGAACAGTCAAGTTCCTCAGACTTGAGGGTCCCTGAGTCCGTATCTCTTCTTAATGTAGGTAAATTCCTAGGTGCAAAACATTTATATTCTTCAAGTATATGGCTTGAGCCATTGGGGTTTATTCAGATACTCAAGAAAACTCCCCTTTGCATTCAGTTAGACATCTAATTTATTCCCCGAATTTATTAAATGATACCCCAAACAAATACTATTGAGAAACTTTCCAGGGGGAGCAGCAGCCCAAAGTTGTATGGTAGCATGCATTTCCTTTTTCAGGGAGTAAATTTTCAAAATGAATAAATAAAATTCATAATCATGGTGTACCTAAAGAAATGAAAAATGGCGCAGAGCAGTGATAAGAAGAAAAAGTGGTCTCTGAGGGGCTGGATGGTAATGCAATGGAGCAATGAAATACCTTTTATATTTTAACCACTTCAATTGCTTCCTTTTAAAGTTCTGCTCAAAGTATAGTCGATCTTCATCATTCAGTTTCTGTGTTTACAAATTCTCCTCTTTGCCCAAATTTATTTGTAATCCCCAAATCAATCCTGGTGGTGCTTTCAGAGTAATTTGTGGGCATGTGTAGAGCAGAAAAAAATTTGAGTCACTTGACGTTTAAGTAATCAGCTGAGGTCGAACAAGGGCCTGTTCTGCCTGCTTATTTCAGCTCTTATACTGTAAACAGGTGTGTCCTTTCTTGGTCTACTTAATGCCCTGTTTTTCACAGTTTTGTGCTTTGTGTGATTTCACTGTGTCAAGGTGCCCCTGACTGTAGTACTGAAGTGCTATCTAGTTGTCCCTAAGTGCAGAACAGCTGTGATGCACCTTATAGAGAAAATTTGTGTTAGATCAGCTTTCTTCAGGTATGAGTTACAGTGCTGTTGGCTCTGAGTTCAATGTTAAAGAATAAACTATTAAGGTGCTTTTAAGCAGAAGCACACATAAAATAAGGTTGTATACTGACAGGAATCAACCCTGTATTTCCCTTAGGAATAGTGGTTCAGTATTTGCTAATTCATTGTGGTGACTTTATCGAATGATAACTACTACAAAAATGAGAATTGACTATATTTCTCTTCTTTTTGCTGGGATCATCCTGGGCTTATGTAGTTGTATTTTGCGTTTTTTCTCTCTTTTTTGGGTAACTTTTATTTTGACAGAATTTCAAACTTACAGAAAAGTTGTAATAATAGTGTAATGAAGTTTCTTATGGTGGAACTGTGAATAGGTTAAGTAGTGTTCTCTGTAAACTCCTGTTGACCTGGAACTCCAGAATGTAGCTTTATTTGGAGATAAGACCTTTGCACATGTAGTTAGTTAAGATGAATAATAATAGTGCCTATATGGCATTAGGGTTGGGCCCTAAATCCAATGACTTGTGAGAAGAGGAGATAACACAGAGAGATATGTAGGCAAGGTGGCCACGAAATGACAGAGGCAGAGACGAAATGACAGAGGCAGAGACGGGAATGATGAAGCCACAATCCAAGGAAGGCAAGGATTGCTGGGAGAAAAAGGCCAGGAAAGATTCTTCCTTGCAAACTTCATTTCTAACACCTTCATTTTGGGCTTCTTGGCTCCAGAATTATGAGAATAATTTTGTGGGGTTTTTTTGTTTGTTTGTTTGTTTATAATTTTGTTGTTTTAAAGCACTGAGTTTGTGGTCATTTGTTACAGCAACCCTAGGGAACTAATACAACCCTTAACTCCATTTCACTAGTTTATTATTTTTTGCCTCTCTCTCTGTCTTTTCCTCATCCCCCCCACTTCCTCTTTCTCTCTCTATGCATGTGTGTATCAATTTTTTTCTATACCTCTACCCCTAAATATTTATTTTGTAGACTGAGGATATTCTCTTACATAAGCATAGTATAATTACAAAAATAGAAAATTAAAAACTGATACAATATTATTATCTAGTCAACAGTTCATATTCAGATTTTATCAGTTGCCTAATAATGACATTTTTTCTCTGGTCCAAGATCCCATCCAGGATCGTATATTTCCTTTCCTTTCCATGCCTCTTTAATCTTCTGTTAATCTGAAATAGTTCTTTAGACTTTCTTTGTATTTCTTGACCTTGTCATTGTTGAGGTGTACAGTCCAGTTATTTTGGTCTTGTCTGATATTTTCCCCAGTTTAGATTTAGGTTATGCCTTTCTGGTAGGAATACCACGGGAATCTTGTGTTCTTCTCAGAGCCTCCTATCAAGAGGCACTTGATGCTGATTACTTGATTAAGGTGGTATCTGCAGGTTTCCCAACTTTAAAGTTACTGTTTCTCCCTTTGAAATTAGTAAGTAATTTGTGGGACGATGCTTAATGGGCATGTAAATATCCCCTGTATCATTAAACTGTCACCTAATAGGTTCAGCTTTCATTAATGGTTTTCCAATCCACTGTTTATATCAATGTAGACCCATATTTCTTTTTTTATTCAATAGGTTATAATCCTTTACTGTCATTATTTATTTGATGCAGGAATGTTCCACAGTTGGCCAGTGAGAGGCCATTCACCTATGCTCATGTGTCCTTATGACATGTTCTCATTCTTTGAGTGCTTTCTTACTCTCTGGTTCAAGATATTTCAGGGTCAATCATCTTGTACTTCCCTATTCCATCCCCCATGTCACCCATTTCTTTACATACCTGACGCGGGCTGATTTAATGCATTCAAAAGTATTCTGGAGTTAAGGAAAAACAAAATGGCTCAAGAGACCAAATGTTATCTTCCTCTTTATTTTCTGTTCTAGTTAATGAAGCGAGTTTCTTCAGAGCTGCCAGGGGAAACTGCCACTAGTGGAGGGTAAATACCCTCTATCTTGAGGATAGATGCTTCTTCCTTTTGTAGTTCTGCCCCACCAGACGAGTTTCTACATAAAGAGGAATATCCGTAGGGGTCTTACATATTAAAATGCCATCAATGTTATGGCTGAATTTGTTTTTATGAATTTGTTCCCTCTTCCTCGGTACAGAAATTTTAATGGTATGTTGTAATCTTAATTCTTTTTTTTTTTTTAAACCACAATGGTATTGATTAGGGTTTTTTTGTGTTATTAGATGATCAACTCATAGTAGTTAACCTTAATTTGATTTGTATTGCAAATTTAAAAGATTTTCCTTAAATAAAATGCAAATTTAAAATCTTATAAAATGAGTACATGTCTGTTGTAGACATTTGTAAAAAAATAAAAATAAAAAAAGGAAAACTCACACAAAAACATTTAGGGAAATAAATCAGTGTTAGCACTGTTGCTAGATAAAACTTCACTCATTTTCTTCCCTTGAGTATCTTAACACACTTTTCTGTTTTTTTCTCATGTAAAGTTGCTATCAATATTCTATGATAAGGTAATTTTTATTCACTTGTAAATCATTTATTCCTTTTCCTAGATGTTCAAAGTGTTTGTTTAAAAGCCTGTTTTCTAGGATATATCTTGGTTTTGTTTGCTTCTGGGCTGATATTACCAGGTATGTGGTATGCTTCAATATGTAGTTTCCTTTTTTCTTTTTCTTTCTTTCTTTCTTTTTTTTTTTTTTTTTAAGATTTCAGGAAAGTTTCTCTGGAATTGAAGTTTTTGATATTTTTTCTGTCCCATTATCTTGGTTTTCTTCTTCTTCAGGGATTGCTACTATCTGTATGTTGGATCACAAGAGAGACTTGATTGATCACTCTGTTTCTCTTGAATACTTTAAAATGCACTTTAAATTTTCCTCCTTATTACTTTCTTAAGATATTATCTGTGATAACTATGTGCTCTTGGATTCCTTCTAGTTTAGTCTTTTTTTCCTGAGCTGATTTTTTTTTCATGTTGAAAGAATATTTTATTTTTTGTTTCAAGTTTTATTTAAATTCCAGCTAGTTAACATTCAGTGTAATATTTTCAGGAGTAGAATTTAGTGATTTGTCACTTATGTACAATACCGAGTGTTCATCACAAGTGTCCTTAATCTCCATCACCCATTTAACCCTTCCCCCCACCTACCTCCTCTCTAGAAACCCTCAGTTTGTTCTCTTTAGTGAAGAGTCTGTTTTATGGTTTGCATCTCTCTTTTTCTCCTCCCACTATGTTCATCTTTTTTTTTTTTCTTTTTTAATTCCACATGAGTGAAATCATATGGTATTTGTCTTTTTCTGAGTGGCTTATTTCACTTAGCATAACAATTACTCTGGCTCTATCCATGTTGTTGTAAATGGCAAGATTTCATTCTTTTTGATGGCTGAGTAACATTCCATTGTGTGTGTGTGTGTGTATTCATTCCATTGTATGTACATTGTATATATATGTTTATATACCACATCTTCTTTTTCCATTCATCTGTGGAGGGACATTTGGGCTCTTTCCCTCAGGTGATTTTTTAACTTTATTCTACTGCTTAAGTTTTGTTACTTCATTTCTGACTTTTGTCAGAAATGTGTTGTCTTATATTGAAATAGTAGGTTACACTTTTTCTGTTCTCTCAGCATGTCTTTAGTGTGCTTTCTTTGTGTGTTGGTATGTTATTCTGCTCCATTCTGTTTTTTCTAATTATAACTTTGTATTGGATTTGTATTGGATTTAACCTTGATCCCTGTCTATTGTCTATTTTTATGTTATAGTATCTGTGAATTTTTAGAAGAAGGCAGAATTCAAAAGAGCTTTTATAATTTCTGTTCTTTTCTTGTAGTTTGCAAAAATATTGCCACTTGTTTATTTAAATATCTTCTGGTTCAGTTCCCTTCCTACGCTCCATCTGAACCTTTTCTTTTCTTTATCTTTACCATCCCTGTGCTGCTGAGCAGATTTCACTTCCAGCAATTTCTTTGCAGTGTGACATCTGGTCCAAGAAGGTAGTCCTGGCTGACAAGTGCTAAGTGTCTTAAACTGCTCCTACTCCTTTGGATGTCCTTGGGACCTGTTTCAGGTACCATTTCATCCTCAGATTGCCTACTTCATATGAACACCACATGTGTATGTACTAAGATCCTCCTTTGTTCCTTCACTTCTCAGCTTTGCTTTCAGATAGAATCATATGCAGGACCTTTGGAGGGTTGAATATATTTGTCCTTACCTCTTTGTATTTTCGAATTTGTTCTCTGTGCAGTTTGTATGCTTTCTTGTTACTTTTTTTTTTACATGGGGATTCAGAGACATTCAAAAGCTATGCCTTCACCATTGCCATTCCTGGGTTCCCATAGTGTTAATTACTAATGTATTTTTAATTAAGTTGGTTTGATTTTTGTTTGTTTGTTTGTTTTATTTTGTTTTTCTTTAAAAACCATCTCCACAGAGAAAAAGAAATTGGGATACAGAATATCTATCCTTTCCAAGAGGGAGTCCACTAAAGTTCCGAAGAACAGGTCTCAGGACAGTGGGAGCAGCTGCTTCCCTCTCTGAAGCATGGCTCAGATGTGGAGAAGGATTTCAGGACACTTCTGGGACTCTGGTAAAGTAATTAAAAATGGTTTTCCTTGAATGCCCATGGATACTTAGATTCCTGAGTATTTATGCCACTGTAATTATATTTCTTTGGAATTCCTTTCCTTATTTCAGGACACAGTAATTGGTCCCGTCTTCTTGTTTTTGTTTTTGTTAAACCAGAGAGAGAGAGAGAGAGAGAGCTCAAACAATCAGGGGAAGTGACGACAGGCAGAGGGAGAACCAGGGTCCCTGATGAGCAAAGAGCCCAGTGTGGGACTGGATCCCAGGACCTTAGGATCATGACCTGAGCTGAAAAGACAGACACATAACCCGCTCACCCACCCAGTTGTTCCCTTACAGTTTTGAATTTCTTTAGTAATTTTGGCAGGTTAGTAATCACATCTTCATGCCAGGCCCAGCCTTTGTACTTCTTTGTAATGAAATCTTTGGGCATCCTACTCTTGATGAGAAGTATATTTATGAAATGCTTGTATACTCAGGATCTGTTGCCAACAAGATACTCTGGTTAATTTTTGTATGTATGCTGATTTTGAAATGCTTACAGATATGTACAAAATGGAATACTATTATAAATTCTTAATGGTTAGTTCTTTGTTTAGATTCTGATAAAATATAAAAATATATTTATGTATGAGGAATATGTGCTTTGGGAATACTTATTGGTTAATATCAATAAAAGAGGCATATTTTAAGGAGGGTATTGTTTAAGGCTTGGAGTATTTAAAAAAATATTTTTGGTTTTATCCCTTGTCACGTAAATTACTACATTATCATCATTATTATATTATTGTCATCTTCTTACAGTCATTAGCAGCTGAAAAGAAGATCATTACAGAAAAGAACCTCAAATTACCCCCTAGACCCAAGAAAGGTAATATTTTGTTGGTTTCTTGACAGAAAAGGCATAAGGCTATTATATCCTTCTTTGATTTATTTCCATAGTTTGGATAGACTGTATATTTATGGTTTAAAAACATCAAAATGTAAAAAGGTAATTTTTGAGAAATCTCTGATCTTTGTCACCATCTACCCCATTTTTTCCTTGCCTCCCGTAGATAATAAAATTTTTTACGTATCCTTCCTGGTTTATTCTTATCAGCAGAGCTCAGTAGGTTAGCTTAGGCTCCCAGGATTTTAAAAAATTCTAATTTGGGAAATATGGTTCTGAACTATGATAAAAGGATTATCATATTTCAGGCAGTGAAATTCTTACTTGGTGAATCAGTTAGGGAAAGCTTTCAGTATAGATAGTAGGAAACTTTCAGAGTGTTTGAAGAAATAGGGTTGAATTTATCTCCTGCAACAAGAAGTTTAGGGAGTCAGACCTGTTTTGAGTTCTGCAGCCTTAGTGTGGAGTTTATTCTTGTGGTCACGAGGTGGAAGCTAAGTTCTCTGGGCCTAGTTCTCAGGAGGGCTGTAAGTTGTGAGGATTTTCTCCAAGTGTACTTTTCTTTTGGGAAGGGATTCCCTCCCCAGGACCTCTACCATTGGCCAGAACCTGTTATATAGGGTCACTCTACAAAAGGGACTTCAGTGAAATTAAAGATTTTTAAATATCTATATTGCTTCTTAAATAAAATTAGGTTTCTGTTAGTAAGGAAGAAATACTAGGGGGACTGCTGGTTCTGCTGCCACACTTAGTGGGTAGGCAGGGAAAGTCCATGCTTGAGACCTTAAGAGATCTCTTTTGGCTCCCTGGGGTCCTGACTGTGTAATCTTGGGAAAGAAGGTAAACACACTAAGCCTCTGTTTCTCCATCTGGGAAATGCATAAAAGAATGTCGAACTTATTAGGTTATTGTAAACCAAAAAAAGTAATAAAATGTCTATTTCAAAGGCTTGCACTTAGTAGTTGTTTAATTGATGGCAGTAATTGCCATGTCAAAAAGATGGCAAAAAGAGCTGTGTGAAAGCCTGCTAAAAATTATGCATACTGAGCAAACTTTCTGTGAATAAGAGCAATACAGTTATTTCACTAATATTTAGGGGGTTCTTTTTATGAAAAATAAAAATGAAAATAAGATTTCGCCAATTCATAAATTCATAAAACACTGTAATAAACTGGTACATGTCCTTTGTAATTCCATAATCTTTTTTAAAAATTAACATATAATGTATTATTTGCCGCAGGGGTACAGGACTGTGACTCATCAGACATACACATTTCACAGTACTCACCATAGCACATACCCTCCCCAATGTCCATAACCCAACCACCATATCCCTACCTCCCCACACCCCTGGCAACCCTCACTTGGTTTTGAGAGATTAAGAGTCTCTTATGGTTTGTCTCGCTCCTGATCTCATCTTGTTTCATTTTTCCCTCCCTACTCCCCACAATCCCCCACCTTGCCTCTTAAATTCCTCATAACAGAAAGATCATATGATAATTGTCTTTCACTCATTGACTTACTTTGCTTAGCATTATACCCTCTAGTTCCATCCAATCTTGCAAATGGCAAGATTTCATTTCTTTTGATGGCTGCGTAGTATTCCTGTGTGTGTGTGTGTGTGTGTGTGTGTGTGTGTATACACGTACATACCAATTCTTTATCCATTCATCTGTTGATGGACATCTAGGATCTTTCCATGGTTTGACTATTACGGACATTGCTGCTGTAAACATTCGAGTGCACGTGCCCCTTCGGATCCCTGCATTTGTATCTTTAGGGTAAATACCCCATAGTGCGATGCTGGGTCATAGGGTAGCTCTATTTTCAACTTTCTGAATGCTTTCCAGAGTAGCTGCACAAGCTTGCATTCCCACTAACAGGGGAGGAGGGTTCCCCTTTCTCTGCATCCTCATCAACATCTGTTGTTTCCAGCCTTGTTAATTTTAACCATTCTGTCTGGTGTGTGGTGGTATCTCACTGTGGTTTTGATTTATATTTCCCTGATGCTGAGTGATGTTGAGCACTTTTTCATGTGTCTGTTGGCCATCTGGATGTCGTCTTTGCCGAAATGTCTCTTCATGTCTTCCACCCACTTTCTTTCTTTCTTTCTTTCTTTCTTTCTTTTTCAAGATTTTATTTATTTATTTGAGAGAGAGACAGTAAGAGAGAGCACGACAGGGGAGAAGGTCAGAGGGAGAAGCAGATTCCCTGTGGAACTGGAAGCCCAATGCGGGACTCAATGCTGGGACTCTGGGATCAAGACCTGACCTGAAGACAGTTGCTCAACCAATTGAGCCACACAGGAGCCCTTCTACCCATTTCTAGATTGGATTATTTGTTCCTTGTGTGTTGAGTTTGATAAGTTCTTGATAGACTTTAGATACTAGCCCTTTATCTGATATGTCATGTGTGAATATCTTTTCCCATTCTGTCAGTTGTTTTGGTTTTATTGATTGTTTGTTTTGCTGTGCAAAAGCTTTTGAACTTGATGAAGTCCCAATAGTTCATTTTTGCCCTTGCTTCCCTTGCCTTTGGCGAAGTTTCCAGGAAGAAGTTGTTGTGGCTGAGGTCGAGGAGGTTGCTGCCTGTGTTCTCCTCAAGGATTGGTGGATTCCTGTCTCACATTTGAGGTCTTTTATCCATTTTGAGTCTGTTTTTGTGTGTGGTGTAAGGAAGTGGTCCAGTTTCATTCTTCTGCATGTGGCTGTCCAGTTTTCCCAACACCGTTTGTTAAAGAGACTGTCTTTTACCATTAGACATTCTTTCCTGCTTTGTCAAAGATGAGTTGACCATAGGGTTGAGGGTCCATTTCTGGGCTCTCTATTCTGTCTGTTCCATTGATCGGTGTGTCTGTTTTTGGGCCAGTACCTACTACCTTGATGATTACAGCTTTGTAATAGAGCTTGAAGTCTGGAATTGTGATGCAGCCAGCTTTGGTTTTCTTTTTCAACATTCCTCTGGCTATTCGGGGTCTTTTCTGGTTCCATATAAATTTTGGGATTATTTGTTCCATTTCTTAGAAAAGAGTTGATGGTTATTTTGATAGGGATTACGTTAAATGTATAGATTGCTTTAGGTAGCATAGACATGTTCACATTATTTGTTCTTCCGGTCCAACGGCATGGAACGTTTTTCCATTCTTTTGCATCTTCCTCAGTTTCTTTCATGAGTACGTTATAGCTCTCTGAGTACAGATTCTTTGCCTCTTTGGTTAGGTTTATTCCTAGGTATCTTATGGTTTTGGGTGCAATTGTAAATGGGATAAAATCCTTAATTTCTCTTTCTTCTGTCTTGCTGTTGGTATATAGAAATGCAACTGATTTCTGTGCATTGATTTTATATCCTGACACTTCACTGAATTCCTGTATGAGTTCTGGCAGTTTGGGAGTGGATTCTTCTGGGTTTTCCACATAAAGTATCATATCATCTGCAAAGAGTGAGAGTCTGACTTGTTTTTTGCCAATTCAGATGCCTTTTATTTCTTTTTGTTGTCCGATTACCAAGGCTAGGACTTCTAGTACTATGTTGAATAGCAGTGGAGATAGTGAACATCCCTACCCTGTTCCTGACCTTAGCAGAAAAGCTCTCAGTTTTCCCTGTTGAGAATGATACTTGCTGTGGGTTTTTCATAGATGCCTTTGATGATATTGAGCTGTGTACCCTCTATGCCTACACTGTGAAGAGTTTTGATCAAGAAAGGATGCTGTACTTTGTCAAAAGCTTTTTTTAAGCATCTACTGAGAGTATCATACGGTTCTCGTTCTCTCTTTTGTTAAGGTATTGCATTGCATTGATTGATTTGCGGATCTTGAATCATCCTTGCAGCCGTGGAATAAATCCCACTTGGTCATGGTGAATAATCCTGTTAATGTACTGTTGGATCCAATGGCTAGTATTTTGCTGAGAGTTTTTGCATCCGTGTTCATTAAGGATTTTGTTCTGTGATTCTCCTTTTTGTCTGTTTTTTGGGATCAAAGTAATGCTGGTTCTCATCAGATGAGTTGTGAAGTTTTCCTTCCATTTCTATTTTTTGAATAGTTTCAGGAGAATAGGTATCAATTCTTCTTTAAATGTTTGGTAGAATTCCCTTGGGAAGCCATCTGGCCCTGGGCTCTTATTTGTTGGGAGACTTTTTTGATGAGTGCTTCACTCTCCTTACTGGTTATGGGTCTGTTCAGGTTTTCTGTTTCTTCCTGGTTCAGTTTTGGTAGTTTATTTGTCTCTGGGAATGCATCCATTTCTTCCAGATTGTCAAATTTGCTGGCGTATAGTTGCTCATACTGTGTTCTTATAATTGTTTGTGTTTCTTTGGTGTTGGTTGTGATCTCTCCTCTTTCACTCATGATTTTACTAATTTGGGTCCTTTCTCTTTCCTTTTTGATAAGTCTGGCCAGGGGTTTATCCATCTTATTGATTCTTTCAAAGAACCAGCTCCTAGTTTCGTTGGTTTGTTCTCCGGTTCTTTTGGTTTCTATTTCACTGATTTCTGCTCTCATCTTTATTATTTCTCTTCTCCTGCTGGGTTTAAGACTTTCTTTGCTGTTCTTTCTCCAGCTCATTTAGGTGTAGGGTTAGCTTGTGTACTCGAGCCCTTGTTTCTTGAGAAAGGCTTGTATTACTATATACTTTCCTCATAGAACCGCCTTTGTGGTGTCCCAAAGATTTTGAACATTTGTGTTTTCATTTTGATTTGTTTCCGTGAATTTTTTAAATTCTTCTTTAATTTCCTGGTTGACCCATTCATTCACTAGTAGGATGCTCTTTAGCCTCCATGGATTTGAGTTCTTCCCAACTTTCCTCTTGTGATTGAGTTCTTGCTTCAGACCTTTGTGGTCTGAAAATATGCAGGGAATGTTCCCAATCTTTTGGTACCGATTGAGACCTGATTTGTGACCCAGGATGTGATCTATTCTGGAGAATGTTCAAGTGCACTAGAGAAGAATGTGTATTCTGTTGCTTTAGGATGGAATGTTCTAAATATATCTGTGATGTCCATCTGGTCCACTGTGTCATTTAAAGCCTTTATTTCCTTGTTGATCTTTGTTTAGCTGATCTGTCCATTTCAGAAAGGGGGGGGGCGTCTTAAAGTCCCCTACTATTATTTTATCATTGTTGATGTGTTTCTTTAATTTTGTTATTAATTGGTTTATATAATTGGCTGCTCCCATGTTAGGGGCATAGATATTTAAAATTGGTAGATCTTCTTGTTAGACCCTTTAAGTACGATATAGTTTCCTTCCTCATCTCTTATTATACTCTTTGGCTTAATATCTAATTTATCTGTTGTAAGGATAGCCACCCCAGCTTTCTTTTGATGTCTATTAGCATGGTACATTGTTTACCACCCCCTCACTTTAAATCCGGAGGTGTCTTTGGGTCTAAAATGAATTTCTTATAGACAGCATATTGATGGGTCTTGTTTTTTTATCCATTGTGATACCCTGTGTCTTTTGATTGGGGCATTTAGGCCATTTCCATTCAGGGTAACTATTGAAAGGTATGAATTTAGGGCCATTGTGTTGCTTGTAAGGTGACTGTTACTGTATATTGCCTCTGTTCCTTTCACTATAGTATATGTCACTGTTAGGCCCTCTCTTTGCTTAGAGTTGAATGTTTCCTGTGGAGCTGGTTTGATGTTTGCAAATTATTTTAGTTTTTGTTTGTCCTGGAAACTTTATCTCTCCATCTGTTTTCAGTGTCAGTCTAGTGGATATAGTGTTCTTGGCTGTATATTTTTCTCATTTAGTTCTCATATATCATGCCCATCCTTCTGGCCTGCCAAGTCTCTGTGGATAGGTTTGCTGCCAGTCTAATATTTCTACTGTTGTATAATACAGACCTCTTGTCCCAAACTGCTTTTAGTATTTTGTCTTTGTCGCTAAGACTTGTGAGTCTTACTTTTAGATGATAGGGTGTTGACCTGTTTTTATTGATTTTGGGTTGGGTTCTCTGTGTCTCCTGAATTTTGGTGTTCGTTCCCTTCCCCAGATTAGGGAATTCTGCTATATTTTGCTCTAATATACCTTCTGCCCCGCTCTTTGTTTCTTCTTCTTCTAGGATCCCAATTATTCTCATATCGTTTTGTCTTATGGTATCTCTTATCTTTCGAATTCTCCCCTTGTAGTCCAGTAGTAGTTTGTGTCTCTTGCTCAGTTTCCTTATTCTCGGTCATTTGGTCTTCTATATCACTAATTCTCTTATTCCTCATTCATCCTAGCGGTAAGAGCCTACATTTTTTATTGCACCTCATCAGTAGCATTTTTTATTTCAACTTGGTTAGATTTAAGTTGTTTTATTTCTCCAGAAAGGGATTTTATTTCTCCAGAAGGGGATTCTCTAAATATTCTATGCTTTTTTCGAGTCCAGCTTGCATTATCGTCATTCTGAACTCTAGTTCTGACATAATGCTGATGTGTTTATTGATTAGGTCCCTAGCCGTTGGGGCTGCCTCTTGTTCTTTTTTTTTTTTTTTTTTTTTTTTTAAATTTGGGATGAGTTTTTCAGCCTTGTCATTTCATCCAGATAAGAATAGGTGAATGAGAAAACAAATACTAAAAAGGGTAGCAATGACCCCAGAAAGATATATCAACCAAATTAGAAGAGACCCAAAGCCAGGGCGGGCAGAAGGTGGTAATAAATAAATAAAGAAATATTATATCTGATATATATATATATTTTAGACTGGTGACTAGAACAGGACCACCCACTTATATTTTGGTCTGTAGAAGAGCCTACCATCCAACATTTTGATGAAAAAAAAAAAAATATATATATATATATATATACCAAAAAAGGGTAAACTCAATGAAGTGAAGTTATATGACTATAAAGTTGATAATTCAAAAAGATTCTCAAAAAGGAATTGATAAGAATTTGGTTGAAAAAAGAAAAAAAAGAGGAAGGAATATGATCAGGCTAGATAGATACAAGAGCAAAGCCATGTACTAGATTTATGGTATATTTTGATTGTTGGAAGAAATTGTATCCCAATATTTTAAAAAAATAAAAAAGATATATGTATACAAAAACTTAAGGTTAACTACAATGAGGGGATACAATATGACAATAATAATACAAATTTAAAAAATTTAAAAAGGTATTGATAAAATAGTTAAAAATGTTAACATTGGATGGAGGAAAGTTAATAGAAAAGAAATAGACTAAATCAGTAGTATATTAAAAAGAAAATAGAATAACAAAAAAATAAAATTTTAAAAATTTACCTTCAAAAGGATCAAAGGGAAAAAGCCATGAAGTCTATGTGTTGCTTTCCCCTACCTCTGTAGTTCCAGAGAGAACTTGGTCTTGGCTGGATGTTTTTGCTGATCTTGTGGGGAAGGTGTCTGCTTCAGTGATTCTCAAATGTCTTTGCCTGAGGTGGAATTGCACCCCCATTGCCAGGGATCAGGCTAAGTAGTCTGCTTGGGTTCGTTCTTGGTAGCTTTTGTTCTCCAAACACATTCTGTACCACTTTAGAGGATGGGAATAAGGATGGTGGCCTCCAAATCTCCAGCCTGTAAGAGCCGAAAGCTCAGGGCCCCACTCTTCAATGCACCCTCAGAGAAAAGCAGTCAATCCATCCCATCTCCCTGGTTTCTGGCCGCACTCCATGCTTACCCGGTCTGTGTCCGAGCGTTTCTGTCCCTGGCTCATGGTCCTGTTTTGGGGTTTCCAAACCCAACAGGTTCCTGCAGTGCACTCCCGCATTGCTCCTCCCAAATGAGGACGAGGGGGCATCTCTGGATCTGTTACTTGTGGGGTCCCTGCTCGAAGAGTAGTGGCCCAACTGTGCCTTGGATCATGGTTTAAGGTAATCCTGAGGTGAAAGCCCACTTTTCAGCTCCATCTTTACAGCTGACTTCCCCGATCCTATACCTGTGATCCCATATCTGTGAGCTCTGTCACCCTCATATGCCCCTGGTCTTTTTGTGTCCCTGTGGGTCCTGACACCACACTGTCCTGGCGAGGGCTCCATCCCCTGCTTTGCCTCTGGAGCAACATCTCTCAGTGGAGCAGACTTCTAAAAGATCCAATTTTGTGCTCTGCTGCTCTCTCACTTGCCGGAATCTGGCTATCCCTGCCATGGTCTATCTTCCTAGTGCTTCAGATTCATTTTGCAAGTCCTACCTTTGGAAAGTAGTCAATTTTCTGTTCCTAGAATTGTTGCTCTTCTTCTCTTCTATCTCCTATTGAGTTTGTAGTAGTTTGATAACCATCTAGCTGAACTTCTGCGACCTGATGATATTTAAGTCTCTTACTGCTTTGCCATCTTGCTCCTCTAATTCAGTTATCTTCTGATGGAGCTGTAGAATTTAACTTTTCTTCTTATTGAATGATGTGATTTTCAAAGATCACTTTAATTCTGATTTCTAAATTGTCATAGTTTATGAAGAAAAGATTTTCTTTTACAGATGTGGCTGTTATTTTTTTGGTGATTTTAAGCAAGTATAGCCATATCCAACTTGAGGAAAAAAGGAAGTATAAAATAAGCTCTGAACTTGTGTTTAATTACAGAAAGATCTTTTGTGATGGTTTCCCTGTGCCAATATATATTCGACCCACCCTCCTGTTCTTTGTACTTCATAGAACGATTAGTATATTTTGAAAGGCTGAAAGAGCTTGCATCAATGTATAATTACTGTATTTACAACATAACTGCCTGTTGAGGCAAGAAAATATTGTTAAAAATTTAACAAAAACTGGTAAACAAATTGATAGGAATGAGGATCTCAAGATATTTCCTAGAACTGGCTCATTTTTTAAATAGTACCTTTTTAAAAAAAATTTCCTTTTTAGTGCAGGAGAGCGGGGGGCAGAGGGAGAGAGAGAATTGTAAGCAGGGTCTATTCCCCTTGTGGAGGTGTACATGGGCCTTGATCTCATGACTCTAAGATCATGACCTAAGCTGGAACCAAGAGTTGGACACTCAACTGACTGAGCCACCCAGATGCCCCAATAGTAGCATTTTGGGGTATGTTTGTTTCAAACGATTTTATTTATTTATCTGACAAAGGGAGAGAACAAGTAGGCAGAGAGGCAGGCAGAGAGCGGGGAGACAGAGAACCCAATGAGGGGCTCAATCCTAGGACCCTGAGGTCATGACCTGAGCTGAAAGCAGAGGCTGAACCCACTGAGCCACCCAGATGCCCCCCAATTGTAGCTTCTAAGGTATTAGTTTCAGACATAATATTAACAGAAGTTATAGGCTGGGAAGTAGTATTTTTGTGAGAGCTGGGAAGGAGAAGTGGGGGAACATATTTTGCAGAATGTGCCCAAAAGGGGAGATATGTCTCTGTGTCTCTCTTTCCACAAATGTAAGGCACTGTAACCGGAGAAGACTGAATAAGCAGGAAACAGGCAATGGGAAGGAGTGGGAAAAGGAAGACAAAAGATTATACACTTGAAAATAAGAGCCTGGAACCTTTATAGATGATTTTCTTTGAAAAGTAGAACTTAAATATATATATTTATATAATAATATAACATAATAATAAAAAAATATATATTTTTTACCAAAGTGAAAGGTTTTTTTTGCCTTAAAAAGATTTTTTTCCCTTAAATGCCATACAGATTTTTTTCTTAAAATTTTTGTTTTTGAGGTCAGAAATGCTTGCTCCTCGAGAGGAGTCACTAATTTTTGTTGTTGTTGTTGTTATATTTGTTGAATTGCTTTTCTCCTCTTTGTACCATTTGTTTCCAAAGGGCAGAGCTTTCTTTGTTGCTCTTCTGTATATCCTAGGTATAGTAGTTTGCCAGGGCTGCCATGATAAAATACCAGTAATAAAGTATGCAAACTGGGTTGTGTGAATAACAGAAACTTACTATCTCACAGTCCTAGAGGCTACTTGAATCCAAAATCATGGTATTAGCAGGATTAGTTCATTCTAGGATCTGCTCTAGGGTTCTTGCCTTGTCTTGTAATGGTTGTGTTTCTATGTGATTCTTCACTCTTTGTGTGTCTTCACTTTCCATGTGTGTCTTCACTCCTTGCATGTGTCCAGATTTTCCTTTCCTATAAGGACACCTGTCCTATTGGAATAACTTGATCACCTCTGTAAAGACCCTATCTCCAAATAATCACATTCTGGGATACTGGAGTGTTAGAACATTAACATGTGAATGACCTTTGGGGTAACACAGTTCAGCCTGTAATACCACACGCTAGCACAATGCCTGGCTTGCAAATGGAGCTCATAAATGTTTACCTGTTGTAGCTATTCTCATAGTCTAGCTGATATCCTTCCTAGAATTTCACTGAACTGGGTCTTGATTTCAAGAGTACCCTTCAACAAATAAAATGAGTTTATATTAAATTCCTGGTAGTGGTTTTATCTGCAAAAATTATGTAAAGTTTTTGTAATTCATGGATTATGAATTCCATGAATTCATTATATAATCTGAAAGTAGTGATAACTTTCCTTCCTTCCCGTCTTAGTCTGATCACACTAATAGACCAATAGATCAGTAATAGACCACTAATACCATAGACTAAGTAGCCTATAAATGGCAGAAATTGGTCCAGAATATTCAGAATATAATATACATATTATAATACCAGAATATTCAGTGTGTGGTGAAGACTCACTTCCAGGCTCAGGACTCTACCATCTTGCTGTCGACTCATATGGAGGAAGGGACCAGGAATCTCTCTGGGGGCTTCTTATATAGAGCACTAATCCCATGAGGGCTCCACCCTCATGACCTAATCACCTCCAGAGTCCCTACCTCTTAATCCCACACACTGGGGACTAAGTTTCAAAACACTGTGAATTTTTTTTCCTAAACTTTTTTTATTTATTTGACAGAGAGAGACAGCAAGAGAGGGAATACAAGCAGGGGAGTGGGAGAGGAAGAAGCAGTCTCCCCTCTGAGCTAGGAGCCCTACCTGACCAGACTCTGGGATCATGACCTGAGACAAAGGGAGATGCTTAACAATTGAGCCACCCAGGTGCCCCAGAACTGTGAATTTTAAGGGATACAAACATTCTCTCCTTCTGTCATATTCCACTCTTTACTTTTCAGTTTACTCTTCCAGATGCATAATAATAAAAGGGACTGATATGATAATATCTTTTGTAAGTAAATACACAGCTTAGTTTTTATTAGCTATTTAAATCAATATGGATGAAGTTTCGTTTATTTTTAATTTTATGTTTTGAAGATAGACAAGTTTAGTAATTCTGGATGTTCGTGGCACAAGTAAGTGTTTAGTAAATGTTTATAATTATTTAATGCTTTTGTGCCTTTGTAAGTGCTGTTTTTTCAGACATCATTTTGTCAGTGAATCTATTTTCCTGATGAACACATATTGGAGCACTTGCTTTTTTTGTGCCACTGTTATGTGTGACATACCTCGAATTTAATAGTTAATTTTTCTTTTTATGATTTGTGTTTTAGACCATGCATTCCTTGAGAGAGAAGTTTTCTTATCTTTCTGTTTCCTTAAGACTTACTTTATCAGTTGTTATGTAAATATGTATTGAATGAAACCATTTAACTTCATTCCTTGAGAGAGAAGTTTTCTTATCTTTCTGTTTCCTTAAGACTTACTTTATCAGTTGTTATGTAAATATGTATTGAATGAAACCACTTAACTTCTAAGCCTATTTCCTCTACTATAGAACTTGAATTATAATATCTAACCTCTTAATCTCATTGAAATATGTCTAAGGTATTTTTTTAAGTTTTAGCATAATAAATAAATTGTAAATTTATTTTTTTTTAGGTGTATATTCCTGTTCTGATCACTGTTAATAAAGTTTCCTCTCAACTTCCTATTACATCAAGATGGAGTAGCCCCATTCTTTCTAGGTTTCCTGTTAGAATGACAAAGTAAAAAATGGTGACAACACCGAAATGCTGTCAGTGATATGGGATATGTTATGTTACTGATAGGATTGTAAAATGGTACGGCCACTCTGGAGAAGTTTGGCAGTTTATAAGACTAAATATGCAGTTACCACACAACCTGTTAATTGCCCTTTGACATTTATCCCAGAGAATGAAAATTACTTTCACATAAAACCCTGTATATAATGTTCATAGCAGCTTTATTCGTAGTAGCCCCAAACTAGAAACAACACAGATACCCTTTAGTGGGTGAATGGGTAAACTATGGTGTATACATGTCATGTAATAATACTTAGTAGTGGAAAGTGTTGATACACAGAACAACTTGGATGAATGTCAAAGGAATTATGCTGAGTAAAGGAAGCCAATCCTGAATTGTCACATAGTATGATTCCATTTATATATCAGTCTTGAAATGACAAAATTACAAAAATGCAAAGCTAATTTGTTGCTAGACATTGAGAATTGGGTAAGGAGGGTGGCTAAGATGTGGCTTTATAAAAGTAATGCAAGGTATTCTCATTGTGATGGAATTGTTTTGTGTCTTGTAGGTATCAGAATCAATATTCTAGTTGTGATGTTACACTATAGTTTTGCAGATTGTTACCATTGAAGGAACTGGATAAAGCATACAAGGGCTCTCTTGTTTATCTTTTTTTTTTTTTCCCCCCCCTACAACTCTATGTGGATCTACTATTACCTCAAAATGACAAATTTAGTTAAAAGAGTTTATTAAGTGTTTTTAAACACATTGTGACTGCTAGGATTCCTAATATGATACAGGAGGCACACAGAAGCATTTCTCTTGTACATTAATACTGGTTATATGGTTTGTTTTGTGTTTTGTCTTGTTCTTTTGGTTCCATCAAATATTCTAGAAAGTTATAGTTGTATAATTAAAGGGTTTTTTTTTTTTGACTTTTCATTTGTGCTATAGTCATTTTCCTTGTTTGTTTTTTTAAACTTAATTCTTTTTTCTTTGTAAATTTGGTTTTAATTCAGAGAATCTTAGGTTTCACATAGAACTTTACAGGCTGATCTGATATAAGACATGGCTTTCACTATCATCAAAATTTTGTTATTTGTGACTTTGACAGAGTAACATGTATAAAATTTCATTCTGGCAAATAACTATATCAGTTAAATGTGTTTATACATTTTCTTTTTCTTTAACAGAAAGTGCTGCATCTAAGAGTACCGGTGAGCTAAAAGATATAACATGGCGTTCCAGTGAAAGTGATCTGTCTGATGAGGATAAAACAGTTTTTAAGTCACAGAGATATAATGGACATGGTTCTGGAATAGACAGGTTTTGTACCAGGAACAGGAAAATTTCATGTCCAGAAGATGGGGCCAGTGAAGGTAAATTGATAATTTGATAAGAAATCCTCTTTCTGTTTTATATTGGGCTCAATATTGAAAAAAACTTCATTCCTTTTCTTTTCTTTTTTTTTTTTTTTTTAAAGATTTTATTTATTTATTTGACAGAGAGTTCACAGTAGACAGAGAGGCAGGCAGAGAGTTCATTCCTTTTCTAACAGTATTTGTGAGGACCATACTGTGTCATTTCCTTTATGCTCAGCCCTTTATAAACATTTTCTCATTTAATATTTTCACACAACTCTAAGAGCTAACTATTACAAGTATTATTTTCATATCTAACAACTTAAGTTTGAACAGTAGAATTGGTTGGGATTCCACCTAGGTTCTTTACTGTATAATGTTATACCTGTATTGCCCCTTGCTGATGAGGTTTCAGTAAATACTATGATAGTAAATCTGTCGTAGAAATATAATACACATTTCTGTTTTGATGACATTTTGTATTTTATTGTGTTTTTGACAGTGTATTTTATTTTTTTATTAAATTTTTATTGTGTTATGTTAGTCACCTTACCATATGTCATTAGTTTTTGATGTAGTGTTCCAAGATTCACTGTTTACATATAACACCCAGTGCTCCATGCAATATGTACCCTCCTTAATACCCATCACCGGGCCAACACATCCCCCTGACCTCCTCCCTTCTAGAACCCTCAGTTTGTTTCTTGAAGTCCATAGTCTCTCATGGTTCATCTCCCCCTCTAATTCCCTCCCCTTCATTTTTCCCTTCCTTCTCTTAATGTCCTCCATGCTATTCCTTATGTTCCACAAGTAAGGGAAACCATACGATAATTGACTTTCTCTGCTTCACTTATTATACTCAGCATAATCTCCTCCAGTCCAATCCATGTTGATGCAAAATTTGGATATTCATAATTTCTGATAGCTGAGTTATATTCCATTTTATATATGGCCCACATCTTTATCCATTCGTCTGTTGAAGGGCATCTTGGCTTTTTCCACAGTTTGGCTATTGTGGATGTTGCTGCTATGAACATTGGGGTGCATGTGCCCCTTCTTTTCGCTATATCTGTATCTTTGGGGTAAACCCCAGTAGTACAATTGCTGGGTCGATTTTTTTTTTTTTTTTGAGGAACCTCCACGCTGTTTTCCAAAGTATCTGCGCCAACTTGCATTCTCACCAGTAGTGTAAGAGGGATCCCCTTTCTCCAGATCCTCTCCAGCACTTGTTGTTTCTTGCCTTGTCGATTTTTGCCATTCGAACTGTTAGAAGGTGGTATCTCAACGTGGTTAATGATGATGAGTATTTTTTCATGTTTCTATTAGCTATTTGTATGTCTTCATTGGAGAAGTGTCTATTCACGTCTTCTGCCCATTTTTTGACTTGATTATTTGTTTTTGGGTGTTGAGTTTGAGAAGTTCTTCAGAGATCTTGGATATCAACCCTTTCTCTGTAGTGTCATTTGCAAATATCTTCCATTTCATGGGTCGCCTCTTTGTTTTGTTGACTGTTTCCTTCACTGTGCAGAAGCTTTTGATCTTGATGAAGTCCCATCTGTTCATTTTTGCTTTTGTTTCCTTTGCCTTTGGATATGTGTCTTGAAAGAAGTTGCTGTGACAGATGTTGAAAAGGTTACGATGTTCACCTCTAGGATATTGATGGATTCCTATCCCACATTGAGGTCTTTCATCCATTTAGAGTTTATCTTTGTGTATGGTATAAGAAAATGGTCGAATTTCATTCTTCTTCCAATTTCCCCAGCACCAGAGACTGTCTTTTTTCCATTGGATATTTTTTCCTGCTTTGTGGAAGATTATTTGACCATAGGATTGAGGGTCCATATCTGGGCTCTCTACTCTGTTCCATTGGTCTATGTATCAGTTTTTGTGCCAGTACCATGCTGACTTGATGATTTGTAATATAGCTTGAAATCAGGCAATGCGATGTCCTCAGCTTTATTTCTCTTTTTCAACATTTCCTTGGTGATTTGGGGTCTTTTCTGTTTCCATACAAACTTTTGGATTGTTTGTTCTAGCACTTTGAAGAATGCTGTTGGTATTTTGATTGGGATGGCTTGAAAGTATAGATTGCTTTGGGCAACATACACATTTTAGCAATGTTTATTTTTCTGATCCATGAGCATGGAATATTTCTCCATCTTTTTGTGTCTTCTTCAATTTCTTCATGAGTGTTCTGTAGTTCTAGAGTATAGATCCTTTACTTTTTTGGTTAGGGTTTCCAAGGTATCCTATGGTTTTTGGTGCTATTGTAAATGGAATTGATTCTCTATATTTCTCTTTCTACAGTTTCATTATTAGTGTATAAGAAAGCCACTGATTTCTGTGCATTGATTTTGTATTCTGTCACATTACTGAACTGCTATATGAGTTTAATACTTTGGGGGTGGAGTCTTCCAGTTTTCCACATAAAGTATCATGTCATCTGTAAAGAGAGAGAGTTTGACTTCTTCTTTGCTAGTTTGAGTAACTTTTATTTCTTTTTGGTGTTTGATTGCTATCACTAGGACTTCAAGTACTATGTTGAACAATAGTGCTGAGAGTGAACATCCTTGTCATGTTCCTAATCTTAAGGCTGTTAGCTTTTCCCCATTGAGAATGATTTTTGCTGTGTGTTTTTCATAGATGGATTTTATGAAACTGAGGAATGTTCCCTCTATCCCTCTAATTTGAGGAGTTTTAGTCCAGAAAGGGTGCTGTATCTTGTCAGATGCTTTTTCTGCATCAATTGAGAGAACCATGTGGTTCTTTTCTCTTACTATTTTTTTCTATCACATTGATTGATTTGTCAATGTTGAACCACCCTTGCATTCCCAGGTATAAATCCCACCTGGTCATTCTTTGATTCATTCATTCCCAGGTGGATATTCTTTTTAATATATTGCTGGATCGTATTAGCTAGGATCTTGTTGAGAATCTTAGTACCATATTCATCAGGGGTATTGGTCTGAAATTCTCCTTTTTGATGGGGTCTTTGGTTGGTTTGGGGATCAAGGTAATGCTGGCCTCATAGAAAGGGTCTGCAGGTTTTCCTTCTGTTTCTATTTTTTGAAACAGATTCATGAGAGTAGGTATTATTTCTTTTTTGAATGTTTAGTAAAATTCCCCAGGGAATCCATCAGGTCCTGGATTCTTGTTTTTTGGGAGGTTTTGATTACTGCTTCAATCTTGTTACTAGTTAACTAGTAACAAGATTGTCTGTAAAGGTTGCCAATTTCTTCCTGTTTCAGTCTTGGAAGTTTATAGGTTTATAGGAATGCAATCATTTCTTCTAGGTTGCTTAATTTATTGGCATATAGCTGTTGATAATAATTTCTGATGATTGTTTCTATTTCCTGGGAGTTAATCATGATCTCCCCCATTTCATTCATCATTTTATTACTTTGGGTCCTTTTCTCTTTTCTTTTGGATTAGTTTGGCCAGTGCTTTGTCAATCTTATTAATTCTTTCAGAGAACTGGCTTATGGTTTTGTTGATGTGTTCTGTTATATCTCTGGTTTCTAATTCATTGATCTCTGCTCTCTTCTTAATTATTTCCCTTCTTGTGAGTGGGTTAGGCTTAATTTGTTGGTGATTCTCCAGTTCTTTAAGGTATAAAGAGATTTAGCGTTCGGGATTTTTCTATTTTTTTGAGTGAGGCTTGGATGGCCATGTATTTCCCTGTTAGGAACGCCTTTGCCATATCCTGTAAGTTTTGGACCAATGTGTTTTCGTTCTCATTGGTTTCCATGAATTGTTTAAGTTCTTTGACTTCCTGGTTGACCTAAACGTTCTTGAGCAGGATGGTCCTTAGCTTCCAAGTGTTTGAATTTCTTGTAGATTTTTTCTCGTGATTGAGTTCCAGTTTCAAAGCACTGTGGTCTGAGAATATGGAGGGAATAATCTCAATCTTTTGGTATCGGTTGAGCTCTGATTTGTGACCCAGTATGTGGTGTATTCTGGAGAAAATTACATGTGTGCTCGAGAAGAATGAGTATTTCATTGTTTTAGGGTGGAATGTTCTGTATATTTCTTTGAGGTCTATCAGATCTCTTGTTTGTTTGTTGATATTCTGCTTAGATAATCTGCCTGTTGCTAAGAGTGGACTATTAAGATCCCCTACAATTAACGTAGTGTATCAGTATGTCTCTTTATTTTGATTAACAGTTGGCTTATGTAGTTGGCTGCTCCCATGTTGGAGGCATAGATATTTGGAATTGTTAGATCTTGTTGGATAGACCCTTTAAGAATGATATAGTATCCTTCTGTATCTCTGACTGCAGTCTTTAGCTGAAAATCTAATTTGTCAGATACAAGCATTGCTACCCCAGCTTTCTTTTGCAGTCCATTAGCATGAAAGAGAGCTGGTTTTCCATCCCTTCACTTTCAGTCTGGATGTATCTTTAGGTTCAAAATGAGTCTCTTGTAGTCAGCGTATGGATGGTTCCTGTCTTTTTATCCAATCTACAACCCTGTGCCATTTTATGGGAGCATTTAGGCCATTCACTTTGAGAGTGATTATTGAAAGATACATTTTTATTGCTTTTTATTGTTTTTATACGCTTTTATTAAACAAGGTTCTTGTTTCTATAGATTGTCTCTGTAATTTTTGTTCTACATCACTCTTGGGGTCTTTCTTCTCTTGTAGGACTCCCCTTAGCATTTCTTTCAGGGCCAGGTTAGTGGTCACATGTTCCTTCAGTTTTTGCTGGTCTTAGAAGCTCTTTCTCTCTCCATCCATCTATCCATCCATCTCTGTCCAACTAAATGACAGCCTTGCTGGGTAGAGTATTCTTGGCTGCATGTTCTTCTCATTTAGTATCCTGAATATATCTTGCCAGCTCTTTCTGGCTTGCCAGATTTCTGTGGACAGGTCTGACGTTATTTTGATGATCCTCCCTCTGTATGTAAGGAATCTCTTCCCTCTAGCCGACCTTAAGATATTTTACCTGGTTTAAGGTTCACGAGTTTCAATATCACATGCCTGGGGGTCTGTCTGCCCTCCTTGATCTTGGGGGGTGTTCTCTCTGCCTCTAGGACATGAACAATTGTTTCAGTCCCTAGATTAGGGACTGCAGGTATGATTTGCTCAAATATATCTTCTAGTCCTCTCACTCTCTCCAGTCCCCTCAGGGATCCCAGTAATTCTGACATTCTGACATTGGAACATTTCATGGTGTCATTTTTACCTCTAATTCTGTTTTCATGGATTCTAAGTTGTTTGTTCCAGGCCTCTTCCTGATCCTTCTTTTCCATTAGTTTGTCTTCTAAATCACTAATTTGTTCTTCTGCCTCATTTACCCCAGTTGTTAGAATATCTAGTTTAGATTGGATCTCATTGATGGCATTTTAAAATTCTGCCAGATCAGCTCTCACTTCTGCCCTTAGACAATCTGGTGTCATTAGTGTTTTTCTCCAGCCTAGCTATCACCTGCATAGTTGTTACCCTGAAGTCTCTTTCTGATGTCTTGCTTATATGCATATCCTTTAATTCTGTTGCAGAGGTCACAGTCTCTGAATTTTTCCTGTGTCTGGGATTCCTCCTCCTAGTCATTCTGGTCAAGGGTGGTTGAGGGAATGTACAGAGTTCAAAGTATTGACCACAACCTAAGCAGGATGCACCTGTTTTATAGGGACCTTAAGGTTGTTAGCCTCTTGTTCTTTCAGCCTGTGTTCTGTGGGAAGGTCCTGCTGCACTGTTACTCAGGCAACCCTGTTTGGGCAGAATTGCCCTGCCTCCTGTGGGGGATATGGGCGTAGTGAAAACTGGTTTTGGGGCGGGGGGGCTTTTGTTTTCTGTCAGAGCAGAAGTGACTGTATCCAGACTTCTGTCTCAGAACAGAGAGATCACAGTCTGGTCTCCAGAAAGCCCTACAGGCCACACTGTCTCTGTCTTTGTCTTTGCTGCTGAAAACCCCAGCGTCCTGGGTTGTGCACCCCACAGCAGCACTCCTAGTGCTCACTTCCAGGTCCAGGCACGTCTGTGCCCTTTGTGCTTCTAAAACCACCAGCTGCCTCCAGTTCACATGTCTGCCTCCAGAGCTCCAGGTTTCAGTCTGGGGGGCTGCCCTAAAGGCCTTTCCCCGAGGCTACCAGTCTGTGAATCTGTGTCCTGTCCCCAGCATGGGACACTTTTGGGCTCCTGTGTTATCTCACCTTCCCAGCGACATTGCTTTTGGTAGCTCTCTCCCCTTTCTGTTTATCATCCAGTATCTGCCCACAGAATTATGGCTCCCTGCTTCATACTTCAAAACCAGCCACTGGAGATATTCTGTTGGTATAGATCCTGATAGATCTTCTTACTTCTCAGGCTGATTTCATGGGTGTTCAGAGTGGTCTGGTAGATATCCAGCTTAATTCAGGGGACTGGTTGAAATAGGGTCCCTTGCTTCTCTGCCATTTTGGCCCCTGTTTTTGACAGTTTAAAACAAGGTTTCCCAAACTTCTCACTAATGCCATTTGGGGCCAGAAAAATCTTTGTGTGGGAGAGGGGGCTTTCCTGTGCAGCATAGGGTGTTTAGCAGCATCTCTGGCCTCCATTCACTAGTGACAGCTCTGCCAGCCCCTTGTTGTTATTTAAAATTTTATTCATTTATTTGTTAGAGAGAGAGAAAGTGTGTGCGTACACACAAGTAGGGGGAGTGGCAGGCAGGAGGAGAAGGCTCCCAACTGATGTAGGTAGGACTCAATCCCAAGACTCAGGGATCATGACCTGAGCCGAAGGCAGATGTTTAACTGACTGAGCCACCCAGGCATCCCTCCCCAGCTTCAGCTGTCAAAGCTAAAAATGTCTCCAGTTGTTGTGAGATGTCCACAGAAGGGCAGAATCATCCTGAGTTGAGAACTGTAGACTTAGAATTAGGAAAATCATGTCTTTTTATAGTTTTTAGGGTGTATAGCTCATCTAGAGTATTTAGAAGTCTTAATGCTTTCAAAATAACCTTCATATGAGTTGGTTACTTGGTTAAGGTTATGTTTATACAGACAAACCCTGTGGAAAGGGATTCTATACCTTTGGCCACTTTGTATGCCATCTTGGTAACTACCAGTTCACATTCTAGTAATAAACAGGTGAGGTGGTATTTTAAGGTTATACATAAGCTCACAGGGCTTATTTTATTAATTCAATCATATGAAATGAAATTCGTTGTTTGGTAACTCTTCGTCTTTATACATCTAAGAACATTTTGTTATTAAAAACTATGTTTTTTTGTTGGTGGATAGTATGCTATCTCATTAAATGAGTTGAGTATGCTATCTCATCTCATTAAAATTACTATTAAAAATTGTCTATTTCTTTCTCTATGAAAAGACATAGTAGTTTTCAAAATTCTAAGAATGGAAAGGTGCTTTGAGCTAATTACTTTGAAATGTGTTAACAAATTGTTGACTTTTCTTAAGCAAGTTGACTATTAGGTAACAAGTACATGATCCCCTTAAGTGTATCTAATCATGTGTGTAACTGCTTGCTTATCTTTCTCTTCTCTGTTCCTTTTCCATTTCCTCCTCCCCTCACTGCTTTTTACCTTTAATTACTGTTTATCAGTTTCTTGTTTTACCTCAGACACTTGGCTGGATATAATGTATGTTATTTTCTTTATTATCTACTATATCTTTTATCTACTGTTATCTACTATATCTTGTGAGCTGAGTACCCTCATTTTACAGAAGGATTTTGGGACTCAGAGAAGTCAAATCGCTTACCCGGAGTCACATAGTTAACAAGTGTGCCAGTTAATATTTATAGTTAGGGATGTCTAACGCAGTGCTGTGTGCTTTAACACTGTTTTGGTGCTTAGGAGACTTGGCTTCTTATCAGAATTACCAGGTGGGTTTTGGTTTTTGTTTTTTTTTTTTAATTTTTTTTTAATTTTCTTTTCAGTTTTCCAGAATTCATTGTTTACGCACCACGCCCAGTGCTCCATGCAATATGTTCCCTCCATAATACCCATCACCAGGTTCACCCAACCTCCCACCCCCTGCCCCTCCAAAACCTTCAGATTGTTTTCAGAGTCCATTGTCTTTCATGATTCGTCTCCCCGTCCAATTTCCCCAAACTCCTCTCTCCTCTCCATCTACCAGGTGAGTTTTAAACACAATATACCTAGACCTCCTTCTACTTATATTGGATTAGAGTCTCTGGGCCTTAAGGCCCAGCATTGTGATGGAGAGGGAAGAGCCCTGAATTAAAATTGTCAAAATCTTTTCTTCTTTAAAAAAAAAATATATTCTCCCTGCATTTGTGTTTTTTTGTAACTTTGAAAAAGCTTCTTAACTTTTTGGAGACTCAGTTTCTTCATCAGTAATTGTCTTGCCTGCTTCATAAAATTATTGTGAAGAATGAAAGGTCTTATTAGTTTGGGTTGTGGTATATCATTAAATAGCACTCAGAAGCTGCGGTATAAGTGTTATTCATTGATGGGCTTCTCCAGGGTAGGAACAGTGTTCTGTATTATCTCCTGTGTTTGTTTTGGTATTTTAAATGTCTAGGATGACGTAGTAGGCTCTCTGTAGCACTGCTTTTACTGAATGAATGAGGAACAAATGGACAAATGCTACAAAAGTACAATAGCTCTGGGGGCACTTGCATTCCTCAGAGCTCTGCCTTTCCCTTGGCTTTCTGCTGTGATGCTTTAGCAACCTGGAGAATTTATGTGTTCCATTGCCTGGCTTCCATGAGTAAATGTGTTGTTACATGTGGTATTTCCCTGCCATTCTCTAATGGTAAGAGTGGTTGCTGCAGTTATTTTACTGCTGTTATGTGTCTGCTTCTCCCAGACTAGTCTGACCTCCAGTCTTTTATAATCACTCTAGTGGACTTTTATCTTCTGGAACAACGGTATCAGAAAAAAGAAGACTTACATTTTTGTTTGCTTTATTCCATACTTTTACCTTTAGCTTAAATTTTTCTTTTCTTTTCTTTTTTTTTTTTAAATTTTGAATTCCCTGTCAGGTGTTAAAGCTAGTAAGTTATTTTATTTTTAATATTACTTCTATCTGGAAACAAGATTGTTGCTAGTATACCTCTAAAATAGGGTCAAGATATCTTACTAGCCCTCTGAGTTGCTGAAGTAGCCGTGAAGGAATACTTGGGCTTTGTACTGTAGGAAAGGTTTACCTTGCATGCCTCAGAGATACCTCAGAGATTAATTTACCCCTAATAGCTACTTTTATTTCTTTTAAAATAGATTAAATTTGGTTATTTGAAATATGAAAATAATTTAACTTCCAAATTAAATTTTGCAAAAGTAGCACCTAGATAACAATGCTTATAAAAGTAAACTAAAAACTAAATTTCCTTGTTTTTTTAAAACTTGATGCAAAATCTATTAAAAAAAGTTTTAGGTTAAATTCTTTAAGAAGTCTGTTAACAAGAGACTGATTATGGGGCACCTGGGTGGCTCAGTGGATTAAGCCTCTGCCTTCAGCTCAGGTCATGATCTCAGGGTCCTGGGATCAAGCCCCACATCAGGCTCTCTGCTCAGCAGGGAGCCTGCTTCCTCCTCTCTCTCTGCCTGCGTCTCTGCCTACTTGTGATCTCTGTCTGTCAAATAAATAAATAAAATCTTTAAAAAACAAAACAAAACCAAAAAACAAGAGACTGATTAAAGGGGCCCCTGGGTGGCTGAGTTGTTAAGCATCTGTCTTTGGCTCAGGTCCTGGGATTGAGCCCCATGTTGGGCTTCCTGCTGGGCAGGAAGCCTACTTCTCCCTCTCCCACTCCCCCTGCTCATATTCCCTCCCCCACTGCCTCTCTGTCAAATAAATAAATAAAAATCTTTTTTTTTTTTCTTTAAAGGACACTGATTAAATAAACTGTGGGTCAGCTATGCAGTGGAATACTATGTTGCAGAAAAGAATGAGGATACCCTGTTACTGATATGGAAAGCCTCTGTTAAGTTAAAAAAAAAAAATTAAAGTGTATCAGAAAGAAGGAAAAAAATTGTATTTTATTTCCTTGAACATGCTGGAAAAACCCTAGGAAGATACAAAAATAGCTAATAAAAGTAGTTACCTGAGATAAGAGATAAGAGAAGGAGTGTATTTTTCAGTCTTTTAATATACATTTTAAAATTTACTCAGCAATATGGATGTTTTTAACTACTGAGAATAAAGAAATAGATTAAGAAACATTAAGCATATATACAATTATTTAAAATTGTATTTTTTAGATGAACTACAATTTATTGACTGGGAGATTGACAGTGACAGGGAAGATACTAGTGAGTGTAATGAATCTGAAGATGGTGAGAGTGTTGTGGAAATATCAGACTGTGGTTCTTGTTCAAGCAATCATTCTTCGACTAGTGAAGAGAGGCCCTCTGAGCTTGCAAAGGTAAGTACCATTTCTCTCAAAATTCTGGTTAGGACATTTGTTAATCATAGTCTTTTGGTGTTTCATTTTTAACTCCTTTTTCCAGGGCAGTCACTTTTGACTCTTAGTGATTCTTTCATTATTTACCTCCTTGTCTCTAAATAACATGCTTATAATGTGCTTATAAACATGGGTAACATGGATAACCCACTCCTCATGGGTAACATGGGTAACTCACTCCTCCTCACCCACTCCCTGCACCTGCTAACATATGAAACTTTTTCCATTCCTCTATTCTCTCAGGACACATGTATCAAGATTTGGTTAGATTAGGATTTAGCATTGTATAATATTCATAACCAAGGTAAATATTAATTATTTTTCCTTCACAACTTTTCATTTTCCTTGGAGATAATTATTTTGGGTTTTTGTTTACCTAACTTTATTTATTGTTAATAAAACTACGTTTTTTTGCCATTGTTTAGCTCTCCTGTAAAGGTTTTCAGGCAAAGTAGGCAGTCCAGCTGTTTTGTCTTTTTGGAGAGCTCATTCCCACAACCTCCTAGCTGCTCTAAGTTGAACTCATCCTCTCTGCTTTGTGAATTTAGCTACCCTTACATCTCTCTTCACCATCTTCCTGGTAATTCCCTTCACCTCTTTCTAATGTAGAGCAACTTTATCCTGCATATCCATGTCTTCCTTTTTCTTGGTTTTCACTCTCAGTATGATTGAGGACATCTTCTAGTAGCTTTCAATGAGAGGATTTATGGAAGATAAATGGCATGTCAGAAGATGAGTTTATCACACTTTGATAAGTGGATGGCAATTTAAATAGAATTTTAGTTTGGAAATTATTTTTCTTCAGAATTTTGAAGGCATTATTTCATTGTCTTTTAGTTCCAGAGTTGCTATGAAGAACCCTGAAGCTATTCTCATTCTTGATTTTTTCTTTTTAAGATTTATTTATTTGAGGGAGGTGTGGGGAGGGGCAGGAGAGGGAGAGAGAGAATTTCAAGCAGACTTTGTGTTGAGCAGAGACCTCAGTCCTGGGACCCTTACATGTTGACCTGAGCTGAAATCAAGGGTCAGTTGTTCAACTGTGTGAACCACCCAGGGTCCCCTCTCATTCTTGATTTTTTAATACTTCTTCTTTATCACTTCTTTTAAGCAGTGTGATTGTGATATGCCTACAGGTGGTTTTCTGCTTGGAGTTGATCAAACTTTTTGAGTATGTGGTGAATCTGCTCCGAGTCCATGTTGAAGTTTGGTAATTCACTACGAGGACTCTCAGCATTTAGTGTACAGTCAAACTCAGGGCTATGATTTATTATAGTGAAACAATACAAAGCAAAATCAGCAATCTTTCACGAGTTTTATTCCAGTGGAGTCACACAAGGTATGCTTAATTGCTCTAGCAGTGAGTTTTTGATAATGTCTGTAAAATTTTGCCTGCCAGGGGAGCTCATTGGTGACTCAATGCCCAGACTTTCTGTTGGGGGCTGGTAAAGTAGACACTCTCTCTGCCTTGCATGTACTGGAATTTCAGATTTCAAGAAGGAAAATAGGTATTCAGCCTAAGCCATGGGGTCTTTTCTTTTTAATGCAAGCTCATCCTTTTTTTGGTTTTGGTCTTGGTTAATAATTTTCCTCTTTGGCCACCTGAATCTCTTTCATTACTGGATCATGCAGCCTGTCAAGAAGTGGGGGTGCAGGGGGTCCTGCAAAATTGTGTAAAGACCCTCCCCTAGGAATCAACGCAGGTCTGTGCCACAGAAGTCCGTAAAATTTGGAGTTTTGAAACTCAGATGCATGCCTGAGGTAAAAAAGCTTGGACACAGAGTGAACACAGGGTTCTGATGGCAACTAGGGAGACAAGAGTGATTGACTGCTCTTCTGTGAGGGTTCCTTGAAGAGTGGGGGATGTGAGTTTTCAGCTCTTGGGCTAGAGAGTGGGGTGCCACCATATTCATCCCACATACCCATCAGCACTGAAAGTCTTCAGGGAGAAAAACAGGGCCACCTAGTGGATTCTGGAGATGCTTAACACCAAGCCCTGCCTCCCTGGCTGCTGCTCCCCACCTTCCCCCACCACTGAGGGCAAGTCCTGAGAATCAGCACAACAGACCCCTTCCCAAGAAAGCCAGTACAAACAGTTTGCTTGCACTGAGTTTACTGATCATAGAGTTCTGAAAGCTTCAGCACTGAGGAAAAATAGTATCTAGCCTCCTTTGGACTTTTATTCTTTATTTCCTTCTTTTTCATTTATTTTCTTATTTTTTGTAATTCTTTTAAAAAAGTTGTTTACATTTTTATATGTATATTTTATATTTTTATTTTTTGTTTACTTTCATTAGCATTTTTTATTTTTATATTTTTTTCTTACTTTGGGATCTAGATTCTTTATTTTTTTTAAGATTTATTTATTCATTTATTTGAGAGAGCAAGCACAAGTTGGGGGAGGGACAGAGGAAGAGGGAGAAGCAGAGTCCCTGCTGAGCTTCTCCCAGGACACCGAGATCACGACCTGAGGTGAAGACAGAGGCCTAACTGAATGAGCCACCCAGCTCCTGTCTTCCTTTCTTTTCTGGACAAAATGATGAGATAGGGAAATTTATTCCAGAAGAATGGCAGGTAGTACTCACAGCCAGGGATTTATTTAATCAATATAGCTAACTAGAATTTAAAACAATGATTATAAGGGTACTAGCTGGGCTTGAAAAAAGCATAGAAGACACTAGAGAATCCTTTACTGCTGAGATAAAAGACCTAAAATCTAGTCAAGCTGAAATTAAAAATGCTGTAATCAAGATGCAGTTCCAAGTGGAGGCCCTAAAAATGAGGACAGGTGAATCATTGGACTGAATCAGTGATATAGAAGATAAAAAGTTGGAAAATAAGGAAGCTGAAAAAAAGAAGAAAACAGGTAATGGATCACAAAGGTAGACATAGGGAATTCAGCAACTTACTAAACTCTTATAACGTTTGTATCATAGGAGTCCCAGAAGATGTAGGGAGAAAAAAGGGACAGTTTATTCAAACAAATTATAGGTGGAAACATCCCAAACCTGGAGAAAGACACAGACATTAAAATCCAAAAAGCAGAGAAATATCATTAAATTTAAAAAGAGGCAACCATCACCAAGGCATATCATAGTCAAATTCACAAAATAGACAGGGAAAGATTCCTGAAAGCAATAAAATAAAGAAAAGTCCTTATCTTATGAGGGAAGACAGATCAGGTTTGCAACAGATCTGTCCGCTGAAACCTTGTGGGCCATAAGGGAGTTGAAGGAGATATTCACTGAGATGAGCTGGAATTATTCAAAGTTGGAATTAGTCAATGGGATGAGTTGGGATTATTATTCCAGTATTCCAATATTTAATGTAATGGGTTGGAATTATTTATCCAGCAAGGTTGTCATCTGAATAGAAAGAGAGATAAAGAGTTTCCTAGACAAACAAAAAATAGAGGAGATTGTGACCACTAAACCAGCCCTGCAAGAAATACTAAGGGGACTCTATGAGCGGGGAAAAAAATACCAAAAAGAACAAAGACCAGAAAGGAGCAGAGAACATCACCAGAATCACCAGCTCTACAGGTAACACAACAGTGCTGCATTCATATCTTTCAGTAATCACTTTGAATGTATATGGACTAAACGCCCCAATCAAAAGACACAGGATACCAGAATGGATTACTTATGCTAAGTTAAATAAGTCAGAGAAAGACAAATACCATATGACCTCACTGATATGTGGAATTTAAGAAAGAAAACATGAACGTGTGGGAGGGGGGAAAAGCAAAAAAGTCATAAGTGACTTAATTATAGAGAACAAACTGAGGGTTGCTAGAGGAAGGTGAGAAGATCATCAGCTAGATGGGCAATGGGTATTAAAGTGGGCAGTTGTGTGATGAGCAGAGGGGGTACTATACGTAAGTGTTGAATTACTGAATTCTCCAGAAACCAATATTGCACTGTATGTTAACTAACAAAATTTAAATTAAAAAAAGGGAAAAAATGGAAGAATATGTGTTTATATGGAATATCTCTAGAGTGGTAGGAAGCTGTTTTTACTAAATAACTTGTATGCTATTTTGAATTTTGAACCAAGTAAATTTATTGCTTGCATTAAAAAATGTTTTCTAGAAAAGGACATTCTGTAGTAATATCCAGAATATATCGAGAACTTGAACAAACCAGTAAGGAAAAGACATAGCCCAAATGAAATTCAGGTCATGAATAGGAAAGGGAAACCTGAATGGCCACTAAGCATGTGAAAAGATGCTCAGTCTCACTAGTAGTATGGGAAGTATAAATTAAAAATGAAATATCGTATATACAATACAGTGGAATAAAACAGACTACATTGGAATGTATGAGTTTGTATTTTCCTGCAATTTTTTATTCAGTTACATTTATTGGTATATGTGTGTTGAATTACAATATGTAATGTATTTTTTACTGTTCTTAAGTAAAAATATTTGAAAGCCACTGTTCAGAGGAATTTTTACACATGGCTAAAGGAATATATATATATATATATGTGACTATTCATTATAGCCTTGTTTAGAAGAGAAAAAACTTCTGAAAGCTAATTTTCTATGAACACAGGCAAATTGGCTTGTATAAAGTAAAGTGCTATATTATCATCATGAATAATATTGAGGAAGTAAGCCAGTTTACCAAAGAATCTGTACAGTTTGATACTGCATTATATGAAGTATATAATCATGCAAAAGAGTAGTACATATTAATAACCAACAATCTTGGAGGAGAGGAAGTTTTTCTCTAGACACATTTTTCAAGTTGCTGCAATAATATCACTTTGGATCATCATTCTCTGCAGTGCAGCTGTGGTAATGTGCACTCAGATCTTCAGCTGCAAGGAACACAGTTGACTGACAGCCCCAACTGCCATCCTTCAGGATCCTTCATTTTGTTTGTACTAGGGCCGTGTTACCCATGGGCTGCATCTTTTACTCAGTTCTCTTTATTTTTTACTTCTTGTCCTCTTATAGTTTTCAGACCTACACTGTGGTCCTAAATCTCTCCTTGACTCTACTTTCTCCCTTTTATCCTTTGCAGGTGCTTCCTTCAGTGAATCTCTTCTATAGCTGATGTTGTCTTGGCATCTGCCCTCAGGAGATTAACTCATACTTGCATGCTCTGCCCAACATTTGCAGTTACACTAGCACCTCCTTCCTCATACTTACACAATACCTTAACTTTTCTCTTTTGTTTATTCAGCATTTCAAGTTGGTTGAGAAAAGTAAGATATGTGATGGTTTTTGTGGACTTGTCTTATATTCACAGTTTTTGTGAATATTTGTCTTTGAATTTGCATAGAAGCATACCCTGAGAAAACCTAGTAGTGGTGAGCAAGTGAGCCTGGGATGGAATAGCAGTCAATCAGGGATCATTCATTATTGTGGGGATCTGTAACTTAGCACTGCTGTAAAACTCTGGGAGCCTCAGGATTATCCCATCAGGGGATAGGAAAGGGGCAAGACTGCTGAGTTACTTATGTAGATCCCTTCATTCCTTGGTTATGGGATGGCCCTTGGTGGAATTTGGGTGATGGAATATTTCCTTGTTCGTATAGACTACTGCACAAGTGGGGAATATGGCTTATGGCAGCCAGAGAAATCCCTGAGGCAAAGAAATGGAATTGCTGGAAACTGAAGATAGAGCCAGTGTCACTGAAGATAGGGCAGGAGATACGAGTAGGGTGTCAGCAGTGTTTTATAATGTTTAAATGAGCCATGTACATTGAATGAAATGGAAGAGGGGAAGATTCATATTGTAATTAGGAATTTTGTATTACTTAGTTCTCCAGAAACAAACTGTCCCTTATCTTTTTACTGTTGAATAATTATTACTGTTTTATGAACAATACACTATTTGTCTCTCATTCATGAATGTAGAAATAGAACATATATGGTGTGTGAATACTTACTCTGTGGGAGAACCATGCTTTCACTCAGTGGGAAACATTAATTATTATTTAGGTCTGTTTTGAATTACTTGCTCAGGCTGACATGAGTGAAGTTGTTGATTTAGGAAAAATCTGGCCTGTGAGCATAATTTCACCAGTTCTCTGGAGCAGAATTCTGGTAGCGCTTAAGTAAAGGGAACTGAACTCTTAATAATAGCACATGCTAACATTATGAATTCTTCCTTGTGGGACATTCTTCTAAGTGCTGTACTATGTACATTAGCTTAGTTAAACCTCATAATCACTCTTGTGAAATGGGAACTATTGTTACCATCCCTAATTTTCAGAGGGTTCTAAGGCATATAGAGATTAAGTAATTTTTCTTTGGTCATAAAGTAGTATGTGACTGAGCCAGGATTCTAACTCAGGAGCTCTGGTTTCTGAGCTGTGGTCCTGGCCATTTTGTTACAGTGTCAATAATAGTAATAGCAATTGATAACATGATAACCCTGTGTTTTTACTATATGTCAGGCACTTTACTGAAGTGCTGATCATGTCAGCTAGATGTCATTAATAACTCCATTTTATAGACGAGAGACTAGAAATACAGATAATAAACGGCAGAATCAGATTCTAACTTAAAGAATCTGATCCCAAATTCTCTTAATTACTTACTTAATTAATTAGCAGTTTAACTACATGTTCAACTACTTGGAGAAAAAGCATGATAGAAATAAAGAGAATAGCAATAAGTTCTCTTTATAATGTCATCTTTTAGCACATTTGACAAATACAGTTGATTACTGATGTTAATTTCTGTATTGGTTGGTATGTCTGTCTGGGTTTTCACAATTTCTGTGTCTTCAAAGAACAAATCCTGTAGAGGGCAGCAGAGACACAGCAGTGGTTTCTCTTCCTACCCTACATTTTTCACAAGTGTGAAGGATGTTTGATTTAGGTGAGCTTTGTTATGTAATTCTTACGTATTTTATGGAGTGACTCCTATGCAAGTTAACAGGCATAATAAATATCAGTTAAACTGAATAAGGTTCAGGTGTTTGTTGAAGGTGTGCAGCATAAGCTGGCTGACACAAATAAAGATCTCAAAGTAGTTCATGAAGTTTTTAAGAGAAATGAGGTTTTCAGATTTGAAATACCTATTCATTATTATGAAATAGATGTTTCCTTTGTATACTTAACAGTAGTGGTAGAACAAATGATTTAGTATCTCATAGATGAAATATGGAAAAGTTTCAAAAAAGTAAGGATAAAATTTTGTATTCTTACATGGGAATATATCATCTTTTGCAGAGTGATCTTTGAAAATATTTCTAAAACTGAGCATATTTATAATCTTATCTTTGTTTATTTTTACTCATTTGTTTAAATTTATATAGACATTTGAAAGTAATACTTTTAATTATATTTCTAATGAGTTTTAATAGTGAATTGGAATAAAATGATGTGACTAAATATGTACTAATTGTTGATGTCTAAGTACTGTTCATTGCATTAATCATAGACTTGAAATAATTATGGTGATCAAAAACACATTTTAGCAGCTGGCTCCCAAATATAATTATGTTTATATAGAAACTGACAAAATTTAATGCTTGTAAAGGGAGTCTAGAGTTTTTAATAATTTTTTAAATTACATTTTAAAGATTTCATTGTACATTGCACTTAAGAAGAAATCCATATTCTAATGTGTTCTTGTAGTAAAAAAAGGAGGAATGGTAGAGGTTATATTGATGAATGTATATTTTTTGTTTATATTATAATTTACATTTATACAAGGCCTACCTTGGAGATACTGTAGGTTCCATTACAGATCACCCCAGTAAATACTGTAATAAAGTGAGTCAAGTGAATTTTTTGGTTTCCTAGGGCATGTAAAAGTTGAGTTTACATTATACTATCGTCTCTTAAGTGTGCAATACCATTATGTCTAACAAAACAACCTAGTACTAATTAAAAAATACTTTATTGCTCAAAAGTGCTAACCATCATCTGAGCTTTCAGCATCTGATAATTACTGATCACAGATCACTGTAACAAATATCATCATAATGAAAACGTTTGCAATATTTTAAATTTGAAAAATTACCAAAATGTGACCCAGAGACACAAAACGAGCAAATGCTGTTGGAAAAATGGCACTGATAGGCTTATTTGATGTAGGCTTGACACAGACCTTCAACTTGCAAAAATGTACTGTGAAGTTCAGGTGAAGTACAATAAACAAGGTAATGCCTGTATATATGATCTGTATATGATAGATACATGATCTATGTGTTCATGATCTCATGATCATATTTTGGTTTTTATTCTCTATGAAAGTATGTGCCCATATGATTTATAGCATCTGTTTCAGAATTTACATCCTAAATTTTCCAACATCTCCCTTTTTAATTGTCTAAACTTTAGCTAATGAGTTACCAGTTCAGGACCTTTGTCAGTTTCTCTTAGTATAAATGTTTCTCCTCTCACTGTCACCTTGTTATCCCGGGCAGAAAAGTATGACTTATACTTAAAGTGAAAAAGCAGTTAACTGAGATGAGCCCTGATACGACTCACATACTAGAATCAGCAGCTGTTGCACCTGTTTAGGGACATAAAGGAAAATATGCACATAATGAATGTAGACACACACAAATATAGAAACATGAAAATTTTGTGATTAAATATACAATATATGAAATAAAAAAATTCCATGGGATTATAGAAGATTGGGAAATAAGTCAATGAACTTGATAGTTGAGTAGAAATTATTTAATTTGAAAAGTGAAAAAGAATTTTAGAAAATGAAGTTAAACTAAGTGACTTGATAGGATGGTATCAAAGGATCCAGCAGAAGTTATTTAACCTGAAAAGTGAAAAAAGATTTTAGAAAATGAAGTTAGCCCCAGTGACATGGTAAGACAGTATCAAAAGATGCAGCAACACATTTTATTTTATTTTATTTTATTTCATTATTTATTTATTTTTAAAGATTTTATTTATTTATATGACAGAGATCACAAGTAGGCAGAGAAGCAGGCAGAGAGAGAGGAGGAAGCAGTCTCCCCGCTGAGCAGATAGCCCGATGCGGGGCTCGATCCCAGGACCCTGGGATCATGAACTGAGCCGAAGGCAGAGGCTTTAACCCACTGAGCCACCCAGGTGCCCCCCAGCAACACATTTTAATGGAATTCTATAAGTATAGGAATTCTATAAGTATAAGTAATGGAATTCTATAAGTATAGGAGAGGAAAAATGGGAGCAAAAATGTTTGGAAAAATAATGGTTGAAAATTACCCCAAATTGGTGAAAGGCACCAACTTGAATGTACATATTCAAGAAGCTCAGTGATCTCTGAACAAAATAAATACAAGAAAATCACACTTATGCATATCATAGACAGGCAGTTGAAATGACAAAGACAGAATCTTGAAAGCACCCTGAGAACTAACAATAACAATAACTCATAGCTGACTACTTATCAGAAACAGTGCTGGCTAGCAGGCTCTAGAACACCTTTACATTGCTGGAAAAATTAACACAGAATTCTGTCAGTGAAGATACTGTTGATGAATGAAGGCAAAATAAAAACCTTTCCAGATAAACAAGAATTAAAAGATTTCATTGCAGCAGAAATACGTAACAAGAATGGTAAAGGAAGTTCTTCAGGCCAAAGGGAAATAATACCAGATGAAAATTCACATCTTTAGGATGGAATAGAGGACATGGCAATTGGTAAATATGTGAATAAATAAAAAAATCTCCTCCTTACCTCCTATAAGTTAAACCTTATAATATAAAGCAAAAATTACAACACTAACACTGTAACATGGTATTTATGGCACTTGTTGATGTAATAAGACAGTTGTAGAATAAAGGATTGGGCTAGATAGAATTATGTGCCTTACTTAGTTCTTATTTTATGGAAGTGGTAGAATAGTAGCTCTAAGTCCACTGTGAAAAAAATTTAAAGGTGTATGTTATGATTCCTACAACAAACACTAAAAATGAAAAATGAAATATTAATAAGTATAGCTAAAAATCAATAGGAAAATGAAAGTAGAGTTTAAAGTGTATTTAGAGAATATAAAAGGAGGTACAAAGATATAACAGATAAATATAAACAGATGAGAGGAAAAGAAGACTTAGGGGCACCTGGGTGGCTCAGTGGGTTAAGGATCTTCCCTTGGGTTCAGGTCATGATCACAGGGTCCTGGGTTGGAGCCCCACATCAAACTCCCTGCTCAGTGGGAAGTCTGCTACTCCTTGTCCCTCTGCCCCTCACCCCCCAACTTGTGTGTACTCTTTCTCTTCTTCTCTGTCACAAATAAGTAAAATCTTTAAAAAAAAGAAAACAAATAGTAAAATTATAAACCTAGATTAACTTATTAACAATGACATTAAGTGAAAATAGGTAAAGTATTTTACTGAAAAGGTAGAGCTTGATACATTGGTAAAATGCAAGACCTTCCTATCTTCTGTCTACCAGAGGTGCATTTTTTAAAATTTTTAATTTTTTTTAAAAAAACATATAATGTATTATTAGCCCCAGGGGTACAGGTCTGTGATCCGCCAGGTTTACACACTTCACAGCACTCACCATAGCACATACCTTCCCTAATGTCCATAACCCCACCCCCCTCTCCTGACCCTCCCTCCCCCCAGCAACCCTCAGTTTGTTTTGTGAGATTAAGAGTCTCTTATGGTTTCTCTCCCTCCTGATCCCATCTTGTTTCTTTTATTCTTTTCCTACCCCCCAAACCCCCCACACTGCATCTCTACTCCTTATATCAGGAAGATCATATGATAGTTGTCTTTCTCCAGTTGACATATTTCACTAAGCATAATACCCTCTAGTTCCATCTATGTCATAACAAATGGCAAGATTTCATTACTTTTGATGGCTGCATAGTATTCCATTGTATATATACACCACATCTTCTTTATCCATTCCTCTGTTGATGGACATTTAGGTTCTTTCCATAGTTTGGCTATTGTGGACATTGCTGCTGTAAACATTCAGGTGAATGTAACCCTTTGGATCACTACATTTGTATCTTTAGGGTAAATACCCAGTAGTGCAAATTGCTGGGTCGTAAGGTAGCTCTGTTTTCAACTTTTTGAGGAACCTCCACGCTGTTTTCCAGAGTGGTTGCACCAGCTTGCATTCCCACCAACAGTGTAGGAGGGTTCCCCTTCCTCCTCATTCTCGCCAGTATCTGTCCTTTCCTGACTTGTTCATTTTAGCCATTCTGACTGGTGTGAGGTGGTATCTCATTGTGGTTTTGATTTGTATTTCCCTGGTGCCATGTGATGTGGAGCATTTTTCATGTGTCTGTTGGCCATCTGGATGTCTTCTTTGCAGAAATGTCTGTTCATGTCCTCTGCCCATTTCTTGATTGGATTATTTGTTCTTTGGCTATTGAGTTTGCTAAGCTATTGAGTTTGCTAAGTTCTTTATAGATTTTGCACACTAGCCCTTTATCTGATATGTCGTTTGCAAATATCTTCTCCCATTCTGTCAGTTGTCTTTTGGTTCTGTTAACTGTTTCCTTTGCTGTGCAAAAGCTTTTGATCTTGAAGAAATCCCAATAGTTCATTTTTACCCTTGCTTGCCTTGCCTTTGGCGATGTTCCTAGCAAGAAGTTGCTGCGGCTGACGTAGAAGAGTTTGCTGCCTGTGTTTTCCTCAAGGATTCAGATGGATTCCTTTCGCACATTGAGGTCCTTCATCCATTTTGAGTCTATTTTTGTGTGTGGTGTAAGGAAATGGTCCAATTTCATTTTTCTACATGTGGCTGTCCAATTTTCCCAACACCATTCGTTGAAGCGGGTGTCCTTTTTCCATTGGACAGTCTTTCCTGCTTTGTCGAAGATTAATTGACCATAAAGTTCAGGGTCTATTTCTGGGCTTTCTATTCTGTTTCAGTGATCTGTGTGTCTGTTTTTGTGCCAGTACCATAGTGTCTTGATGATGACAGCTTTGTAATAGACCTTGAAGTCCAGAATTGTGATGCCACCAAACTTGGCTTTCTTTTTCAATATTCCTCTGGCTATTTGAGGTCTTTTCTGGTTCCATATAAATTTTAGGATTATTTGTTCCATTTCTTTGAAAAAATATGGCTGGGATTTTGATAGGGATTGCATTAAATGTGTAGATTGCTTTAGGTAGCATAGACATTTTCACAATATTTGTTCTTCCGATCCAGGAGCATGGAACATTTTTTCATTTCTTTGTGTCTTCCTCAATTTCTTTCATGAATACTTCATAGTTTTTTTAGTATAGATTCTTTGCCTCTTTGGTTACATTTATTCCTAGGTGTCTTATGTTTTTGAGAGCAATTGTAAATGTGATTGACTCTTTAATTTCTCTTTCTTCTGTCTTATTTTTGGTGTAAAGAAATGCAACTGATTTCTGTGCATTGCTTTTAGATCCTGACACTTTACTGAATTCCTGTACAAGTTCTAGCAGTTTTGGAGTGGAGTCTTTTGGGTTTTCCACATGTAGTATCATATCATCTGCAAAGAGTGATAGTTTGAGTTCTTTGCCAATTTGGATGCCTATAATTTCCTTTTGTCTGATTACCGAGGCTAGGACTTCTAGTACTATGTTGAATAACAGTGGCGATAATGGATATCCCTGCTGTGTTCCTGACCTTAGCAGAAAAGCTCTCAGTTTTTCTCCATTGAGAATGGTATTTGCTGTGGGTTTTTCATTGAAGGCTTTGATGATATTTAGGTATGTGCCCTCTGTCCCTACACTTTGAAGAGTTTTGATCAGGAAGGGATGCTGTACTTTGTCAAATGCTTTTTCAGCATCTATTGAGAGTATCATATGGTTCTTTTTCTTTCTTTTATTAATGTGTTGTGTCACATTGATTGATTTGCCGATGTTGAACCAACCTTGCAGCTGTGGAATAAATCCCACTGGTCATGGTGAATAATCCTTTTAATGTACTGTTGGATCCTATTGGCCAGTATTTTGGTGAGAATTTTTGCATCTGTGTTCATCAAGGATATTGGTCTATAATTCTCTCTTAATGGGATCCTTGCCTGGTTTTGGGATCAAGGTGATGCTGGCCTCATCAAATGAGTTTGGAAGTTTCCCTTCCATTTTTATTTTTTGGAACAATTTCAGGAGACTAGGAATTAATTCTTCTTTAAATGTTGGGTAGAATTCCCCTGGGAAGCCATCTGGCCCTGGGCTCTTGTTTTTTGGAAGATTTTTGATGACTGTTTCAATCTCCTTTCTGGTTATGTGTCTATTCAGGTGTTCTATTTCTGCCTGGTTCAGTTGCGGTAGTTTTTATGTCTCTAGGAATGCATCCATTTCTTCCAGATTGTCAAATTTGTTGGCGTAGAGTTGCTCATACTATGTTCTTATAATTGTTTGTATTTCTTTGGTTTTGGTTGTGATCTCTCCTCTTTCATTCATGATTTTATTTATTTGGGTCCTTTTTCTTTTCTTTTTGATAAGTCTGACCAGGGGATTATCAGTCTTACTGATTCTTTCAAAGAACCAACTCCTGCTTTTGTTGATTTGTTCTGTTTTTCTCTTGGTTTCTATTTCATTTATTTCTGCTCTGATCTTTATGATTTCTCTTCTCCTGCTGGGTTTAGGCTTTCTTTGTTGTTCTTTCTCCAGCTCCTGTAGGTGTATTATTAGGTTGTGTATTTGAGATCTTTCTTGTTTCTTGTGAAAGGCTTGTATCACTATATATTTTCCTCTTAGGACTGCCTTTGCTGTGTCTCACAGATCTTGAACCGTTGTGTTTTCATTATCATTTGTTTTCAAGAATTTTTTTAATTCTTCTTGAATTTTCTGGTTGACCCATTCATTCTTTAGAAGGATGCTGTTTAGTCTCCATGTATTTAGGTTCTTTCCAGATTTCCTCTTGTGATTGAGTTCTAGCTTCAGAGCTTTGTGGTCTGAAAATATGCAGGGAATGATCCCAGTCTTTTGATTCCGGTTGAGACTTGATTTGTGACCCAGGATGTGATCTATTCTGGAGAATGTTCCATGTGCACTAGAGAAGCATGTGTATTCTGTTGCTTTAGGATGGAATGTTCTAAATATATCTGTGATGTCCATCTGGTCCTGTGTGTCATTAAAGGCCTTTATTTTCTTGTTGATCTTTTGCTTGGATGATCTGTCCATTTCAATGAGGGGAGTGTTAAAGTCCCTTACTATTACTGTATTATCGTCAATGTGTGTCTTTGATTTTGTTATTAATTGGTTTATAGTTGGCTGCTCCCATGTTAGGGGCATAGATATTTAAAATTGTTAGATCTTCTTGTTGGAGAACCCCTTTGAGTTTGTTGTAGTGTCCTTCCTCATCTCTTATTATAGTCTTTGGGTTAAAATCTAATTGATCTGATATAAGGATTACCACCCCCGCTTGCTTCTGATGTCCATTAGCATGGTAAATTGTTTTCCACCCCCTCACTTTAAATCTGGAGGTGTCTTCAGGTCTAAAATGAGTTGCTTGTAGCAACATATTGATGGGTTTTGTTTTTTTTTATCCATTCTGATACCCTGTGTCTTTTGATTGGAGCATTGATTCCATTAACATTCAGGGTAACTATTGAGAGATATGAATTTAGTGCCATTGTATTGCCTATAAGATGACTTACTGTATATTGTCTCTGTTCCTTTCTGATCTACTACTTTTATGCTCTCTCTTTGCTTAGAGGGCCCCTTTCAATATTTCCTGTAGAGCTGGTTTGGTGTTTGCAATTTTTTCTGTTTTTGTTTGTCCTGGAAGCTTTTTATCTCTCCCTCTATTTTCAATGATAGTCTAGCTGGATATAGTTTCTTGGCAGTATGTGTTTCTCATTGAGTGTTCTGAATATATCATGCCAGTTCTTCCTGTTCTGCTAGTTCTCTGTGGATAAGTCCGCTGCCAATCTAATATTTTTACTCTTGTATCTTATGACTTCTTTTCCTGGGTTCCTTTCAGGATTTTCTCTTTGTTGCTAAGACTTGTATATTTTACTATTAGGTGACAGGGTGTGGACCTATTCTTACTGATTTTGAGGGGTGTTTCTCTGCACGTCCTGGATTTTGATGCTTGTTCCCTTTGCCATATTAGGGAAATTCTCTACTACAATTCTCTCCAATATACCTTCTGCTCCCTTCTCTCTTTCTTCTTCTTCTGAAATCCCAATTATTCTAATGTTGTTTTGTCTTACGGTGTTACTTATCGTTCTCCCCTCCTGGTCCAGTATTTTTTTTTGTCTCTCTTTTGCTCAGCTTCTTTATTCTCTGTCATTTGGTGTTCTATATCACTAATTCTTTCTTCTGCCTCATTTATCCTAGCAGTAAGAGCCTCCATTTTTTATTGCACCTCATTAATAGCTTTTTAAATTTCAACTTGGTTAGATTTTAGTTCTTTTATTTCTCCAGAAAGGGCTTTAATCTCTCCGGATAGGGTTTCTCTAATATCTTCCATGCCTTTTTCGAGCCTGGCTAGAACCTTGAGAATCGTCATTCTGAACTCTAGGTCTGCAGTATTACCAATGTCCGTATTGATTAGGTCCCTAGCCTTTGGTACTGCCTCTTGTTCTTTTTGTGATGAGTTTTTCTGCCTTGTCATTTTGTCCTGATAAGAATATATGAAGGAGCAAATAAAATACTAAAAGGGTGGCAAAGACCCCAGCAAAATGTGCTTTAAGCAAATCAGAAGAGACCCCAAATCATGGGAGGAAGAAAGGGGATAAAAAGAAATTCATAAAAAGAAAAAAAATTTTAAACAGAAAACAAATAAGGAAAAAATATAAAAAAGAAAAAAATACATATATACATATATATTAGACTGGTGACTAGAACAGAGTCACCCCCTTAATTTTGGGAGTATTTTGGTCTCTTAGAAGAAACCACCTCCCAAAATTTTAAAGAATGAAAAACATATATAGGGTAAACACAATGAAGGGATGGGATATGCCTAAACAGATGAAAAAATACATATATTTTTTAAGTTTCTAAAAAAGGAGTTGATAAAGTAGGTTGGTTGGGAGAATAAAGAAAACGAAAGTGGAGAGAATTTGCTCGGGCTGGAGACTAGAACAAGCCCGGAGCTAGATTTAGGGTATATTTTGATTTATTAGAGGAAGTTGTACCCCAGATTTTTTAGAATAAAAACTCCTATGTATATACAAAAAATAAAATTAGATACAATAAAGGATAAAATATGACTATAAGAATGAAGTTTCAAAAAGATTATTTTTTTTTAATGGAAGGTATTGTTAAGTAAACTAGTTAAAAAATTAAAAGAGGAAAGGGTAATAGTTAAAAAAATTAGAAGAAGAAAAAAATTTAAAAAGATTAACTGCAAGACTAAAGAATCATGGAGAGAAAAGTCATGAATTTCACGCTTTGCTTTCTCCTCCTCTGGAATTCCGCTGTTCTCCTTGGTAAGTGATCTTGTCTTGGCTGGATTTCTTGTTGATCTTCTGGGGGAGGGGCCTTTTGTAGTGATTCTCAAGTGTCTTTGCCCAAGGCGGAATTGCACCACCCTTTCCAGGGGCCAGGCTAAGTAATCCGATCAGGTTCGCTTTCTGGAGCTTTTGCCCCCTGAATGCTTTCCGTAGAGTTCCATTGTCTGAATTGATTAGGTCCCTAGCCTTCTTCCCAGAAGAAGAAGAAAGAGAAGGGAGCAGAGGAGAGAATTATAGTAGAGAATTTCCCTAATACGGGAATGAAAGTGTTGGCCTCCCAGTCTCCGGCCTGGTGGAGCCTAGAGCTTGGGGCCCCATTCATCAGTGCGCCCTCAGAGAAAAGTGCTCAATCATTCCCATCTCCCTGGCCTCCGGCCCTGCTCCGAGCTCACGCAGGCTGTGACCAAGTGTCTCTTTCTCTGGCGCAGAGCTCTGCCTGGAGTCTCCGAATCCCGCAGATCTCTGAGCTCTTCCAGGGGGTGTCTCCCCAGATCTTCTGGGGATCCCACCCAGGAGAGCCTGTGCCATGGATTATGGCTCAAGGTAACCCCGAGTTGAGAGCTCACTCCTCTGCTCTCTGTAGCCGGCTTCCCCACTCTAATACCTGCGAGCTTTGAGACGCTCATACACCCCTGATCCTTCTGTGAATCCGCGGGACCTGGGGCCACGCTGACCCTGTGTGGACTTCACAGGTTTAGCCTGTGGAGCAATGTCCCTCAGTGGAGCAGACTTTTAAAAGTCCTGGTTTTGGGGGCACCTGGGTGGCTTGGTGGGTTAAAGCCTCTCCCTTCGGCTTGGGTCATGATCCTAGGGTCCTGGGATCGAGCCCCGTATCAGGCTCTCTGCTCACTGGGGAGCCTGCTTCCTCGTCTCTCTTTCTCTCTGCCTGCCTTTCTGCCTATTTATGAACTGTCTGTCAAATAATTAGGAAAAAAAAAAAAAAGTCCTGATTTTGTGCTCTGTTGTTCTGCTGGTTGCCGGGAGCCGGCTCCTCTCCCTGCAGTCTGTCTTCCCGTCACTTTGGATTCACTCGCCGCTGGTCCTTCCTTTCAGAAAGTAGTCGATTTTCTGTTTCTAGAATTGTTGCTCTTCTTCTCTTAGGTCTCCTCTTGGATTTGTAGGTGTTCACAATGGTTTGATAAGCTATCTGCTGATCTCCTGCTACCTGATGTCATCTCAGCCTGCTACTTCTCTGCCATCTTGACTATTCCAGAGATACATTTTAGATGTAATAACATAGGGATGCCTGGTTAGCTTAGCCAGTTGAGTGCCCAACTCTTGATTTCTCCTTTAAATGTATTCTCTGGGTAATGGGATCTAGCTCTGCATTGGTCTTTAGGGTCAACCCACTCTTCCTCTGCTTCTTCCCTCACTTCTTTCTCTCTCTCTTAAAAAAGTACATAAAATCTTTAAGAAAAATCTAATGACATAGATAGATTGAAAATAAATGCATGGGAAACGATGTAGCATGCAAATAATAGTTATATAAGAAAGTTGGAGTAATATTAGTAATTAGTATTATTAATATTAGGTGAAATGATTTCAAACATGTTATTGGAGATGAAGAACAACATTTCAACATATCAGTCACAAATTTGTAAGTGCTTAAGATCTGTAATCATGGCTAGAAATCTTAACAGCATGCTGTCTATAAATTATAGAAAATGTAGACCTAAAAAAATCACTTTGAACATAAAGGATCTGAAAAACCACTATCAGTCACCTTGACATTTGTAGAATATCACATGTAACTAGAATACAATAGAATGTACATTCCATCTAAATGCATAATATACATACCAAGATAAATCATATATTGGGCCATAAAACTTCTCAAAAAGTTTCTAAAGTTTGAAATTTTAAGGACTGTAATTTCTAACTATGGTTAAATTTAATGTAGGGATTATTAATAATAAGATATGCAGAAAAATCGAAGTATTTGGAATTAATGTAGTTTTTCCTAGCCAGTCTACAGTTTTAATGTGATCAAAATCATTTCCCCCCGACAGGTATTATTTATTTATTTGTTTGTTTGAGAGTGAGAGAGAGAGCAGAGGAGGAAAAGAGGGAAAGGAAGAGGGTAACTTAAGCAGATTCCATGCTGAGTGCAGAGCCAGATGTGGGATTCAATATCATGACCCTGAGATCACGACCTGAGCTGAGACCAAGTCTGCCACTTAACTGATTGTACCATCTGGGCTTCCATGGGCATTTTTAAAAGTGCCTGTTAGGCTTCACTGTATTACTTTAAGTCAATCTAAGCTTGCATTAATTGTGAAAGACCAACTCCATATTTGTAATAATGATTTTTCTCTTACTTCAAGTTATAGGAATACTGCTTGATACCGCTTTGAAACTTTTTTTTTTTTATTAAGGTATAATTGACATATTTCATTATGTAAGTTTCAGGTATACAACAGAGTGATTCCATATTTACATATATTGTGAAGTGATCACAGCAATGTCTAATTAACATTTGTCACCATACAGTTATAAAAATTTTTTTTCTTGTGATAAGTACTTACAAGATTGACTTTCTTAGCAAGTTTCAAATATGCAGTACAGTATTATTAACTGTGTTCAACATGTTATACATTACACCCCCATAACTTAATTATTTTATACCTGAAAATTTATGCCTTCACTCCTTTGCCCCAGCCCTGGCCCCCACAACTGGCAACCACCAGTCTATTCCTTGTATCTGTGAACCTTGGTTATGTTGTTTTTTAAAATTCCACATGTACGTGAGATCCCACAGTGTTTTACTTTCTCTTTCTTTATTTCACTTAACCTAATAGCCTCACGGTCCATCCATGTTGTCACAAATAACAGGATTTCCTTTTTTGATGATGAAAACTATTCTATTGTATATATGTACGACATCTTCATCCATCCACCTATGGATGGACAGATCACTTCGATATCTTGTCTGTTGAAAATAATGCTGCAGTAAATAAGGAGGTGGCATATATTTTTTCCAGTTAGTGTTTTTGTTTTTTTCAGATAAATACCCAGAAGTAGAATTGCTGAACCATATGGTGGTTCTGTTTTTAATTTTTTGAGGGAGTTCTGTACTCTTTGCTATAGCACCAATAGCAGTTTACATTTTCACCAACAGTACACAAGGGTTCCCTTTTTTATACATTCTAATGCTTATTATTATTTGTCTTTTGATGAGGGGCATTCTAACAGGTATGAGGTGATACCTTACAGTTTTGATTTGTATTTCTGTGACTATGTTGAGCATCTTTACATGTGTCTCTTGGCCATCTGTATGTTTTCTTTAGACTAAACTGTCTATTGAGGTTCTCTGTTTCTTAGTTTGTTTTTCTACTAGTGAGTTGTATGAGGTCTTTTTATATTTTGGATATTAACCCTTATCAGATATAGGCTTTGCAAATATATTGTCCCATTCCATAGGTTGCCTTTTCATTTTATGGATGACTTCCTTTCCTGTGCCAAAAATGTTTAGCATGGTATAGTTATACTCATTTATTTTTGCTTTGGTTGCCTTTGCTTTTGCAGTCAGATCAAAAACCCAGAGGCCACAACCAATATTGAGGAGTGTACCATCTATGTTTTCTAGGAGTTGTATGGTTTCAGGCCTCACATTCAAGGTTTTAATCCATTTTGAGTTGGTTTTTATGTATAGTGTAAGAGCATATCCTAGTTTCATTCTTTTGCATGTGGCTGTCCAGTTTACTCCACATCATTTATTGAGGGAATGTCTGTTCGTTCCCCATTCTATAGTCTTTACTTTTTAGATGTTATTGACCACATATAGGTGAATTTAATCCTGGGTTCTCTGTTCTGGTCTGTTGATCCATGTGCCTGTTTTTAAGCCAGTTTTTTTTTTTTTTTTTAAAATAAAGATTTTATTTATTTATTTGACAGGCAGAGATCACAAGTAGGCAGAGAGGCAGGCAGAGAGAGGGAGGGAGAAGCAGGCTCCCTGCCAAGCAGAGAGCCTGATGCAGGGCTCGATCCCAGGACCCTGGGATCACAACCCGAGCTGAAGACAGAGGCTTAATTAACCCACTGAGCCACCCAGGCGCCCCATAAGCCAGTTTTGATTAGTATAGTTTTGTAATATAATATAGTATAAAGTCTGGGATAGTGATACCTCCAGCTTTGTTCTTTGTCAAGATTGTTTTGGTTTTTGGGCTTTTTAGTGCTTCCATACAAGTTTTAGGAATGTTTTGTTCTATTTCTGTCAAAAGTGACATTGTAAATTTGAGGGTTTGTACTGAATCTCTAGATTGCTTTGGGTACTATTAACATTTTAAGAATATTAATGTTTCAATCCATAAGAATAGAGCATCTTTCTATTTATATATCATTGTTGATTACTTTAATCAGTTTCTTATGGTTTTCGTTGCATAGCTTTTTACCTCCTTGGTTAAATTTATTCATTGGTATTTTCTCATTTTTTCATTATTAATATATAATATATTATTTTCCCCAGTGGTATAGGTATGTGAATCATCAGGCTTACATTTCATAGCACTCACCATAGCACATATCCTCCCCAATGTTCATAACCCAGCCACCATATCCCTACCTCCCCACACCCCTGGCAACCCTCAGTTGGTTTTGAGAGATCAGAGTCTCTTATGGTTTGTCTCCCTCCCTATTACATCTTGTTTCATTTTCTCCCTCCCTCCTCATTTCCATTGACCCGCTACCCTGCCTCTCAAATTCCTCACATCAGAGAGATCATACAATTGTCTTTCTCTGGTCGACTAATTTCACTCAGCATAATACCTTCTAGATTTATCAATGTCATTGCAAAAGGCAAGGTTTGTTTCTCTTCATGGCTGCATAATATTCCTGTGTGTGTGTGTGTGTGTGTGTGTGTGTGTGTGTATACCACATCTTCATTATCCATTCATCTGTTGATGGACATCTAGGATCTTTCCATGGTTTGACTATTACGGACATTGCTGCTGTAAACATTCGAGTGCACGTGCCCCTTCGGATCCCTGCATTTGTATCTTTAGGGTAAATACCCCATAGTGCGATGCTGGGTCATAGGGTAGCTCTATTTTCAACTTTCTGAATGCTTTCCAGAGTAGCTGCACAAGCTTGCATTCCCACTAACAGGGGAGGAGGGTTCCCCTTTCTCTGCATCCTCATCAACATCTGTTGTTTCCAGCCTTGTTAATTTTAACCATTCTGTCTGGTGTGTGGTGGTATCTCACTGTGGTTTTGATTTATATTTCCCTGATGCTGAGTGATGTTGAGCACTTTTTCATGTGTCTGTTGGCCATCTGGATGTCGTCTTTGCCGAAATGTCTCTTCATGTCTTCCACCCACTTTCTTTCTTTCTTTCTTTCTTTCTTTCTTTTTCAAGATTTTATTTATTTATTTGAGAGAGAGACAGTAAGAGAGAGCACGACAGGGGAGAAGGTCAGAGGGAGAAGCAGATTCCCTGTGGAACTGGAAGCCCAATGCGGGACTCAATGCTGGGACTCTGGGATCAAGACCTGACCTGAAGACAGTTGCTCAACCAATTGAGCCACACAGGAGCCCTTCTACCCATTTCTAGATTGGATTATTTGTTCCTTGTGTGTTGAGTTTGATAAGTTCTTGATAGACTTTAGATACTAGCCCTTTATCTGATATGTCATGTGTGAATATCTTTTCCCATTCTGTCAGTTGTTTTGGTTTTATTGATTGTTTGTTTTGCTGTGCAAAAGCTTTTGAACTTGATGAAGTCCCAATAGTTCATTTTTGCCCTTGCTTCCCTTGCCTTTGGCGAAGTTTCCAGGAAGAAGTTGTTGTGGCTGAGGTCGAGGAGGTTGCTGCCTGTGTTCTCCTCAAGGATTGGTGGATTCCTGTCTCACATTTGAGGTCTTTTATCCATTTTGAGTCTGTTTTTGTGTGTGGTGTAAGGAAGTGGTCCAGTTTCATTCTTCTGCATGTGGCTGTCCAGTTTTCCCAACACCGTTTGTTAAAGAGACTGTCTTTTACCATTAGACATTCTTTCCTGCTTTGTCAAAGATGAGTTGACCATAGGGTTGAGGGTCCATTTCTGGGCTCTCTATTCTGTCTGTTCCATTGATCGGTGTGTCTGTTTTTGGGCCAGTACCTACTACCTTGATGATTACAGCTTTGTAATAGAGCTTGAAGTCTGGAATTGTGATGCAGCCAGCTTTGGTTTTCTTTTTCAACATTCCTCTGGCTATTCGGGGTCTTTTCTGGTTCCATATAAATTTTGGGATTATTTGTTCCATTTCTTAGAAAAGAGTTGATGGTTATTTTGATAGGGATTACGTTAAATGTATAGATTGCTTTAGGTAGCATAGACATGTTCACATTATTTGTTCTTCCGGTCCAACGGCATGGAACGTTTTTCCATTCTTTTGCATCTTCCTCAGTTTCTTTCATGAGTACGTTATAGCTCTCTGAGTACAGATTCTTTGCCTCTTTGGTTAGGTTTATTCCTAGGTATCTTATGGTTTTGGGTGCAATTGTAAATGGGATAAAATCCTTAATTTCTCTTTCTTCTGTCTTGCTGTTGGTATATAGAAATGCAACTGATTTCTGTGCATTGATTTTATATCCTGACACTTCACTGAATTCCTGTATGAGTTCTGGCAGTTTGGGAGTGGATTCTTCTGGGTTTTCCACATAAAGTATCATATCATCTGCAAAGAGTGAGAGTCTGACTTGTTTTTTGCCAATTCAGATGCCTTTTATTTCTTTTTGTTGTCCGATTACCAAGGCTAGGACTTCTAGTACTATGTTGAATAGCAGTGGAGATAGTGAACATCCCTACCCTGTTCCTGACCTTAGCAGAAAAGCTCTCAGTTTTCCCTGTTGAGAATGATACTTGCTGTGGGTTTTTCATAGATGCCTTTGATGATATTGAGCTGTGTACCCTCTATGCCTACACTGTGAAGAGTTTTGATCAAGAAAGGATGCTGTACTTTGTCAAAAGCTTTTTTTAAGCATCTACTGAGAGTATCATACGGTTCTCGTTCTCTCTTTTGTTAAGGTATTGCATTGCATTGATTGATTTGCGGATCTTGAATCAACCTTGCAGCCGTGGAATAAATCCCACTTGGTCATGGTGAATAATCCTGTTAATGTACTGTTGGATCCAATGGCTAGTATTTTGCTGAGAGTTTTTGCATCCGTGTTCATTAAGGATTTTGTTCTGTGATTCTCCTTTTTGTCTGTTTTTTGGGATCAAAGTAATGCTGGTTCTCATCAGATGAGTTGTGAAGTTTTCCTTCCATTTCTATTTTTTGAATAGTTTCAGGAGAATAGGTATCAATTCTTCTTTAAATGTTTGGTAGAATTCCCTTGGGAAGCCATCTGGCCCTGGGCTCTTATTTGTTGGGAGACTTTTTTGATGAGTGCTTCACTCTCCTTACTGGTTATGGGTCTGTTCAGGTTTTCTGTTTCTTCCTGGTTCAGTTTTGGTAGTTTATTTGTCTCTGGGAATGCATCCATTTCTTCCAGATTGTCAAATTTGCTGGCGTATAGTTGCTCATACTGTGTTCTTATAATTGTTTGTGTTTCTTTGGTGTTGGTTGTGATCTCTCCTCTTTCACTCATGATTTTACTAATTTGGGTCCTTTCTCTTTCCTTTTTGATAAGTCTGGCCAGGGGTTTATCCATCTTATTGATTCTTTCAAAGAACCAGCTCCTAGTTTCGTTGGTTTGTTCTCCGGTTCTTTTGGTTTCTATTTCACTGATTTCTGCTCTCATCTTTATTATTTCTCTTCTCCTGCTGGGTTTAAGACTTTCTTTGCTGTTCTTTCTCCAGCTCATTTAGGTGTAGGGTTAGCTTGTGTACTCGAGCCCTTGTTTCTTGAGAAAGGCTTGTATTACTATATACTTTCCTCATAGAACCGCCTTTGTGGTGTCCCAAAGATTTTGAACATTTGTGTTTTCATTTTGATTTGTTTCCGTGAATTTTTTAAATTCTTCTTTAATTTCCTGGTTGACCCATTCATTCACTAGTAGGATGCTCTTTAGCCTCCATGGATTTGAGTTCTTCCCAACTTTCCTCTTGTGATTGAGTTCTTGCTTCAGACCTTTGTGGTCTGAAAATATGCAGGGAATGTTCCCAATCTTTTGGTACCGATTGAGACCTGATTTGTGACCCAGGATGTGATCTATTCTGGAGAATGTTCAAGTGCACTAGAGAAGAATGTGTATTCTGTTGCTTTAGGATGGAATGTTCTAAATATATCTGTGATGTCCATCTGGTCCACTGTGTCATTTAAAGCCTTTATTTCCTTGTTGATCTTTGTTTAGATGATCTGTCCATTTCAGAAAGGGGGGGGCGTCTTAAAGTCCCCTACTATTATTTTATCATTGTTGATGTGTTTCTTTAATTTTGTTATTAATTGGTTTATATAATTGGCTGCTCCCATGTTAGGGGCATAGATATTTAAAATTGGTAGATCTTCTTGTTAGACCCTTTAAGTACGATATAGTTTCCTTCCTCATCTCTTATTATACTCTTTGGCTTAATATCTAATTTATCTGTTGTAAGGATAGCCACCCCAGCTTTCTTTTGATGTCTATTAGCATGGTACATTGTTTACCACCCCCTCACTTTAAATCCGGAGGTGTCTTTGGGTCTAAAATGAATTTCTTATAGACAGCATATTGATGGGTCTTGTTTTTTTATCCATTGTGATACCCTGTGTCTTTTGATTGGGGCATTTAGGCCATTTCCATTCAGGGTAACTATTGAAAGGTATGAATTTAGTGCCACTGTATTGCTTGTAAGGTGACTGTTACTGTATATTGCCTCTGTTCCTTTCTGGTCTATGTCACTGTTAGGCCCTCTCTTTGCTTAGAGTTGAATGTTTCCTGTGGAGCTGGTTTGATGTTTGCAAATTATTTTAGTTTTTGTTTGTCCTGGAAACTTTATCTCTCCATCTGTTTTCAATGACAGCCAGGGTGGATATAGTATTCTTGGCTGCATATTTTTCTCACTTAGTTCTCATAATATATCATGGCAGTTCTTCCTGGCCTGCCAAGTCTCTGTGGATAAGTCTGCTGCCTATTTATTATTTCTGCCATTGTATGTTACATACTTCTTGTCCCAAGCTGCTTTCAGGATTTTCTCTTCGTCACTTGTATGTTTTACTATTTGATGATGGGCCGTTGACCTATTTTTATCGATTTTGAGTAGGGTCCTCTGTGCCTCCTGAATTTTGATGCTTGTTTCCTTACCCAGTTATGGAAATTCTCTGCTATAATTTGCTCCAGTATACCTTCTGCTCCTCTCTCTCTTTCTTCTTCTCTTGTGATCCCAATTATTCTAATATTGGTTTGTCTTATAGTATCTCTTATCTCTGAGATTTTCCTCCCCCAGTCCTGTAGTTTTTTTATCTCTTTTCTCAGCTTCTTTATTCTCCCTCATTTGGTCTCTTCTATATCACGAATTCTATCCTGCTTCATTTATCTTTGCAGTAAGAGCCTCCATTTTGATTGCACCTCATTAATAGCTCTTTTTTTTTTTTCTCAGCTTGGTTAGATTTTAGTTCTTTATTTCTCCAGAAAGTGTTTCTCTAATATCTTCCATACCTTTTTAAAGCCCAGGTAGCACCTTGAGAATCATCATTCGGGCCTCTACTTCTGACATATTACCAATGTCTGTATTCATTAGGTTCCTAGACATGGTTACTGCCTGTTGTTTTTTTTATTTTGTGGTGAATTTTTCCCGCCTTGTCGTTTTATCCAGTTAAGAATATATGAACGAGGGAGTAAAATACTAAAAGTGTGGCAAAGACCCAACAAAAACGTATGCCAACCAAAACGGCGGGGGGGGGGGGGGAGAAAGAAATAAAAGTAAAAAATCAAAAAAAAACCTAAGAAACATATATAGATATAGTAGACTGATGAATAGAACAGAGCCACCCACTTGATTTTGGGTATATTCTGGTCTCTTATAAGAAATTACCTCCCTAAATTTTAAAGAAAGATAAACTTACATATATATACAAAAATTACAGCAAACACGATGAAGGGATGGAATATGACTGCAAAGATGAAAATTCAAAAAAATACTCCCAAGAAAGGACAATTCCTTTTAAGTGGTTGGAAAAGGAAAAGAATAGGAAAAAAAAAAAGAGAGAGAGAGAGAAGAATGTGTTTAGGCCGGAGACTAGAATTAAGCCGTGTAGTAGATATAGGTTATATTTTGATCTATTAGAAGAAATTGTATTACTAAAATTTTAAAGAGAAAATCCTATATATATATATACAAAAAATAAGTTTAAATACAACGAAGGGATAAAATATGACTAACAATTAAGTTTTAAAAGGATTCTTTTTAGAAAATTATTTTTAAGATAAAGTAGTTAAGAAACATTAAAAGAAGAAAGAGGAAGAGTTTAAGAAATAGAATAAGAAAAAAATTTTTTTTAAATTTGACTTGGAAGAGTAAGGGATTATGGGGAAAAAGCCATGGATTCTGTGCATTGCTTTCCTTCAGCTCTGGAGTTGTGCTGTTCTCCTTGATCGGGGAGCTTGGTCTTGGCTGGATGTTCTTGCTGATCTTCTGCGGCAGGGGCCTGTTGTAGGGAGTATCATATGTCTTTGCCTGAGGTGGAATTGCACTGCCCTTGCCAGGGCCCCGGCTAAGTAATCTCCTCATGTTCACTCTCAGTAGTTTTGTTCCCTGAATACTTTTTGTAGAGCTCTGGAGGAAAGGATTGAAAATGTCAGCCTCCGAATCTTTGGCCTGGAGGAGCCAAGAGCTCGGGTCCCCAGTCCTCAGTGTAACCTCAGATAGAAGCAGTCAATAACTCCTGTCTCCCCGACTCCATCCGTGCTCTGTGCTCACCTGGCCTGTGACTAAGCGTTTCTGTCTCTGATATACAGCTTCATTTTGAGTTTCCAAACCCAGTAGATTTCTGCCACACGTTCCTGCGCAAGTCCTCCTGGAGAAGGAAGGAGGGAGTCTCTGGTCTGCCACTTGTGGGGTCACCGCTTGAAGAGCAGCGGCCCGACTGTGACTTGGGTCTCGGTTTAAGGTAATCCCGAGCTCAGAGCACATTTCTTGACTCTATCTCTGTAGCCGGGTTCCCTCTTCTGATACCTGGGAGCTCTGCCACACTCAGGCACCCCGGTCCTTCTCTGATCCTATAGGTCCTGAGGCCACACTGTCCCCGTGAAGGCCCCCTCTGGAGCGACGTCCCTCAGTGGAGCAGACTTCTAAAAGATCCAATTTTGTGCTCCGCTGCTGTCTCACTTGGCGGAAGCCGGCCCCTTCCCCCGCGGTCTATCTTCCAATCACTTCGGATTCACTTTGCATCTCCTACCTTCCGGAAAATTGTTAATTTTCTGTTCCTAGAATTCCTCGTATTCTTGTCTTCTATCTCCTGTTGAGTTTGTAGGTGTTTAGAATGGTTTGGTAACTATCTAGCTTAACTCCAGGATCTGATGATATTTCAGTCTCTTAGTCCTCTGCCATCTTGCTTTCTCCCCTATTGGTATTTTATTCTTGTTATGTAATTGTAAATATTATTGTTTTCTTAATTTATCTTTTTACTACTTTGTTGTTAATGTATAGAAATACAAACTGCTGTATATTCTGTGTTCTGCAACTTTATGAAATTTATTCTGTAGTTTTTTTGGTGGAGTCTTTAGGGTTTTCTATATATAAGATCATGTCATCTGCAAATATTAACAGTTTTACTTCTCCTTTCTAATTTGGATGCCTAATGTTTCTTTTCTATGCCTAATATTTCTGGTACGACTTCCATACTATGTTGAATAAAATGGTGTTAGTGGGATATCCTTGTCTTGTTGCTGATCTTAGACAAAAAGCCTGCAACTTTTCACTATTGAGTATGATATTAGCAGAGTTTTGTTATATATGGCCTTTATTATGTTAAGTTACAGTCCATCTTTACCTGCTTTGTTGAATGCTTTTATCATAAATGGATGTTGAATTCTGTCATGCACTTTCTACATCTTTTGAGATGATCATATGATTTTTTTGTTTTATTTTGTTTATGTGCTGTATCATATTGATTGATTTGCAGATGTTGAACCACCTTGCATCCCCGGAATAATACCCACTTGATCGTGTCATGTTTGAGCCTTTTAATGTGTTGTTGAATCTGGTTTGCTAATATTTTATTGAGAATTTTTGCATCTGTGTTCATCATGGCTGCCTTTCTTTTTTTTTTTTTAATTTTTTATTTTTTATAAACATATATTTTTATCCCCAGGGGTACAGGTCTGTGAATCACCAGGTTTATACACTTCACAGCACTCACCAAAGCACATACCCTCCCCAATGTCCATAATCCCACCCCCTTCTCCCAAACCCCCTCCCCCAGCAACCCTCAGTTTGTTTTGTGAGATTAAGAGTCACTTATGGTTTGTCTCCCTCCCAATCCCATCTTGATTCATTGATTCTTCTCCTACCCACTTAAGCCCCCATGTTGCATCACCACTTCCTCATATCAGGGAGATCATATGATAGTTGTCTTTCTCCGCTGGACTTATTTCGCTAAGCATGATACGCTCTAGTTCCATCCATGTTGTCACAAATGGCAAGATTTCATTTCTTTTGATGGCTGCATAGTATTCCATTGTGTATATATACCACATCTTCTTGATCCATTCATCTGTTGATGGACATCTAGGTTCTTTCCATAGTTTGGCTATTGTGGACATTACTGCTATAAACATTCGGGTGCACGTGGCCCTTTGGATCACTACGTTTATATCTTTAGGGTAAATGCCCAATAGTGCAATTGCTGGGTCATAGGACAGTTCTATTTTCAACGTTTTGAGGAACCTCCATGCTGTTTTCCAGAGTGGCTGCACCAGCTTGCATTCCCACCAGCAGTGTAGGAGGGTTCCCCTTTCTCCGCATCCTCGCCAGCATCTGTCATTTCCTGACTTGTTGATTTTAGCCATTCTGACTGGTGTGAGGTGATATCTCATTGTGGTTTTGATTTGTATTTCCCTGATGCCGAGTGATGTGGAGCACTTTTTCATGTGTCTGTTGGCCATCTGGATGTCTTCTTTGCAGAAATGTCTGTTCATGTCCTCTGCCCATTTCTTGATTGGATTATTTGTTCTTTGGGTGTTGAGTTTGCTAAGTTCTTTATAGATTCTGGACACTAGTCCTTTATCTGATATGTCGTTTGCAAATATCTTCTCCCATTCTGTCAGTTGTCTTTTGATTTTGTTAACTGTTTCCTTGCTGTGCAAAAGCTTTAGATCTTGATGAAATCCCAATAGTTCATTTTTGTCCTTGCTTCCCTTGCCTTTGGCGTTGTTCCTAGGAAGATGTTGCTGCGGCTGAGGTCGAAGAGGTTGCTGCCTGTGTTCTCCTCAAGGATTTTGATGGATTCCTTTCTCACATTGAGGTCCTTCATCCATTTTGAGTCTATTTTTGTGTGTGGTGTAAGGAAATGGTCCAGTTTCATTTTTCTGCATGTGGCTGTCCAATTTTCCCAGCACCATTTATTGAAGAGGCTGTCTTTTTTCCATTGGACATTCTTTCCTGCTTTGTCGAAGATTAGTTGACTGTAGAGTTGAGGGTCTATTTCTGGGCTCTCTATTCTGTTCCATTGATCTATTTGTCTGTTTTTGTGCCAGTACCATGCTGTCTTGATGATGACAGCTTTGTAATAGAGCTTGAAGTCCGGAATTGTGATGCCACCAACGTTGGCTTTCTTATTCAATATCCCTTTGGCTATTCGAGGTCTTTTCTGGTTCCATATAAATTTTAGAATTATTTGTTCCATTTCTTTGAAAAAGATGGATGGTACTTTGATAGGAATTGCATTAAATGTGTAGATTGCTTTAGGTAGCATAGACATTTTCACAATATTTATTCTTCCAATCCAGGAGCATGGAACATTTTTCCATTTCTTTGTGTCTTCCTCAATTTCTTTCATGAGTACTTTATAGTTTTCTGAGTATAGATTCTGTGCCTCTTTGGTTAGGTTTATTCCTAGGTATCTTATGGTTTTGGGTGCAATTGTAAATGGGATTGACTCCTTAATTTCTCTTTCTTCTGTCTTGCTGTTGGTGTAGAGAAATGCAACTGATTTCTGTGCATTGATTTTATATCCTGACACTTTACTGAATTCCTGTACAAGTTCTAGCAGTTTTGGAGTGGAGTCTTTTGGGTTTTCCACATGTAGTATCATATCATCTGTGAAGAGTGATAATTTGACTTCTTCTTTGCCGATTTGGATGCCTTTAATTTCCTTTTGTTGTCTGATTGCTGAGGCTAGGACCTCTAGTACTATGTTGAATAGCAGTGGTGATAATGGACACCCCTGCCTTGTTCCTGACCTTAGCGGAAAAGCTTTCAGTTTTTCTCCATTGAGAATGATATTTGCGGTGGGTTTTTCATAGATGGCTTTGATGATATTGAGGTATGTGCCCTCTCTCCCTACACTTTGAAGAGTTTTGATCAGGAAGGGATGCTGTACTTTGTCAAATGCTTTTTCAGCATCTATTGAGAGTATCATATGGTTCTTGTTCTTTCTTTTATTGATGTGTTGTATCACATTGACTGATTTGCGGATGTTGAACCAACCTTGCAGCCCTGGAATAAATCCCACTTGGTCGTGGTGAATAATCCTTTTAATGTACTGTTGAATCCTATTGGCTAGTATTTTGTTGAGTATTTTCACATCTGTGTTCATCAAGGATATTGGTCTATAGCTCTCTTTTTTGATGGGATCCTTGTCTGGTTTTGGGATCAAGGTGATGCTGGCCTCATAAAATGAGTTTGGAAGTTTTCCTTCCATTTCTATTTTTTGGAACAGTTTCAGAAGAATAGGAATTAGTTCTTTAAATGTTTGGTAGAATTCCCCCGGGAAGCCGTCTGGCCCTGGGCTTTTGTTTGTTTGGAGATTTTTTTTTTTTCTCCTTTTTTTATTTTGATCTGTTTCACACATTAGATTTCTTTGAAGAACATCTTCCCGTGTTTAAAAAATTGGGGGAGAAAGAACCCCTGGATTAGATGGTCCCTAGGGCACTAACAACCTGTGGGTCCCGCTTTCACCTGGCTGACCCCCGCCCCCCCGGCAGGGGCCCCCCCTCCAGCCTTACCCCCGAGAACACCACAGAGGACACTGGGGAAGGAGGAGGAGAGGCCCAGGCTCAGCAGCTGCATCCCGGACTCCGCACCCACAGGGACATGCAGCGAGCAGCAGCGCTCCCACAGGGCGACCTCCCGGTGAGGCTCCCCGCTCTCCAGCCCGTGGTGCCGGCCCCCCAGCCGCCTGCTGGCTCTCAGGAGCCCTGTGTCTCTCTCCAGTCCCCGCGGTGCAGGATGTGCTGCAGCAGCCCGTTGACCACATCCAGCGTCTCGTCCTTCTCCAACACAATGTCGTAGGAGTCCATGTAGCGCTCCCGCCGCTCTTCCACCTTGTCATTTAAGAAGCCAGTCTTGAGAATGTTCTCCACACCTGGCTCCCCATCAGCCATCGTGAGGTCCCCCATGGTGTCTCCCAGCAGGAGGATGTTGGTTTTGCCCTGAAGCTGCTGGAAATAGCCGGAGTTCTCACAAACGGAGCTGTTCTTGTTGTATGTGTGTATGAGCTCGTCCTTAAATCCCTGGAGGAAACCGTCTTCGTCAAAGTCCATGTAGTTAGACACGATGTGGATGTTGGGGTGGAACACTTTCATCTGCCGGATAATCTCCTCCAGGATGTCACCAATGCCCGCAGAGAAGATGAAAAGGGGAATGTTGTTCTGGTAGAGGGTGTTGAAGAACGTCTTGTATCCCTCCCTAAGCATTGCATTGGACTCTTTAACCACCTGGGCAATCTGAGCCTTCTGAATCTTCTGTTGGCAAAGGAGATCGTGTGCTTTGGTCCACCATTCCACCATGTGAGGTAACTTCTCTTTGATGGTCCGGTGCGGGTCGAGCTCAATTGGGTAATAGTGGTGAAGGAGCGCTTTGAGCTCATTTTGGCACTCCTCACTGATGATCTTGCTGTTATCCAGAATGTTGTAAGAAGAAGGGCATCGCTTTCCATTATATGCAAACCTGCTCAAGGTCATGTCAAAATCAGAGATGACCTGCAAGCGGTCTCCCCTGCCTCTGCGGAGGGCGCCCAAGATCTCCTGCACCCGCCCGGGCTGCCGCATCAGGACCGTGGCCTTCATCAGGGAGCTCACCTGTCCCGAGACCCGAGAGAAGCGCTGACCCCGGCATCGCACTGGGCCCAGGGGGAGCCCGGCGCCGGCTCCCCAGCCCTGCGAAGCAGGGCCAGGGCGCGCGAGGCGCATGGGGGGCTCCGGGCCAGACCCGGGCGCCTCCTGGCCAAGGTGGCGCGGCGGGGCCCAGGCGGTCAGCTGGGAGCCTCGGAGCGCCTCGGGGATCGGAACCCGCCCAAGTCGGAGGCTTCCTCCTGCCTCACCTCCTCTGCCATGGCGCTCGCAGCCGGGACTGTTTGGAGATTTTTAATGACTGTTTCAATCTCCTTACTGGTTATGGGTCTGTTCAGGCTTTCTATTTCTTCCTGGTTCAGTTGTGGTAGTTTATATGTTTCTAGGAATGCATCCATTTCTTCCAGATTGTCAAATTTGTTGGCGTAGAGTTGCTCATAGTATGTTCTTATAATTGTTTGAATTTCTTTGGTGTTAGTTGTGATCTCTCCTCTTTCATTCATGATTTTATTTATTTGGGTCCTTTCTCTTTTCTTTTTGATAAGTCGGGCCAGGGGTTTATCAATTTTATTAATTCTTTCAAAGAACCAGCTCCTAGTTTCGTTGATTTGTTCTATTGTTTTTTTTGTTTCTATTTCATTGATTTCTGCTCTGATCTTTATGATTTCTCTTCTCCTGCTGGGCTTAGGGTTTCTTTCTTGTTCTTTCTCCAGCTCCTTTAGGTGTAGGGTTAGGTTGTGTACCTGAGACCTTTCTTGTTTCTTGAGAAAGGCTTGTACCGCTATATATTTTCCTCTCAGGACTGCCTTTGTTGTGTCCCACAGATTTTGAACCGTCGTATTTTCATTATCATTTGTTTTCATGATTTTTTTCAATTCTTCTTTAATTTCCCGGTTGACCCATTCATTCTTTAGAAGGATGCTGTTTAGTCTCCATGTATTTGGGTTCTTTCCAAACTTCCTTTTGTGGTTGAGTTCTAGCTTTAGAGCATTGTGGTCTGAAAATATGCAAGGAATGATCCCAATCTTTTGATACCGGTTGAGTCCTGATTTAGGACTGAGGATGTGATCTATTCTGGAGAATGTTCCATGTGCACTAGAGAAGAATGTGTATTCTGTTGCTTTGGGATGAAATGTTCTGAATATATCTGTGATGTCCATCTGGTCCAGTGTGTCGTTTAAGGCCTTTATTTCCTTGCTGATCTTTTGCTTGGATGATCTGTCCATTTCAGTGAGGGGAGTGTTAAAGTCCCCTACTATTATTGTATTATTGTTGATGTGTTTCTTTGATTTTGTTATTAATTGGTTTATATAGTTGGGGGCATAGATATTTAAAATTGTTAAATCTTCTTGTTGGACAGACCCTTTGAGTATGATATAGTGTCCTTCCTCATCTCTTATTATAGTCTTTGGCTTAAAATCTAATAGATCTGATATAAGGATTGCCACTCCTGCTTTCTTCTGATGTCCATTAGCATGGTAAATTCTTTTCCACCCCCTCACTTTAAATCTGGAGGTGTCTTTGGGCTTAAAATGAGTTTCTTGGAGGCAACATATAGATGGGTTTTGTTTTTTTATCCATTCTGATACCCTGTGTCTTTTGACAGGGGCATTTAACCCATTAACATTCAGGGTAACTATTGAGAGATACGAATTTAGTGCCATTGTATTGCCTGTAAGGTGACTGTTACTGTATATGGTCTCTGTTCCTTTCTGATCTACCACTTGTAGGCTCTCTCTTTGCTTAGAGGACCCCTTTCAATATTTCCTGTAGAGCTGGTTTGGTGTTTGCAAATTCTTTCAGTTTTTGTTTGTCCTGGAAGCTTTTAATCTCTCCTTCTATTTTCAATGATAGCCTAGCTGGATATAGTATTCTTGGCTGCATGTTTTTCTCGTTTAGTGCTCTGAAAATATCATGCCAGCTCTTTCTCGCCTGCCAGGTCTCTGTGGATAAGTCAGCTGCCAATCTAATATTTTTACCATTGTATGTTACAGACTTCTTTTCCCGGGCTGCTTCCGGATTTTCTCTTTGTCACTGAGACTTGTAAATTTTACTATTAGGTGACGGGGTGTGGGCCTATTCTTATTGATTTTGAGGGGCGTTCTCTGAACCTCCTGAATTTTGATGCTCGCTCCCTTTGCCATATTGGGGAAATTCTCCCCAATAATTCTCTCCAGTATACCTTCTGCTCCCCTCTCTCTTTTTTCTTCTTCTGGAATCCCAATTATTCTAATGTTGTTTCGTCTTATGGTGTCACTTATCTCTCGAATTCTCCCCTCATGGTCCAGTAGCTGTGTGTCCCGCTTTTGCTCAGCTTCTTTATTCTCTGTCATTTGGTCTTCTATATCACTAATTCTTTCTTCTGCCTCATTTATCCTAGCAGTGAGAGCCTCCATTTTTGATTGCACCTCATTAATAGCTTTTTTGATTTCAACTTGGTTCGATTTTAGTTCTTTTATTTCTCCAGAAAGGGCTTTTATATCTCTCGAGAGGGTTTCTCTAATATCTTCCATGCCTTTTTCGAGCCCGGCTAGAACCTTGAGAATTGTCATTCTGAACTCTAGATCTGACATATTACCAATGTCTGTATTGATTAGGTCCCTAGGCTTCGGTACTGCCTCTTGTTCTTTTTTTTGTGTTGAATTTTTCCGTCTTGTCATTTTGTCCAGATAAGAGTATATGAAGGAGCAAGTAAAATACTAAAAGGGTGGCAACAACCCCAGGAAAATATGCTTTAACCAAATTAGAAGAGATACCAAATCGTGAGGGGGGAGAAAGGGGATAAAAATAGGTTCAAAAAGGAAGAAAGAAAAAAAAAAAAAGAAAAAAAAGAAGAAAAGAAAAGAATTTAAAAAAAGGAAAATAAGAAAAATATAAAAAATAAAAAATATATATATTAGATAAACTAGTTAAAAAACGTTAAAAAAGAAAAAGGTAAAAGTTAAAAAAAAAATTTAACCAGAAGGCGAGAAAAAAATCAAAAAATGGAAAAGAAAAAAATTAAATTAACTGCAAGACTAAAAAAAATCACAGGGAAAAGCCATGAGTTCCGTGCTTTGCTTTCTCCTCCTCTGGAATTCTGCTGCTCTCCTTGGTATTGAAACCGCACTCCTTGGTAGGTGAACATGGTCTCGGCTGGATTTCTTGTTGATCTTCTGGGGGAGTGGCCTGTTGTAGTGATTCTCAAGTGTCTTTCCCCCAGGCGGAATTGCATCGCCCTTAGCAGGGGCAGGGGTGTGTAATCCGCTCGGGTTTGCTTTCAGGAGCTTTTGTTCCCTGAGCGCTTAACGCAGAGTTCCAGAGGACGGGAATACAAATGGCGGCCTCCTGGTCTCTGGCCCGGAGGAGGCGAGAGCCCAGGGCCCCACTCCTCAGTGCGCCCTCAGAGAACAGCGCCCAGTTACTCCCGTCTGCCTGACCTCTGGCCATGCTCCGAGTTCACCGAGCCTGCGACCGGTTCAAGGTAACACCGAGCTGTGAGCTTACTGTCGGCTCTGTCTCTGTAGCCGGCTTTCCCGTTCCAATACCCCAAGCTCTGCGACACTCAGACACCCCCGATCCTTCTGTGACCCTGCAGGACCTGAGGCCACACTGACCCCACGTGGGCTTCGCCCTGGTTTAGCCTCTGGAGCGATGTCCCTCAGTGGAACAGACTTTTAAAAGTCCTGCATTTGTGCGCCGTTGCTCTGCTGCTTGCCGGGAGCCGGCCCCTCCCCCCGGGGTCTATCTTCCCGTCGCTTTGGATTCACTTCTCTGCTGGTCCTACCTTTCAGAAAGTGGTTGTTTTTCAAGTTTCCAGAATTGCTGTTCTTCTTCTCTTCGATTTGTCGATGGATTTTCAGGTGTTTGCAATCTTTAGATAAGCTATCTAGCTGATCTCCGGCTAGCTGAAGTAGTCTCAGCCTGCTACTTCTCCGCCATCTTGACTCCTCCTCCCATGGCTGCCTTTCTTATGGTGTCCTTGTGTGGTGCTAGAATCCGGATAGTGCTGATTGCATAAAATGAGTTCAAAAATATACCCATCACTTTTATTTTTTGAAACAGTTTGAGAAAGATTGCCATTAATTTTCTTTAAGTGTTTGGTAGAATTTACTGGTGAAGGCATGTGGTCTTGCAGTGTTTTGTTTATTGGGAAATTTTTGATTACTGATTCAATCTTTTTTTTTTTTTAAGATTTTATTTATTTATTTGACAGGCAGAGATCACAAGTAAGTGGAGAGGCAGGCAGAGAGAGAGGAGGAAGCAGGGTCTTGCCCCAGGACCATGACCCGAGCCTAAGGCAGAGGCTTTAACCCACTGAGCCACCCAGGTGCCCCTGATTCAATCTTTTTTAGTAATCCGTCTGTTAAAATTTTTTTTTCTTTATGATTCAGTCTCAGAAGACTGAATTTCTAGGAATTTATTCATTTCTTACATTTTTAAAAAATTTGTGGCTTATAATAGTATTTTGTGATTCTTTGTATTTAGTTGTAATTTCTGATTTTCAGTTCTCTCTCTCTCTCTTTCTCTTTTTTCTTTTTTTGTGATCCCTGGTAAAAGTTTGCCAGTTTTATGTATCTTTTCACAGAGGCAACTCTTAGTTTCATTGATCTTATTTATTATCTTTCTGGTCTCTTTGATTTATTTCTACTCTGTTATTTCCTTTTTCTACTAATTCTGGACTTCACTTGTTCTTCTTTTTTAGTGTAATGTTATGATGTTTATTTAAGATTTTTCTCCTTTCTTGAAGTAAGCATTTATCTCCTGAACTCTCTTTAAAATGCTTTTGCTGTATCCCATAAATTTTGATACATTGTATTTCCATTTTCATTTGTCTCAAGGTACCTTTTTATTTGTCATTGATTTCATTGATCCCTTGGTTGTTTAGTAGCATGTTGTTTAATCTTCATATATTTGTGAATTTTCCAGTTTTCTTCTTGTAATTGAGTTTTAGTTTCATCCTATTATATTTGGAAACTACGGTTGATATGATTTCAGTCTTCTTAAATTTAGCAGTACTTATTTTGTGGACTAACATATGGTCTGTTCTGAAGAGTGTTCCATGTGCACTTGAAAATAATATGTATTCTGCTTTTGGATGGAATGCTGTTCAATTCATCTACAAAACATGTTGTGTAAGTCTGATGTTTCCTTATTGATGTTCTGTCTGGATGATCTATCTGTTATGAAAGTAGGATATGAAAATTACTATCTGTTGTTGTATTGTTGTGTTTTGTTCTTTAGGTCTGTTAATGTTTGCTTTACATATTTATGTGTTCCTAGTTTGGGTGCATAAATATTTATAAATGTTATATCTCTTTGTGGATTGAGTCCTTCCTCATTATGTAATGCCTTATTTGTTTGTTTTTAATTATAGTCTTTGCTTTAAAGTCTGTTGTCTGTCCAGCTTACTTTTTGTTTACATTTATGTAGGATATCTTTTTCATTCCTTCACTTTTAGTCAGTGTGTGTCCTTAAATCTGAAATCTGGAATGAGTCTTTTGTCAGCAATATATAAAGGTCTTTTTTTTTTTTTTCTTCAAAACCCACTTAGCCACTTGTCATTTGACTGTAGAATTTAGTCCATTTATACTTAAAGTGATAATGATGGTTATGTACTTATTGTCATATTAATTGTTTTCTGGCTGTTTTGTAGTTCCTTTCTGTTTCTTCTCTTGGTTGCTTTCTTCGTGGTTTGAACATTTTGTTAGTGATGTGCTTAGATTCCTTTCTCACAATCTTCCCCCCCACCTTTTTTTAATAGGCCTTAATTCACTTAACTTTTCTTGTATAAAATCTATGTGGTGGCCATAGCTGGCGCCTAGGTCCTCTGCATGGAGATTCCTGTTGTGGGTCTTCACAATATGGTTAGTGAATTCCTGATAGGGACACTTGGTGAACACAGACAGTCTCTTTCCCGAGATCAGGGTAAGATACCTATAGATATTGGAAATGGCATCAAAAGTAGCCATGGTGAAGTTGCCTGGGATGGCAGTGCAGTCCCTTGCTGAGGCTTAGCAGTCATCAATACTGGCCATCATCAGTAGCTTCTTGGGTACTGGCTGAGACAATACCAGTGCCTCTGGGAGCAGGGATGAGGCATACCAGCCCAAAGCTACAGGGGCCAGTCACCTTGCATGGGACAGTTTGGGGGTTACTTGTTCCTCCAGTAGCCTTGCCAAATGGGGATAATGGAAAGCTTGACCACGGGATGCCTGGGTGGCTCAGTTGGTTAAATGACTGGTTTTGGCTCAGGTCATGTTCCCAGGGTTCTGGGATTGAGCCCCATATCTGGCTCCTCGCTCAGCAGGGAGCCTGCTTTTCCCTTTCCCTCTAACTACTAGTCTGCCTGCTTGTGCTCTCTCTCTGTCAAATAAGTAAATAAAAATTCTTAAAAAAAAAAAAAGGCTTGGCTAGGTTGATGGCCCCACGGATGGCAGTGGCTACCTCGTTGGAGTATTTAACATTCAGACTGATGTCAGCAAATGCCTTGAACCTGGCCTGCTGATAAGCATGCGTCTGCTTTTGCATAAGCATAATCTCCAAAACCTCATCCTTTAAGAGGGATGTCCCTAGGAAGTAGTCAATGATCTCAGATTCCTTGATAGGCAGGGAGAAGAGATAGATCTCTTCCAGGGACTTGATCTTCATGACTGTGACCAGGTGGCACAGCATGGTGATGGGGATCCACTCCTTGGCCTTGCCTCTTTGAAATCTGTGGCCTTGGCCCTGACCTAGATGCTGCTACTAAAGCCTCCATGGAAGCCACCATGGCTTCCCATTCCAGAGCTCCTGGGCCCTCCCATAACACCAACATCATCTGCCATTTCTTTTCTTGGAAAAGAATCTCCTTCTCACCATCTTTTGGCAATCTACCATAGATTTTTGCTTGGTGGTTCCCGTGAGTTTTAGTATAACAACCTTTATTTATAACTGTATTTTAAGTTGATAAGTTGAACACATTCTGAACTCATTTTTACTCCCTTTACCCCATGTTTTATGGTTTTGACATCACATTTTACATACTTTTAGCTTGTGTATCCCTTAACTAATTATTGTAGTTATACTTATTTTTACTAGTTTTTTAACTTTTATGGTAGCTTTATAAGTGACTAATCTGCCATTTGTACTGTGTTTACCTTTACTAATGAGATTCGTACTTTCATATATATATTTTTAATATTTATCAAAATAGTTTTCTTTTAAAATGCCCCCACTGCTGCATCCCCACTGGCTGGCTCTCCAACATCTCCCTCCCCAGCCTGGACAGAGCTGGAGGGATCCTGAGTTGTTCAGGTGTCCTTTTGAGTCTTTCCTACCCGGGACATCTTGGAAAACAGGGAGGAGAGTGCCCTGAGGTCCATAGTGGGTTCTTCCTGTCTATTCCAGGTTTAGGATATAGTTGATGCTTTGCACCAGGCCAATGATGTCCGACTGCCAAATACTGAAGCCAGTCTAGCAGTTGCCTCTATATGAGTGAGGCCTCTCCCAGGGATTGCTGAGCATCCTCTTGAGGTTCATCTTCTGTTTGCAGTAGGGACACATTTGTTTCCTTCCTACAGTGCACCAGCCGAGGATGCAGAACTCATGGAATACGTGATGGCAAGACAGGTTATATATGCTGTGTATATTCTTGATTATGCCCTCTTCACTGACATCCACAAAGATCTGCTGCCCAAACATGGCACACACACTGTCTGAGAGATGTTTGGTAGGCATGCCTGACATTGTAGAACCCCATGGTAGATGCCATGTAGTCTGCACACATTTCTACAAAGTCTTGTTCAAGAACAACATAGCAGAGGCCATAGAAGGCAAGAGAAATAACAAAATCTTTGGCATCTTCTGGTTTGATCTTAATAACAGAGACCAGAAAGGGTAAACATGACAGCCATGTAGCCAACAATGCCAGTGGCATAGCTTATTTTATAGATAAGCAAGAACTACTTACTTATAAACCAACCTTGGGGTTTCTGTACTATTGCTGAAGATGGCAGTGGTAGAAGTGGAGGTTGGAGAAGGTACTGTTAGAGAATGGGAGCTGGATGAGGTTGATACGTCAGACCTCTCCTGAGAGGAGCAGTGGAGGGTTGAGCACACGTGCATGCATACCAAGGGCCATAGCCATGAAGCCACCAAGACCATTTCATGCACATTGAAATGGTCCTCATTCTTATGGCTACTTTGGTGATGGCTCAGCTGTTCTTGGTGCAGGGGAAACAGAGGGAATACCACTCCTACGAGATGGTGACCCTGTTTCGGGTATGGGTTTTTCCACTTTATTTCACAGGGAAGCTGCACTGGTGGAGGTTCCTAGTGATCTGGATCTTGTTCTCTGCTGACACAGCTTTTATCACTGTCTGATCTGTCTGAAAACCACTAATACAGATAATTCCAAGTTTGGTTTCCTATGTTTTCTTGTTATGAATTTGCACTTTTTATTTTCAGCCTACAAAAGTCCCTTTAGCATTTCTTGTAATGCTGTTTTAGATGAACTCGTAGGTTTTCTTTGTCCAGAAAACTCTTTATTTTTCCTTCAATTCTGAATGATGATTTTGCTGGGTGTATTTTGGATGAAAGTTTACTTCCTTTCAGCACTTTGAATACATTGTGCCACTCCTTTCTGCCTGAAAAGCTTCTGCTGAAAATCTTCTGTAGCCTTTTTTTTTTGTTTTTAATACTTGTTATAGTTTTTAATTGCTGCTTTTGAGATTCTCTCCTTGTCTTTAACTTTTGACATTTTAATTAGGAAGTGTCTTCCTGTGAGTCTCCGGGTTCATCTTAATTGGAACTTTCTGGAATAGGATGTCTGTTTCCTTCTCTGCCTTAGGGAAATTTCCAGCCATTTCATTCATTTCCTCAGATAAATTTTCTACCCCTTTCTCTCTCCATCTTCTGTAACAGACATAGTATGGATATTAAGTCTGTTTGATGTTTCCAGTTAGTCCCTTAGGCTACCTTTGGTTTTTTGTGCGTGGTTTTTTTTTGTTTTTTGTTTTCCATTCTTTTTTTTTTTTTTTTTTTTTTTTTGCTGCTCTGATTGTGTGATCTCCAGTGCCCTGTTTTGAGTTCATTGATGATTCTGCTTCATCCAGTCTGCTTTTGAACCCCTTTAGTGTATTTTTTGGTTCAGTTATTGCTTTCTTCAGCTCTATGACTTCCATTTGGTGCTTTCTTATATTTTCTCTTTTTTTTAAACTATTCTTCTTCTGAATTTGGAAAGCATCTTTATGATCATTACTTTGAATTTTTCATCAGGTAAATTATGTATATCTCTGTTCCATTCAGGGCTTTTTTTGGTGGGGGGAGTTTTATTTTTTTTTTTTTAATTTGGAACACATTCCTGTTTCTTCATTTTGCTTGACTCTTTGTGTTTGTTTCTATGTATTAAATGAAGCTGTCACCTCTCCCAGTCTTGGAGGAATGTTTCTTATAGGAAATGAACCTTGACATTCAAACTCTCCCTAGTTCTTGGTTGTCTCTTGGTCCTTTATGATTTTCCAAGCAGCCTAATTTATTTTCAATAGCTCTAGTCATTGAGGGTGTGCCCAAGGGGCGTGTATCAGTGTCCCAGAGGGGAATATCTTAGCTAACACCTAAACCCAGCAGATTGGAAGCCAGATCTTTAGACAGCAGCTTTTAAAATGCACACATACACACACACACACACACACACACACACACACACTTTTGTGGGACCATAAGCTTAAGGCTTGCTGGCTACCAAAGCATGAGATCTGAAGTTGTGCTCTGACCAGCAGTTTCAAAAATCAGTACTCCAGACTAGTGTATAAGCTGCTTTCTGGGACATACTGACAAACTATAATGAGGGAGAGGAAGGGCACAATGATGGCGTCCCTCTACCTTTGTTCTGTGTGAGTACCTTCATAGCCTCTAAGATGTGTGCCGAACCTGAAGCCTATTCATCAGTCTGAAGCACCAGGAGAAACAAATGAATCTCTTTCAAAAGAGAGATGGGGTGGGGGGTTGGGACAGGGCGGAGGAGGGGGAGGAATGTGTTTTAGTCTGTTGTTTGTTCAGTGCCCTGGGGGTGGCACCCTACCAAGAACTGTCCCTCCAATTGTTAAAGTCCTTTGGAAGCCAGGTCCCCCTGGCCAGAGCCAGAGCCTGACCAGAGCCAAGTCCCATGTGTGGCAACCACAAACACCAGGATACAAGATGTAGAAAGTGGGATACTAAGTACATGCAGGAGCTCCCTTCCAAGAGACTGGTGCTCTGGATTGCAGCTGAGGATGAACATGAACATAGCACCCATCTTCTGAGAGCTCTGGTCAGCTTTACAATTGGCCCTTAGATGTATGTTTAATTAGCAGTCTGTTACTGAGGCTGTAGCTATGATGCTGTGCTTGTAGGCCTCTTTCACAGATGGAGTGAGCTTCTGGGTCTTTTGCCTCTTGCTGTGCCCTGAGAGTGGTAGCGGTTTAAGAACTCTTTCACCATTGGTGACAGTCTTAAGAGATCTGTGAGCATAAGCCCCGCTGGCCAGTAGAGCCACGTGATGTAGACATGGTCCCTGGTAGCAGCTGTAAAAATCAAGGTGCCAGACAAGGGTATAAAGCTTCTTTCTGAGAGATATTAGTACGCTAGAGCAAGGCAGAATGCAAAGATTGTACCCAATGGCCTCTGTTTTCCTGAAAGCATGTCTGTAGGCACCTAGATGTGTGCTAGACCAGAAATTACCCCTCAAGGCAAATTTCTTGGACAAGCAAATAGGCCACTTTCTCAGAAAGATTAGGGGTGTGTTTCACTCCGCTATGTGTGCAGAGCCCTGGGTGTGGTATTCTGCCAAGAACTGTGTCCAATTGTAGAGTACTTTGGAATCCAAGAAAACCGGCTTCCTTGGCCACCAGAGCCAGGCTATCAGGCTGTAATTGCAAAAACTGGGGCACCAGATATGTGTAAAATCTCTCCTTCGAGAGAGTAGTGCTGCGGAATATGGCCGAGTGAGCACGCAAAGATGGTACCTACCCTCTAAGGAAAAAAAAAATGGTGCCTGCTGATTAGCAACACAGAGGGAGAGCACAAAAGTGATTTGTACCGGTTGGAGGATAAAGATGATATCCACCATGAACAAAAAAGTCTAATGTTTAAAAAACGAATAAACAACAACAACAACAAAATGGTCAGGGGGTACCTAATAGCTTTAGTAAGTTAGAGGGAGAACTTAATGGCACCCAGCAGCACCTCCTTCCCCTGAGAGTATCCGAACAGGCTGGGGCCTCTCAGTTGACACTCTAAGATTAGCACATGTATTTCTTTGATGTAGAGTCTGGGTGCTTTTCAAACAGCTCTTTCTGGGCTGGGCTATAGGATGAGTGAGTTTGAGCATGACTGCTTTTTAAGAGATGTTTCTCAGTTTGGTATAGCTCTATGGGTCTTGTGGATTCAAGGCCAATTGGCTTTCAAAGCCACATGTTTTGAGTATAATCTCTTAGGTGCAGATCTGAAAAGGTGGAGTACCTGAGGTGGGATACAAACCTTTGGCTCTACAAGGAGAGGCTCTTGGTTTGTTAGTTCCCTTCCATTTGAGGTTTACTGCACCTCAGGTTTATGGCAGGACTGTGTCACTGGCTCTCCCACTCACCTTGATGTGGATAAGTCGGTATCTTCGCAGGCCTTTTCTCTTTAGGTAGAAATTGACATGCTGATTAAGAAATTCATATGGAAATATGAAGGACCTAGGTTTTATAGAGCAGTGTTGAAGAATTACTTCACTAACTTATACTACCTGTTTTACTCTAATGCTACAGCAATCAAGATTGTGATAGTGGATAAAGATATACAGGTAGATGGAACAAAATAAGAGTTGAGAAATTATTATTTTTTTAATGTTATTTTTTAAAAGATTTTATTTATTTATTTAACAGAGAGAGAGAGAACAAGTAGGCAGAGAGGCAGGCAGAGAGAGTGGGGGAAGTAGGCTCCCTGCTGAGCAGAGAGCCTGATGTGGGGCTCGATCCCAGGACCCTGAGACCATGACTTGAGCCAAGGGCAGAGGCTTAACTCACTGAGCCACCCAGGCGCCCTGAGAAATTATTTTTGACAAAGAAAACAATCCAGTGGGGGAAACAAAGGTTTGTAAACAAACAGTGCTGGAATGATTAGATACTCATATAGATAAAAAAAAAATCACCTTGACTCTATCTCACATACACAAAACTCAAGATGGATCATAGATCTAAAGGTAAAAGTGGATCATGGATCAAAAGGTAAAAGCTGGAAAGTTTCTAGAAGAAAATGTAGAAAATAGGCTAAGCTTTCTTTGGTAGGCTACAAAAAGCAACAAATATTAAAATTACTGTAAATACTGTAAATTAAAATTAATCACAATAAAAAATTACCTCCATTAAGGGAGAAAATAACAGCAAAACATTTATCTGTCAAGGACTTGTATCCAGATTTTATAGAGAACCCCTAAAACGAGAAAAGGACATTTTGATTAGTTGGAAAAATATTATAAGAGATATTTCATACATAATGCTGTATGCGTAGTCTGTGAGCATATTGGACTTTAATGTGTGAATTTGGGGGAACATTTCAGCCTATAATCGTATTATAAGGAAAAATTTTTAAATTATTATTTTTTGTTTTATTTAAATTTTAATTAACATACATTGTAATATTAGTTTTAGATATATGATATAATGATTTAGCACTTATATATAACACCCGGTGCTCATCACATCAAGTGCACTTCATACTTCCCATCACCAATTTAACCCGTCACCCCAACCATCTCCTTTCAGTTTGTTCTCTGAATTAAGAGTCTGTTTCTTGGATTCTCTCTCTCTCTCTTTTTCCCTTTGCTTGTTTGTTTTGTTTCTTAAATTCTGCATATAGGTGAAATATAATTGTCTTTCTCTGACTTATTTCACTTAGCATAATACCCTGTAGTTCCATCCACATTGTTGCAAATGGCGAGATTTCTTTTTTTTATTTTTTATTTTCTTGGTGGCTGAGTAGTGTTCCACTGTATATATATATTTGTACCACATCTTCATTATCCATTCATCTGTTAATGGTCGTCTGTGTTTTTTCCATAGTATGGCTGTTGTGGATATTGCTGCTATAAACATGGGGTGCAGGTGTCCTTTTGGATCACCACATTTGTATCTTTGGGGTAGATACCCAGTAGTGCAATTGCTGGGTTGGAGGGTAGCTTTTTGAGGAACCTCCGTACTGTTTTCCAGAGTGGCTGCACCAGTTTGCATTCCCACCAACAGTGCAAGAAGGTTCTTTTCTGCATCCTTGCCAACACCTGTTGTTTCTTGTATTGTTGATTTTAGCCATTCTGACAGGTGTAAAGTGATATCTCACAGTTATGATAAACAGAGATCTGATTTTTCTTAAGAATATGAGTTTTCTGATAGAATATTTCATTGAAAATGTACAGTAAGTTGATTGATGTCACTTGGAGAGTTTGGGAGAGAACCAGCATTGGATGCTGATTTGGAGAGCAGTTAGAGGTACTATATTAAAATTAAAGCAACACAAGGAAATTTCATTTTCTCTTCACTCTGAATCCACATTTCTGGGGCAAGAAGAAAAAAATAGTATTGGATAGTTGTAAAAATTCTTAGAGAATATGAAGAAATGAGCCCATAAGAGAAACTGGAAGGAGAAATTGGAATGGAATGACAAAGATTTGTTTCTCATGAATTTATTTCAGTAGTTTATTTTTCCTTTTTCAAATATAAGCAATTTTAAAAACACTATAATGAAAATGTTTTTCAGATTATAAATATTTTGGGAAGGATTTACCTAAAACAGGCTGCTGATAAAACAAACTTTTTGAGTTCCAAAGCCAAAAAGACATCTTCTGTAGAGCTCCAGAAAAATCTTCCCCTATTTTTCTTCCCTGGCTGCTGTCATAACAGTTGTGACAGAGGCATGTGGGATTTGTGCTCTTTCTGAAAGAACGGAAGACTCTGCCAGTCCGGGTTCCCTGATACGCTGAAGTGGGAACAGTGTCTCCTCTTTTCTGTTTTTCCTTAGATACCTGTGAGACATCTAGGTTGTTGAACTTTCCATGGCTCTCAGCTATTTCAGAGGTTATCCAAGTAGAAGAAAAAAGACTTCTTGTAGAACTAAAATTGATAATAAGATGATGGTTATACAACTTTACTATCTCTCTTCTTCTCACCATTTCTGTATTTTTATACAAGAGAATCAAGGCTATACCCATTCAATTTCTTTTATACATAAAGTGCAAGTGTTTCCTTTCCATTTGATTGAATGTACCCTTTTCCATTGGTACAGCATTTAAATACAAATTTTAGAATTGGTTCTAGGTTCACCAAGTTATAGCCTAAGAAAGACCAACTTCGGTGACTGTTTTATCCTAAGAAGTGTCACACTATGGATTTTATTTTCCTAAAAATTCTAGCTTTTGCAGTATTGCCTTCTGGCAGGGCTAGAAAGGGTTGTCTGTTATGGCAGTTTAAAAGAGGAGATCGCAGGGCTCTGATGCTGTGATTGTAGTTTTAAACTAGCCCTTCAACAGGGAGCTGGAGAAACTGATCACTGAGGAGAGAGTAAGCAGGAACTGACAAGAAGTTAGAGTCAAAGAATTCAGGGTAGAATGAGTAGAGGCAATTACTGTTGAGATAAGGGAAGGCTTATTAGCACTAAAACCTTCTGACTTTGAAATTATTATTTTACTTTTTGAAGTCCTTTTCAAGAAAACCTATGTGTGCCCCTTTATTTAGAAAGCCCTCTCATGTCTCATACAAGGCACTTAATCTCTGTAAATGGTGAAAACCATTATTTTGTTTTCTTCCACTTTTAGTTGTTAGCACCCCAGTTGCTACTGATTTTCTTTAAAAAATAACTAAAATAATACACTGGGGTAAAAGGGAGAATTATATTTTTTGTCTCAAGTAAAAGTATGTTAATTGCTTATTATGCCAAAATGATAAATAAATATGCAAAATATATTAGAAAAGTACTTTAATTATTAAAGTTGTTTACCTCCCCAAGAAGATGGCACAGGGCACTCGCCATAAGTAGCAGTCAGTTACGGAAGAATAATTATCCATTTCTTTTTTCTTATTTTATTGGACCATATGTTTTAACATATAGTTAAACAGATACACTTTAATTGCTGTGATTCTTGTCTCATTTATTGGGGTGTCTGCCCACTTGATTGTTCAAAGACTCTTTAGTATCTATTATCCTTGCCACATACACTTCTAAGCTAAATGCAGTTGGTTATCAGATCTATATATTTATTTTGTTTATTTATGTATCTTTAAGATTTCTATTTTTTTATTTATTTGAGAGAGAGTGAGCGCACAAGTAGGCAGAGCAGCAGGCAGAGTAAAAGGGAGATGCAGACTCCCCATTGAGCAGAGATTCCCAATGCAGGGCGCTATCTCAGGACTCTGGGATTGTGACCTGAGCAAAGGGCAGATGCTTAACTGACTGAGCCACCCAGGTGCCCCAAATCTCTCAATTTACTAAAAAAAAATTTTTATTGAGGTAAAATTCACATAATATAAAATTAACTTCCTAAAGTAATTTCAGTGCTTAGTACATTGTAACATGTGCAGCCACCACTTCTGCTTCATTTCAGAAGTTTTCATCACCCAGAAAGGAAACACCATACCATTAAGCATCCACTCCATTAAATATCCATTCCAAAATCCACCCCTCCAACATACCTCAGCTATACCAGTATTCTCTCTGTCTCAGTGAATTTACCTGTTCTGAATATTTTATATAAATGGAATCATATAATTTGTTACCTTTTGTGTTTGATTTCTTGCTTAGAATAATAATGTTTGAGGTTCATCCACATGGAATCATATATCAGTACTTCATTCTTTTTATGGCTGAATAATATTTTGTTGTATGTTTTTACCAGAATTATTTATCAGTTCATCTGTTGATGGATATTTGGGTTTTTCCACTCATTGTCTATTGTGAATTGTGCTACTAAGAACATTGGTGTAAGGGGCATCTGGGTGGCTCAGTGGGTTAAGCCTCTGCCTTCAGCTCAGGTCATGTTCTTGGGGTCCTGGGATCGAACCTCACAAGGGGCTCTCTGCTCAGCGGGGAGCCTGCTTCCTCCTCCCCCCACCCCCACCGCCTGCCTCTCTGCCTACTTGTGATCTGTGTCTGTCATATAAATAAATAAAATTTGTTAAAAAAAAAAAAAGAACATTGGTGTACAAATACCAGTTTGAGTACCTGTTTTAAATTCTCTTCATCTATACCAAGGAGTGGGATTACTGGTTCATACAGCAATTCTATATTTAACTCACTGAGAAACCACTCACCTGTTTTGCATAGTGATTGCATTATTCTAGATTCTCACCAGCAATTTCTCTACTTCCTCACCATCATTTATTTTTCTTTAAAAAGTAAACTCTATTGTAACAATCCTAATGGGAATAAAGTAGCATATTATTGTGGTTTGGGTATTTATTTCCCTAATGACTGATTATGATGACCATGTTTTCCTTTTCTCCTTGTCATTTGTATATCTTCTTTGAAGAAATGGCTGTTTAAGTCCTTTATTGATTTTTTTTTTTTAATTGGGTGGTTTTTTTTCTTACTGAGTTGTGAGAGTTTGGATTTTTTTTTTTTTAAATATATTCTAGTGGGTAGACCCTTGTCAAATATATAATTGGCAAATATTTTCTTCCATTCAGTAATTTGTCTTAGCACTTTCTTTTTTAAAATACCTAGTATTACCAGAAGCCTTGTGGGTTTTGTTTATTTGTTTAAAGATTGTGACTCCTGTCTACTTTTTATTTGATAAATTTGACATGTTACACTTCATAAATTTAAGGTATACAGCATGTTACTTTGATACATTTATATATTATAATTTGATTGCCATTTGAAGCAGTATTTATCATATTGCACCATTGTAGTACAGTACTATTTTTTATATTCATTATATTGTATATCACATCTCTATAGCTTATTTTACTAATGTTTAACTTTCTACCCTTAAACACTGTAAATCTTATCCCTCACTCCCTATCCTGTGATAACCACTATTTTATCCTCCATTGTTTTTCCAAGTTTGATTTTTATAGATACCACGTTGTGAGATCATATAGTATTTGTCTCTGTCAACTTATCCACCTAGCATAAAGTACTCATTATGTCATGTATGTAGCATAGTGTCCATCCATTTTGTCACAAATGGTAGGAGATTCCCCATTCTCATGACTGAGTAGTATTCCATTGTGTGTGTGTGTGTGTGTGTGTGTATGCCACATCTTTTTTTTTTTTTTTTTTTTTAATTCTTTCACCCATTGATGGCTATTTGGGTTGTTTCCCCATCTTGGCTATTATGAATAATGTGTGATAAACATGGGTGTGCATATATCTCAACAAAATCCCATTTATATTTTCTTACAGTATATATCTAGAAGTGGAATTGCTGGATTGTATGGTAGATGTAGTTTTAATTTTTTGAAAAACCTCCATATTGTCTTCTGCACTCATTGGACTTATTTAGATTCCTACTAACAGTGTATAAGTGTTCCTTTTCCATAACAGCCTCCCTAGTACTTGTCCCTTCACAAGCATGAGGTGATATCTTATTGTAGATTTTATTGCATTTCCCTAATGCTTAGTGATGTTAAACAGTTATTCATGTGCCTGGTGGTCATTTTGATGCCCCTTTTGGAAAAATGTTTAATTTTTTTGCCCATGTTTTAATTGGATTGTTTGTGTCTTTCTTATTAAATTGTTATGTATTTTATATATTAATCTCTTATCCAATATATAGTTTGCAAATATTTTCTCTCATTCTTTAGGCTGCCATCTCATTTTTTTTACTTATTTCTTTTACTGTGAAGAAGCTTTGATTTTGGTGTAGTCTCATTTGTTGATTTTTATTTTTGTTGTTTGTGCTTTTGGCATCATCCAAAAATGATGGCCAAGATAAGTATTGATGAACATCTCCCGTATGTTTTCTTGTAGGACTTTTGTGGAATCACGTTTTACAAGTCTTAAGTCTTGAATTTTTGTTTATGCTATGAGATAAGGAGGTCCAGTTTCATTGCTCTGCCTGTAGTTATCCAGTTTTCCAGGCACCATTTGTTACAGAGGCACCGTTTGTTCATCACTAGGTGTTCTTGTCTCTGTTTGATTATTGGTTGATTGTATATGCCAGGACTTAATTCTGGACTCTGTATTCAGTTGTGAATAGAATTGAACTATCCTTGTATCCCAGGGATAAATCCTGTTGGTCATGGTGTATGATCCTTTTAATTTGTTCTTATATTTGGTTTGCTAATACATTTTGAGAATTTTTTTCATGTATATTCATCAGGGATATTATCTGTAGTTAATATTGTGATGTCTATCTCGTATTGGTATCAAGGTAATACTGGCTTTGTAAAGTGAGTTCAGAAGTGTTTCCTCTTCCTCCATATTTTGGAAGAGTTTGAGGAGAATTGGTGTTAATTCTTCTTTAAATATTCAGTAGAATTCATTAGTAAAGCTGTCTGGCCCTGGAATTTCCTGTGTTAGAATTTTTTGATAACTGAATCAGTCTCATGACTTGTTACTGCTCTGTTCAGATTTTTATATTTCTTCCTAATTCATTCTTGGTAGACTCTTGTGTGTTTCTAGAAATGTACCCATTTCTAGGTTATGTAATTTGTTGGGATGTAATTCTAGCAGTCTCTTATAATTATATATTGCTGTAATACTGATTTTAATATCTCCTCTTCCATTTCTAATTTTATTTATTTGAGTCTTTTTTTCTTAGTGTAGTTAAAGGTTTGTCAGGTTATTGTTTTTGTTTTTGTTTTTTATCTTTTCAACAAACCAGGTTCAAGTTTCATGGATTCATCCTTTCTGTTGTTTCTCTGGTCCCTATTTTATTTATTTCTGCTCTAATTTTTATTATTTCCTTCTCCTAACTTTGGGCTTAATTAGTTGCTCTTTTTTTTAGTTCCTTAAGATATACAGTTAGATTGTTTATTTGAGATCTCATCTTTTAACATATGGTTTTATTGCTATAAACTTTCCTTGCAGAACTGCTTTTGCTTATTCCCCCCAATTTGATACATTATATTTTTGTTTTCATTTGTTTCAGGATAATGTTTTATTTCCTTTTTGAGTTCTTTAAATCATGGGTTGTTTAGAAATGTGCTGTTTAGTTTCCATATATTTGGAAATACACTCCCTTTCTTCATATAGATTTCTAATTTTGTGCCATGTGGTCACAGGAGATAGCTTGTATGATTTCAGTGTTCTTAAATTTGGTAATACTAGTTTTGTGGCTTATTATATGATGTATCCTGGAGAATGCTCCATGGGCACTTGAGAAGAATGTGTGTTCTGCTGTGTGGAATTTTCCATATGTGTCTGTTAAGTCCATTTATTCTAAAATATGGTTCAATTCCTATGTGTCCTTGATTTTCTGTCTGGACAACATATTCACTGCGAATAGTGGGGAATTGAAGTCCCCTACTTACTGTATTGTCTGTTTCTCCCTTAAAGTCGTATTAGTATTTCCTTAATGTGTTTTGGTGCTCAGATATTGGGAGTATATATACACACACACACACACACAATAATATAATATATATAACATAATAATGTAATAATATAATATAATTATTATATATAGTATACATGATTAAATTATATATAAATATATATTATAAGCTATATTATATATCATGTATTAGTATATATTAGTATATAATATTTAATGATTATATGCAATACATTATATATTAGATACAGTTCTTATATCTTCTGTTTATTATCATTTAAATTCAATTAATTAACATATTGTATATTATTAGTTTCAGAGGTAGAGTTTCATGGTTCATCAGTTGCACCCAGTGCTCTTTACATCCAGTGCCCTCCTTAATGCTCATCACCCAGTTACCCCAATCCCTTACCTCCTCTTCCCCTCCAGCAACCCTCAGTTCGTTTCCTATAGTCGAGTTTCTTACCGTTTGTTTCTGTCTCTGATTTCATCTTATTTTGTTTTTCCCTTCCTTCCCCTATGATCCTGTTTTTCTTAAATTCTCCATATGAGTGAAATCATATGATAATTGTCTTTCTTTGACTGACTTATTGTGCTTAGCATAATACCCTGTAGTTCCATCCATGCCATTGCAAATGACAAGATTTCATTTTTTGATGGCTGAGTAATATTCCTGTGTGTGTGTGTGTGTGTGTGTGTGTGTGTGTGTGTGTGTGTGTATCACAACTTATTTATCCATTCATCTGTTGATGGACATCTGGGTTCTTTCCATTGTTTGGATATTATGGACGTTGCTGATATAAACATGAGGTTGCAGGTGCCTCTTTGTTTCACTACATTTGTATCTTTGGGGTAAGTACCCAGTGATGCAATTGCTGGGTCATAGGGTAGCTGTATTTTCAACTTTTTGAGGAACCTCCATACTGTTTTCCAGAGTGACTGTACCTGTTTACATTCCCACCAGCAGTGTAGGAGGGTTCCAGCATACTTGTCAACATCTGTTGTTTCTTTATTTGTTAATTTTAGCCTTCTGACTGGTATAACGTGATATCTCATTGTGGTTTTGATTTGTCTTTCCCTGAGGGCAAAGGGAAAGTAAGGACCCAGGTACCCTTGGGTCCTTACTCTTTTCTTACTTTTAGGTCTGGCTGGGCTTATCAATTTTATTAATTCTTTCAAAGTAGTATCTCCTAGTTTTGTTGATCTGTTTTACTGTTTTTTTGATATCTGTATCATTGATTTCTGCTCTAGTCTTTAGTATTTCTCTTCTACTGCTTGGTTTAAGCTTTATTTGCTGGGTATTTTTGTTGTTGTTTGTTTGTTTTGCTTTTATTTTTTAAGCACCTTCATGTGTAAGGTTTGTATCTGAGACTTTTCTTATTTCTTGAGAGAGGCTGCTGTGTATATCCAGTGTTGTGTTTTGGATACTTTTTCCCACTTCTCCTTAATAGTGTTCCTTCTTGCTTGTAATTGGGAGTATTTGGACCTCTAAGTAGGTGTGCTTTCACTTGTTTTTACAAGTTGAACCTGTAAAGGAAAGAAGGAAATTAAAGAAGATAAAAATAAAAAGAAAAAACCCTCATCGAAGACAAGAGAATAGGAAACAGAACAAACATGCAAATAATAAAGCATAAGCCTGATTCTAAAATATGGAAGGAAGGAAAAAAGAAAAGGGAAAGAAAAGAGAGAAAAAATAAGAATTCTGATCCAGAAAATAAGAAAAGGAAATGAATGAAAAAAATGCACAGAAAATTATAAGCCTATTAAAAAAAAAAAGAAAAAAGTAGAAATATACACACATACACGCATATACAAAATAAAGGCTAAAGATTAAAAAATAAGAAATGGAAAAATAAAAAATATGTAAAAATTCAAGAAAACTAAGAAAAGGGGGGGAAAAAAGCCTGGTTCTATTTCTACCAATAGCTGATATTTTGGAGCTTTCTTTGATCAGTAGACTGTGGATATGGGGGCTTTTTGGTCTTCTGTGGGAGAGTCCTGCTGCACTGACTCCCATCTATTTGCCCTTTGAAAGATGCTTCTGCCAGTCCTAGGTGGGCAGTATTTAGTGTAGGGGACTCCAGACTCCACTGGAGGCACTGTTTCTCTCTGACGTCCCAATTGTGCTGGTGGGCGGGAGAAATGAGAGGTGGTAGAAGAGGTAGAATGTTGGTCACCCTGCCTTCTTGTCCTTGGGGGACGGAACTCCTGTCTGCCACTGTTCAGGAGGCCCTCTTAAGAAAGCAAACATCTCCTGTGTCCTGGGCTTTCATCAGTTCCCTGCCCTAAACTGTCTGCCTGGATCTCTGACTTACCCAGAGCTACAGATCCCCTGTATTTTATCTCTGGCTGGTGGCTGTGATTCAGTATTCCAAGTTTTAAAGGGCCTGCTAAGGTATGTCTTCACTCCTCTCCCCTAGAGAAGAGGCTCAGGGTGTGCCCAGCACCGTCCTGTCCAGAAATGTGCAGAGCTTAAAGTTTATTGTAATGCTCTGGAAAAGCTGGAACGAGGTTTTTGGCTATTTGCACTCAGCTAAGTCCCCTACTCCCTTATGTCCCAGGAAAGCTGTCACAGAGACTTGACTCTATTGTGGTAGACAATATAAAGGGGGCAGCCACGTTATCTGCAATGTACTCTAGTCTCTGCTCTCCTTGCTCAAAGAGCACACCGGAGTTTAAGCCTGTTGTAGCTCACAGGTTAAGGGGTTTTCTGCCCTTTGCCCCATCTCTGACCCTGCTGTTGATCACTGATCAGTGGCTCCGTAGCTGGCCTTTTGTCCTTGGAGAGGCAATAGAAGCTCTTACAAATGCCCTCCAGGAACAATCTCTCACTGTGAGACCTAGAAGGATCTCCTTCTGTGGCTTATTATGCAGTTGCAACCTTCTCTGCCCTCTCCCACTTTCTCCCTCTTTCTGACTTTGCTCAGCAAAACTGGTTCACTTCCCTTCCTAGCCTCATGGCTTTCCTCTCCCCTAGTTTAGGGCTCCGAACTTCCCTTCTAATGCTTCTCTGTCTTCAGCTGTGCAGATTGTTTCCTTATCCACTGGTTGCCTTCCTAGTTGTTCAAAATTTAGCTGAATGTTGATCTAGTTGTATCTGAAGGATGAAGCAAATTCAGGGTCCCTCCTACTAAACTGCTATCTAAACTTCGCCCCTTCACTTACAGTCTACATGTGTGTTTAGGTCTGAAATGAGTTGCTTGTAGGCAGCATATAGATGAGTCTTGTTTCTTTATCTATATCATCACTCCATGTCTTTTGATTGGAGGGTTTAGTCCATTCAAAGTCAAAGTAATTATTGATAGGTATGTGTTTATTGCCATTTTGTTACTTGTTTTATGGTGGTTTTTATAGTGTTTGTTTTGTGTTTTCTTCTGTCACAATTAGTTGGCTTTCTTTAGTGATATATTTGGATTCCTTTCTTTTTATTTTTTGCATATATCTTGTTTTTGATTTGTGGTTACCATTTGGTTTGTGTATAACATCTTCTGCATATAGCAGTTTATATTAAGTGGATAGTTGGTTAAGTTTGAACCCATTCTTTACTCTTCTTGCCCACATTGTGTCATACTTTACATCCTTTTATTTTGTGAGTGCTTTAATAGATTTTTACAGATGTTTTTACTGCTTTTGTGCTTCCTACTTTACTTACTCCTGCTTGTGGTCTTTCCTTTCCACTCAAGGCATCCTCTTTAATATTTTTTTGTAGGGGTGGCTTAGTGGTCGTGAATTCCTTTAACTTTTGTTTGGGAAACTTTATCTTTCCATCTATTCTGAATTATAGCCTTGATAGATAGAGTATTCTTGGGTGCAGATTTTTTTTCTGTTCAGGATTTTGAATTTATAACTCCACTTTTGGGAAATTTTCAGCTATTATTTCTTCAAATTTCTGTCCCCTTTTCTTTCTCTTCTGCAATCACTATAACGCAAATGTTATTGGGCTTGATAGTGTTGCTGAGTCTATTCTTATTTTGAGTAATTTTTTTTTCTCTCACATGCTCAGCTTGATTACTTTCCATTATTCTCTCTTCCAGGTCGTTGATAAATTCTTCTGCCTTCTCTAGTCTACTGTTTATTGCGTCTAGTATATTTTCAATTTCATTTACAGTTCTTGTTGCATTCTTCATCTCTGATTCTTTTTTATCTCATTGTTAAAGGTCTCACTGACGTGCTCCACTCTTTTCTGAAGTCCAGGGAGAATCTTTATGATCTTTACTTTAAATTCTCTTCAGGCATATTACCTATCTCTGTTAGGAAAGATAGCTACATCTCCTATACTGGAAAGTAATGGCCTTCTTAAGTGGTCCTGTAGTGCCCTTCCATGTTGTGTCCTTTGTTTACCACAGCTTGGCACTTCAGGTAAGTTTCACGTGTGATGCATGTGCCTTGCTGTTGAGGCTGATCTGTTTTTTTCTTTCAGTCCAGTTGCCTGCAAAAGCTCTCTTTGCCTATTGTGGGCAGTATTTGTTCCCTGTTGTGTTAGTGAGCCAGTTTGGGGATGCTTTGGGTTTGAGTTGAGTCAGAGTAGACATTTCCCAGAGTTGCAGTACCACCAAACTGCAGAGTGCTTTCCCTCTGTTGTCCCCTGAGAAAGTTTCATTGGTATGCAGAACCTGCTCTCAGACCAGTTGTGTGCCTCCAGCCCACTGCTGGAGGCTTGGACTGATTGGTATGTGTTTATCTTTCCTTCTCTCTGAGGCAGGAGTCACTTTGGAATGTTGATGGCCACTGTAGCCGGTGTTTGCAGACTGCAGGCCGAGGGCAGCACTCTGTATGGGCTCTGGCCAAGTGCATATTGAGGAGGGTTGAACAAAGGAAGCACAGCGCCGGTTGGGGGTGGTTATTGGTGGAAGTAGTTGGGGTTGGTTTGGGTTGGTTTGGGTGACAGTACTAGGAAGCTTTGTGCACTGCTGTTTTTGTGGGAGCAGCCCTGCCATGCCCAGAATGTGGCAGGCTGTCAGAGGGGTGGATTAATAGAAGACTTTGTGGTGGGAGGCGGACAGCACATAGGGCAGCAGTGCTAAGTTATGTAGTTAAGTCCTGTAGGTGGCCATCTTTTTTACACTGCTGGGTTGGGGAGGGAAATGGCACTTGCCAGTTCCTTTGTTGCAGGAGGAATTAGCCAGCAATTTCAGGCCCTTTTGGGTTGGGTTCTGAGATGACCATAGTAAGTAACTCTTCAGTCACATATGCCTGAGTCACCTTTCCAGCTGCTGCCTCTATGCTGCGTCTCTATAGGCTGTTTGTGGTGCTGTCTTTTTAAGGGCAGCAAATCAGTTTCTCCTTGCCCTCCCAGTTCTCCCAGAGCCAAGTCAGCTAATCTTTTAATCTTCCAGGTTTTAAATCCTGTTGGTTGTAAGAACTCATGAAATTTGGCACCTCTGATTTTCAAATCCAAATGGTATGGGGACTTCTCTTCCCCTTGTGGGCACTCTGACATGAGGGTCTTTTTCTTTTTCCTTTCCACATCCTACAAGTCCCTTTAGCTTCCCACAGTGTCTCTGCCCTTCTTACCCTCTTCAGTGTAACCTTTTCTCTATATTTAGTTGAGAGTCTATTCTGTCAGTCTTTGGGTCATTTTCTGGGTTCTTTACAGGGGAATGAGTAGTCCCTAGTTGTATTTGTGGACCAGGGTTAGCCTAGGGCCCTCCTACTCTTCTGTCTTCCCTGGAATCCCATATACCATTTTCCCCCCACTCAGTTTTTTTTTTTTTTTCCTTCTGATTTCTTTTGCATGAAAGTGATGTTTTCCTTTTGTAACATATAATTCCTTTAATGATTTTTTTCTCTAAATATTTTTAGATTCTCAAAGATTGCTGTTTACCATATACGTTTTAATATAGCTGTATATATTCCTCAGATATATAATAATTTTATTCCAGTGAGTTAGAAATATGTCTCATATATAGCTCTATTCCCTCTCACCCATCTTTGTGCTATTATTATTATATGTATTATATCTGTATATGTTACAAACACATTAATGCATTGTTACAATTATAAATTAATATAGCTTTATGTCTTTTATAGAAGTGGAGAGAAGAAAGGAGGGCAAGTATGTATTTATAAAGTGGTATATGATCTTTTTCATTTCTTGTTCTCTTCACTGGCTTCTGTGGAATCACGTTATCATCTGGTAAACATTTCCTTGGTTCAGTACAGCTTTGTTTGCACCTACTTCCTTTACATTATTGACAGATACATTACATTTTTATATGTTATAGGTCCAGCAGTATAATTATATACATTCTGTCTGGTGCAGTTGGTTTTCAAATCAGCTAAGAGAAAGAATACACATTATATTTTTTAAAAATTGGGTAATTTCATTGACAGTATTTTTTTTCGTGTGGATTTGTGTGGATTCTGAGGTCACTTGCTTTCAGGCTTAATGTCTTCTATTAATATATTTTGTAAGGTAGGTCTGCTACCATTGATAATTTTTGTTTATCTGAGAATATTTTATTTCACTTTCATTTTTGATAGATACACTGTATATGGAAATCTTGGTTGACAGTTTTTGGTTTTTTGTTTGTTTGTTTTTAAATTTAGGACTTTTAGTGTGTCACCATTCTTCTAGTCTCCATTGTTTCTTATGAAAAATCAGATGTTAATTTTATGAGGGTTTGCTTGCATATGATTGTGATTATTCTTATATTGCATTTAGGATTTTTTTTCTTTCTCTTTCAGCATTTTTAGTATGATGTATCTTGATGTGGATCCCTTTGTATTTATTCTGTTAGAGTTTCTGGATCTTCCTTACATACCAGATTTAATTTATAACCATTTCTTCTTGGAGTGTACCCCACCCTCCTTTAAAGATAACTCCTTTATCTCCTTTCTCTCTCTGTACTCCCATTACAGGTATGTTAATACACTTAAAAGTGTCCTATATATATCTTTACATTTAAAATGTTGAAATAGAATTCAAATGACAGTTTTCCCTTTTAAAATGTGCAATTCAGAGATGTTTAGTTATATTTATAAAGTAAGGTTCTGCAACTGTCACTGCTTTCTAATTCTAGAACATTTTTATCAGCTAAGAAAGAAACCCCATACTCATTATACCCTTTCCTTTTTCCTGGAACTCTCTAATCTATATTTAGTCTCTGTAGATTTGTCTACTCTAAACTTTTCATGTACATGGAGTTATAAAATATGTGGTCTTTTGTGTCTGGATTCATTAACTAAGCATAATTTAAAGGGTTATCCTTGTTATAGCAGGTATTAGTACTTAATTGTTCTTGTGGCTAAGTAAATACACTGTTGTATAGATGTACCACTTCTTAAAATTTTTTTTCTATTTCTCTGTTGATCCACATTTGGATTTTTTCTACTTTTTGACTGTTAGGAATACTGATTCTTGTAATTCAGGTACCAGATTTTCTATGAGCATCCATTTTATGTTCTATTATGTATATACATAGAACTGGAATTTCTTGTTCAAATGGTTACTGCATATTTAACATTTTGAGGAACCTTCAGACTGTTTTCTATAGTGGCTGGACAATGTTACTTTCCAACTCAAAATTTATGAGTGTTCTGATTTCTCCACATCCTTGATAAAGCAGCCATTGCCCATTTTCCAAGGTTTTCTTTTTTGTTTTTTGTTTTCTAACAATCTTCTTAGGGACATCTAGATTGCTCAGTTAGTTAAGCATCTGCCTTCAGCCCAGATCATGATCCCAAGGTCCTGGGATTGAGTCCTGTATCGGGGATCCTGCTTCTTCCTCTCCCTCTGCCCCTCTCACTTTCTTGTGCTCTCTCTTGCTGTCTCTTTCTCTCAAATAAATATATAAAATCTTTTAAAAAATAAATCATCAGCCTTCGTTGTGAGTATGTGGTATCTTATTCAGTTTTGATTTTCACTTCTCTAATGACTAATGATATTTAGCTTATTGCTTTACATGGACTTATTGAGCACTTGTATGTCTTTGGAGAAATGTCTGTTCAGATATTTTACCCACTTTTCACTTGGCTTATTTGGCTTTATTGTTGAATTGTACAAGTTCTGAATATATTGTGCTTATAAATAAGTTTTATCAGATATATGATTTGGAAAGATTTTCTCCCATATACAAGTTGTCTTTTCACTTTCTGGTATCATATTTTGTTGCACAAACATTTTTATTTTTAAACAGTTTATTTTATCTATTTTTCTTTGGTTGCTTGTGTTTATTTTGTGTCATATGTAAGAAACCACTGTGTAATCACGATCATGCATAATTTATCTTTATTTTCGTCTAAGGGTTTTTGTAGTTTAGATCTTACTTATAGATGTATTGTCCATTTTGACTTGTTTTTCAGGTGGTGTTAGGTATGTCCAAATTTATTTTTTCACATGCGGATTTACAGTTGCCCCAACACCATATGTTTAAAAGACTTTTCTTTACCCATTTAAAGATCCTGGCACACTTGTCAGAAATTAGGTGACAGTAGATGTATAGGTTTTATTTCTAGGTCTGTATTCTAATCTGTTGATCTATAAGTATGTGCATCTTTATGCCAATTCCGTAGTTCAATAGTGGGTTTTGAAATTGGGAAGTTAAAAGTTCTCAAATTCATTTTTTCCCCAAGATTGTGTTGGCTATTCTGGGATTCTTATATTCTTTATGTATTTTAGAATGAGCCTTTCCATTTCTGTCCTCTTTGCCCCACACCCCTCCCATGGGTGAGTAGACCCATGGCCTCCTCCTCATGGTGGTCTGTAGGGGGTAGACTTGGCATTCCCCATTGAGAGAGGCCACATTCTCGTAATGATCTAGTGATGATCATGGTATGAAGAGTAGACAAGATTAGAAGATATGTTCTGCTTCTGTGCTATGAAATCCCAACAGCAAATTCAATATGTCCAGAAAGCAAGTTATCATTCATACATTCCTGCATATTTTGGTTAAGACTTGAGATTTTCAAACCAACAAAAACCTAACAGACTTTCAGACAATGGAAATTAACATTCACAGGCATTATAATGAAAGAGATTGTGACATTAGTAGTTACATAACCAACATTAGTGGATGGTATTAAGGAACTAATCAGATGTATTTTTATTTTTTATTTTCACTGGTGAATCCTAACTGGAATTTATTATTATTATTTTTAAATTTTTCATTATGTTCAGTTAACCAGCATATAGTACATTGTAAGTTTTTGTTGTAGTGTTCAGCAATTCATTAGTTGCTTGTAACACCCAGTGCTCATCCCAACTTATGCTCTTCTTAGTACCCATCACCCAATAACTTCTGTAACCCTCAGTTTGTTTCTTGGAGTTCAGAGTCTGTCATGGTTTGTCCCCCTCTCTGATATCTTCCCATTCAGTTTTTCCTCTCTTCCCTGTGGCCCTCTGCTCTATTTCTTATGTTCCACTATGAGTGAAACCATATGGTAATTATCTTTCTTTGCTTGGCTTATTTCACTTAGCATAATCCCCTCCAGTTCCATTTATGTTGATGCAAATGGTGGATATTCATCCTTTCTGATAGTTGAGTAATATTCCATGTGTATATGTACCACAGCTTCTTTGTGCATTTGTCTGTTGAAGGGCATCTCGGTTCCTTCCACAGTCTGGCTATTGTGGACATTGCTGCTGTGAACATTAGGGTGCAAGTGCCCCTTCTTTTCACTATATCTGTATCTTTGGGGTAAATACCTAATAGTGCAATGGCTGAGTCATAGGATAGATCTATTTTTAACATCGAGGGACTTCCATACAGTTTAACCCAGTGACTGGACCAGCTTGCATTCCCACCAACAGTGCAAGAGGGTTCTTCCTTCTCCACAGCCTCGCCAACATTTGTTGTTTAGTGTCTTAATTTTGGCCTTAATTTTGGCCATTCTGACTGGTGTAAGGTAGTATCTCATTGTGGTTTTCATTTGTATTTCCCTTATGGCTAATGATGTTGAACATTTTTTTCATGTGTCTGTTAGCTATTTCTGTCTCTTTGAAGAAGTGTCTGTTCGTGTCTTCCGATTATTTGTTTCTTGGGTGTTAAGTTTGAGAAGTTCTTTATAGATCTTGGATACAATCCATTTATCAGTAATGTCATTTGAAAGTATCTTCTCCCATTCTGTGGGAATTTTTTGTTGTCTGTTTCTTTTGCTGTGCAAAAGCTTTTTATCTTGGAGAAGCCCCTAAAGTTCATTTTTGCTTTTGTTTCTCTTGTCTTCCACTTCCACTTCCACTTGTGCTGCTGAATGCTACAGCCTCCCCAGTGCAGGGGGATGGGCTTAGTGGAAACCAGACTTCTTTTTGGCTTTTGCTGTCTGGAGTTTTTTTGTGCAACTTCAGGGGATCAGAGCAAAATGGCCACAGCCAAACCTCTGGTCCAGAGCAGAAAATTCGCAATTTGCCCTCTTTAATAAACCCTGGAGGACAGAGAGTTTCCACTTATGCTTGCGCTGCTGAGAACTACTGCTTCCTGTGGTGCGTGCTCACAGCTACTCTCAAAAGTGTTTTCAGGGCTTGGAATTATCTCTGCCCTTCGTGATTTTATTTTATTTTATTTTATTTTATTTTGCCCTTTGTGCTTTTAAAACCACAAGTGATTTTGATCTTAGGTGCACACGCCTGGCTGCGGAATCTGGCCCTTCCCAGCCACTGCTGCTCTGCCTCTTCAAGGGG